>NW_021621338.1:13328218-13357249 GCF_004785775.1 Grammomys surdaster | reverse complement strand
CTTTTGTATTGTTTTGTGGCTAGCCTGGTCTATAGAAAGATTGAGGAAAGAGAGAGAGAGAGAGAGAGAGAGAGAGAGAGAGAGAGAGAGAGAGAGAGAGAGAGACACTGGTGACACACTTCCTCCAACTCCACACGTACTCTAACAAGGCCACATGTCCTAATCCTGCTCAAATATTGCCACAACTTGGTGACTAAGTTTTTGAATTGATAGGTTTATGGAGACCATTCTTCAGAATAACATAAGTTATTTCTAAGATTAGAGGATAACATAATGGTGCATAAGGAGCACCAATGCAACAGTGAACCTCTGAAGAAGATGCTGACAAGAAAGAGCAGTGAGTAGGGAAAACAGATGCACTGTCAGAGATGACGGTGCCATGTCATCAACCACCATGATAGGTGGAGAGAGAGGAGGGCATTCTCAGCACCTGCTGCTCTGAGCCTCTCTTAGAACATTCATATCACTTCTTTTGCCCTAGAAACTCATACCATAAACTCAAAGACCATAACTCAGCAATCCCATTGAATTAAGCAAAAGTTCTCAAAATGTGCAAATTTACTTGAAATTGTCCCTCTAAGTCCATAGTACAAATCTTAAGATCCAGTTTTTAAAGACCGTACTGATTTCCTCAAGCAATTCTTATCTAATGGGATTATCTCGGTGACTATGTGTTATTAAACATGCTATAGATTATCCCACCTAACTACATCATAACTTTTTATTGTGCCTTAACTCTTCGAAAGATTCCTTAGAAATAGATCATTTGCTGGTCATTTTTCTAGATATTTTATGAGAAAGAGAACATTTCATATAGCTGAAAGAAAATTCTTCTCCCACTATTAAAGATTAAGAAATATCTGTGTGAGAACATACACATGCCACTGACTGCAAAAAAGTTTAATCTCTGAATCTTCCACTCCAGACTATTCTAACTCCAGTTCAGAGTCTCAGACTTCACAGTTGCAGAAGCAATTTTTTCTAAGTGACAGCCTCTCTCTCTCTCTCTCTCTCTCTCTCTCTCTCTCTCTCCACCCACTCACACACACACATACACATAAACTCATACACATAAATATGCACACAGCACATACATACATACACACACAATGCACATCAACTGAAACACACATACTTATACATATATATGCACACTACACACACATACATGCATACACATATACACATGACATACACACACATATAAACACCACACACACACTCATACATACATTCATACACACACACACATAGTCATACACACTCACACACATACATACATCATACACACACATGCACACACATGTATACATACATGGTCATACACACATAAACACTCACACACATATACCACATACACATGCATATACATACAACACACACACACAGTCACACATACATACACACATACCACATACACATAGACCACACACACACACACACACACACACACACACCTGTCACCATCATTTTATAAAGACAGGAGATTTTAACACCAAAATAGAGAATACACTTTGCTTTATAAACAGTTTTAGCAATTTTATTTTTTACATTACCTCCAATGGTAGAATTTAAAGAGATTGTGAAGACTTCTACACAGTATTAAACTTCTCAGAACTCGCTCTCAGGAGCCACTGTACAAAGCCACATAATCTCTTCATTGTGGGATAACAACTAATTTCCTCTGCCTGGGATTGGGTCATTTCTCCCCAGGATGGTATGCTGATGCTGAGCACCCATGTGGATAAACATCCAGGACAGCATAGGACAGAAGAGGATGACATAACAAACCTGAAGCTAGATGTGTAGGACATCAGGGCACTTGAAAGAACAGATGTGTGTGGCTGTTACCTGTGAACTGCTTCTATAGGACATGGCTCAGTGATAAATAAATGTGCTCTGCTCAACGACAGGGGGACCGGAGCCATTACAAGGTCCCCTTCAAGTACTGGAGGTCAGGCCTCAGGCCTCTATCCCGCCTTCACAAGATTAGAATTGCCACAGCCCTTCTATACTTAGAGAAGGGAGGAGATGTCAGGGGCGGCCCTGCTTACACACTGAAGGTCTAAAATCAGCAATAGGCCTGTCATACATGCATACTAACACCAAATCTTGGGTCTCTGTGGAAAAACATTGAAACAGATGGCTATAAGCTATTGTAAACAGGCAGCTTTTGTGCAAATTTACAAGCCTGAGTAGTCATAGACCTTGTAAATAGGTAGCCTTGGCAGACAATACCAACTTAGATAAGGACAAGTGAGTCATAGGCAGAGTCATAGTGACCTGTCCCCTGAACCTTCACCCAGCCGATACCCTGTCCTGAAAGGTATCTGTATTCCCCCTGAACACCCACACTCCAGTGTCATCCCCTTCCCCACATCCTGCCTTTCTGTGTTTATAACCCCTGTGTGAATGAATTACGATTTGAGACAAAATAAATAAATTATTAAATAAATAAATAAATAAATAAATAAATAAATAAATAAATGTGCTTTGCTACTGGATGGGAAGCAGAGAACACCTGGGCCCCACATGAAATCAGATATTCACATTAGATTTTCTACAAGCTTGAGCAAATTGAGGAGACACACAGTTTAATAGAGAAGGTATGTAGACAGGTCTAGGTTCTCTGACTAAACCTTTTGTGCACTTTCTCACTACATAACTTCCAGAGTGGCACTGGGTGCCTCTTGACCTTGCTTTCTGTCTGAGTGAGTCATTGCTAACAAGAGTCACCTGTATGACCGTCCATTTACCAGAAACAAACCTTCTGGCTGTTCTACAAAGTATTCCTCTTAATCCATAACTTTAAGCTTTCTTTTTCCAATTGAAGATTTTCTAAACATTATAAAGATAGATATAAATAGAAAAATGTTTAAAGAAATTAATATAAAATCTGAAAAGTAAATAACTCCAGTATTTACAAAAAATTAACACTGTTAGTAATTTCCTGAGTTCATTTGCTCATCTTTAAAGTGTTGCACATAGATAATATTATTTGTTTTATCTTGATATTCTGTTAAGATTTTTTTCCCTAAGAAAGAGGTTCCCAGGACCTAACAGAGATGACATTAGCCAAAATTATCCAACAAAAAGGAGATAGAACCTGTAGATACCATATCCAGTGAATAGACACGGCCCCAGTTGAGGGATGGGGCCACCCACCCATCTCAAAAGGTTTAACCCAGAATTGTTCCTATCTAAAGGAAATGCAGGGACAAAGACTGAAGCAGAGACCGCCTCCTCCTAAGGATCTATCCCATCTGCAGACACCATACTCAGACACCATTACTGATACCAAGAAAACACTTGCTGACAGGAGTCTGATATACCTGTCTCCTGAGAGGCTCTGCCAGTGCCTGACCAATACAGATGTAGATGCTTGTAGCTAACCATCAGACAGAGCACAGAGACCCCGATGGAAGAGTTAGGGGAAGGGCTGAAGGAGCTGAAGGAGCTGAAGGGGATTGTAACCCCATAGGAAGAACAACAATATCAACTAGTGGAATCCTCCACCACCACTACCACCACCAAGCTCCCAGGGACTAAACCAACAACCAAAGAGTACACATAATGAAACCCATGGCTCAAGTTGCATGTGTAGCAGAGGATACCCTTATCTGTCATCAATGGGAGGGAGGCCCTTGATCCTGTGAATGCCCGATGCCCCAGCTTAAGGGTGGGAGGGATGCTAGGACAGTGAGTCAGGAATGGGTGGGGGAGCACCCTCATAGAGGCAGGGGGAGGGGAATGGGTTAGGGAGTTTGCAGAGGGGAAACATGGAAGGACAGTATTTGAAATGCAAATAAATAAAATAACTAAAACAAAAGAAAAAACAAAAAAGATTGTCAAGATGATTACCCTGATAAAGACTGAAGATCTAAGTTCTATGCCTGAGACCCACATCGTAATAAAAGAGAACCAATTCCTTAAAATTGTCCTTTGATACACACACACACACACACATACACAGAGAAAGAGAGAGAGACACACACACACGCATGCACATACACACGATACACATACATACACACAAACATGTGCATATATACATGTCTATCTGGAAGGATTTGAGGGTTAATCATCAAAGTCATATAGCTTTTAGTGGCAGAGCAGGCACAACATACCATCATGATCCTGATTTGGATCCTGTGAGTCAGGGCAGTGTCATTGGGATTTGACAGACACATCTAGCTTCCTTCCTAACCTGGAGATACTTCTGCAGTGTGTTCTTGAATAGTTAGGCACTTGGAAATGGTCAAATTGTCTCATCAGGCATTTGTATCCTCATTTGTAACATAGTAGTGCTGCCTCATAGGATCATAAGGACTGTCAGTGTTGTAAAAGGCCCATTGTAAATGCTTAATCAATGGTACAGTTATAATTAAAGCCTAGAACTAATATTATTACATAATAATTTTTACTGCTGGAACTGTATAATATAGTTTCTGGACCATGTTGGGATATAAAAGACAAGGGTACAATAGGATTTTAAGTGAGTGTATGGTTCTCACATGAGCAAATCTTTAATACTTTACTATGTGCATTTGTGTCTTGCTGACATGTGTGTCTGTGTGAGAATGTTGGATCTCCTGGAGTTACAGGCAGTTGTAAACTACCATGTGGGTGCTGAAAAATGAGCCAGAGTCTGCTGGAAAAGTAGCCAATTGCTCTTAACCACTGAGGCATCTCTCCAGCCCATTTGAGTAAATCTTAACATACCATCATTCTTCAGTTCAACCTTGACCCAATCTGAACATTGATGTACATTGACCAATACTAAAATGTCCCAATTAACCACTCTACCCCTATCCAGAGGCAGCTTGACCCCTAGGAGCTCTGACACACTCAGGATCTCAGGTGAGGCCTCAACCTCTGCCCCAATACCCAGCATAACTTGGACTCCCCAGGACCCAGAGGACACAGGAACCCCTGCCCAGCTAGAGGCAGATTCCTTCCGGTTTCCATCTGCACCTGGGAGCTGACCCTGGGCTCTGGCTCACCACCCACTCTGCCCACACACAAAGACAGCTTGACTTCCAGGAGCTCTGACATACCCAGGATCTCAGAATCACAAGAACATAGAGACACAGCAAGGATAACGGTATCACAGACTCACTGAAGGGACAGGCTCCAGACAGAGACAGCAAGGCCAGTTAACACCAGAGATAAGCAACTGGTGAGAGACAAGCACAAAAACATAAGCAATAGGAAACCAAAGCTACTTGGCAATATCAAAACCCAGTCCTCCCAGGACAGGAAGCCCTGGATACCCTAACACACCTAAAAAGCAAGACAGATCTAAAAGTCTTATGTCATAAAAATGATAGAGGACTTTAAGAAGGACAAGAATAACTCCTTAAAGAATTGCAGATAACACAGGTAACCAAGTAGAAAAAGCCCTTAAAGAGGGAACAAACAAATATCTGAAAAGAATAAAGGAAAACACAATCAAACAGGTGAAGGAAATTAACAAAACCTTCCAGGATCAAAAAATGAAAACAGAAATATTAAAGAAAACACAAAGGGAGACATCCCTGACTGTGGAAAACCTAGAAAAGAGATAAGGAGTCATAGATGCAGCCATCAGCAACTGAATACAAGAGGTAGAAGAGAGAAGCTCAGGCATAGAAGATACCATAGAAGATATTGGCACAACATTTAAAGAAAATATAAAAATCAGAAAGCTCCTAACTCAAAACATTCAAGAATCCAGGACACAATGAAAAGACCAAACCTACGAATAATAGGTAAAGAAGAAAGCAAAGATTGCCAACTCAAGGGGCCAGTAAACATCTTCAACAAAATCATAGAAGAAAACTCTCCTAATCTAAAGAAAGAGATGCCCACAAACATACAAGAAGCCTAAAGAACAGATTAGGCCAGAAAGGAAATTCCTCCCCTCACATAATAACCAAAACATCAAATGCATAGAACAAAGAAAGAATACTAAAAGCTGTAAGAAAAAAAAAGGTTAAGTAACACATAAAGGCAGACCTATGAAAATTACACAAGACTTCTCAACAGAGAAGGTCATACAGACCCTAAGAGAACACAAATGCCAGCCCAGGTTACTATACCCAGTAAAATTCTCAATTACCATAGAGGAGAAATCAAGATATTCCATGACAAAACCAAATTTAAACAAAATCTTTCCACTAATCCAGCCGTACAGAGAATAATAGAAGGAAAATGCCAACACAAAGAAAAAACCTACACCAAAAAAAGAGAAAGAAAGCAAGAAATAAATCTCACAGAAAAATCAAGAGAAGAGAATCACATAAAAACATAATACCACCTCTAATAACAAAAATAACAGGAAGCAACAATCATTTGTACTTAGTATCTCTCAATACCAATGGACTCAATTCCCAATAAAAAGATATAGGCTACTGAGGATCCAGCTATACCACTCCTAGGCATATACCCAGAAGATGCTCAAACATATAACAAGGACTCAACTATGCTCAACTATGTTCATAGCAGCCTTGTTTATAATAGCCAGGAGCTGGAAAGAACCCAGATGTCCTTCAACTGAGGAATGGATTAAAAAAATGTGGTATATTTACACAATGGAGTATTACTCAGCTATTAAAAACAATGAATTTGAGAGGTTCCTAGGTAAATGGATGGAACTAGAAATTATCATCCTGAGTGTGGTAAGCCAATCACAAAAGCACGCACATGGTATTCACTCACTGATTATTGGATATTAGCCCAGAACCTTGAAATGCCCAAGATGCAACTCACAGGCCACATGAAGCCCATAAAGAAGGAAGACCAAGTGGGGGTGATTCGGTCCTTCTTAGAAGGTGCAACAAAATACTCAAGGGAGCAAACATGGAGACAAAGTGAGGGACAGAAACTGAAGGAGGGGCCGTCTCAAGACCACTCCACCTGAGTATCTATCCCATGTGCAATCACCAAAGGTAGATGCTGATGTGGAAGTCAGGAAGTGCATGCTGATAAGAGCCTGATATGGATATCTCCTCAGAGGTCTTCAAGAGTCTGACATACTCAGAGGCAGATGGTCACAACTAGCCATTGATCTGATCATGGGGTTCTCAATAGAGGAGTTAGAGTGAAGACTGAAGGAGAGCTGAAAGGATTTGCGGCACCATGAGGAGAGCAACAATACCAACCAACCACAGCTCCCAGGGTCTAAACCACCAGCCTGGGAGCACTTAGGGAGGGATCCAGAACTTCAGTTGAATGTGTAAGAGTGGAGGGCCTTGCTGGGCATAGGTGGAAGAAGAGAACCTTGACCACATGAAGGCTGGATGCCCCAGGGGGTGGGAATTTTGAGGGTGGGGAGGTGGGAGTGGGGGGGTAGATAGAGGTTACATCCATAGAGAAGAAGGAGGAAGGGTGAGGGGATTGGGGGTTCCTGGGTGGGTGGGGGATGGGATAAGGGGACAACATAGGAAATGTAAATAAAACATCCAATAAAAAAAATGAAAGAAAAAAAAAGATATAGGCTAACAGACTACTAGAAACATAATCAGGACCCAACTTTTTGGTACATACAGGAAATTCACCTCAGTGACAAAGACAGACAATACTTAAAAGTAAAAGGCTAGAAAAAAATTTCTAAGTAAATGGTCCCAAGAAACAAGCTGGTGTAGGATTTCTAATATCCAATAATAAAAAGTTATCAAAAAAGAAGGGGAAGGACACTACATATTCATGAGAGGAAAAACCCACCAAGATAAACTTTTAATTCTAAACATAAATGCTCCAAATGCAAGGGTATACTAACGTATTGTTAGAAAAGCTCAAAGCACTCATTAAAAATCACACAATAATAGTGGGAGACTTCAACACTCCAGTCTCAGCAATGAACAGTTCATAAAACAGAAAGTAAACAAAGACATAGTAAAACTGACAGAAGTTATGAACCAAATGGATTTCACAAATATCTACAGAACATTTCACCCAAAAACAAAAGAATATGCCTTTTTCTCAGCACCTCACGGTATGTTCTCCAAAACTGACCATATAATTGGACACAAAACAGGCCTCAACAGATACAAGAACATTGGATTAACCTCATGTATTCTATCTGACCACCATGGACAAAGGTTGATCTTCAATAACAACAAAAACAATGGAAAGCCTACATACTCATGAAAGCTGAACAACTCTCTACTCAATGATAACTTGGTCAGGGAAGAAATAAAGAAAGAAATTAAAGACTTTTTAGAATTTAAAAAATTAAAATGAAGGCATAACATACCTAAACTTATGGGACACAATGAAAGCAGTGCTAAAAGGAAAACTCATAGCTCTGAGTACATCCATAAAGAAATTGGAGAGATCCTGCACTAGCAGCTTAACAGCACATCTGAAAGCTCTAGAACAAAAAGAAGCAAACACACCCAAGAGGAGTAGAAGGCAAGAAATAATCAAACTCTAGACTGAAATCAACTAAGTAGAAACAAAGAGAAGTATGCAAAGCATCAACAAAGCTAGGAGCTGGTTCTTTGAGAAAATCAACAAGATAGAAAAACCCTTAGCCAAGCTTACTAGAAGGTATCCAAATTAACAAAATTAGAAATGAAAATGGAGACATAAAAGCAAAAACTGAGGAAATTCTAAAAATCATCAGATCCTACTAAAAAGCCTGTACTCAACAAAACTGGAAAATATAAATGAAATGGAGGTTTTTCTAGACAGATACCAGATACCAAAGTTAAATCAGGATCATATACACCATCTTAACAGTCGCTTAACCCCTTAGGAAATAGAAGCATCATTAAAAGTCACTCAACCAAGAAAACCCAGTGCCAGATGGTTTTAGGGCAGAATTCTATAAGACCTTCAAAAAAGACCTAATACCAATACTTCTCAAACTATTTTACAAAATAGAAACAGAAGGAATACTACATAATTTGTTCTATTAAGCTACAGTTATATTGATACTTAAACCACACAAAGACCCAACAAAGAAAGAGAACTTCAGACCAATTTCCCTTATGAATATTGATGCAAAAATATTCAATAAACTTCTTGCAAACCAAACCTAAGAATATATCAAAATGATCATTCACCATGATCAAGTAGGCTTCATCCAAGGGATGCAAGAATAGTTGAATATACAGAAATCCATCAATTTAATCAACTATATAAACAAACTCAAAGAAAAAAACAACATGATCATCTCATTAAATGCTAAAAAAGCCTTTTGCAAAATACAAAACCCTTCGCATTAGAAGTATTGGAAAGATTAGGAGTTCAAAGTCCATATCAAAACATAATGAAAGTAATATGCAGCAAATCGATAGCCAACATCAAACTAAATGGAGAGAAATTTAAAGCAATTTTACTAAACTCAGGGACAAAACAAGTCTACCCACTTTCCCCCAATCAATTCAATATAGTACTTAAAGTTCTAGCCAGAGCAATTAGACAACAAATAGAGATCAAAGGGATAAAATTTGGAAAGGAGAAAATCAAAATATCATTATTTGTGGATGATATGATAGTATACATAAAAAATCCCAAAAATTCCACCAGAGAACTCCTAAACCTGATAAACAACTTTAGCAAAGTGGCTGGATATAAAATCAACTCAAACAAATCAGTAGCCTTCCCCTGCTCAAAGGATAAGCAGGCTGAGAAAGAAGTTAGAGAAACAACACCCTTCACAATAGTCACAAATAATATAAAATATCTTGGTATGATTCTAAACAAGCAAGTGAAAGATATGTATGACAAGAACTTCAAGTCTCTGAAGAAAGAAATCAAAGATCTCAGAAAATGCAAAGATCTCCCATCCTCAAGAATTGGCAGGATTAACATAGTAAAAATGGCCATCTTACCAAAAGCAATCTACAGATTCAATGCAATCCATCAAAATTCCAACTCAATTCTTCATAGAGGTAGAAAGAGTAATTCTCAAATTCATCTGGTATAACAAAAAATCCAGGATAGCAAAAAAAAATTTCAACAAAGAAGAATTTCTGGGGAATCATCATCCCTGACTGCAAGTTGTACTACAGAGCAATAGTGATAAAAACTGCATGGTATTGGTACAGAGACAGACAGGTAGATCGATGGAATTGAGTTGAAAATCCAGAAATAAACCTACATACCTATGGTTAGTTGATTTTTGACAAAAAAGTCAAAACCAACCAGTAGGAAAAAGATAGCATTCTCAACAAACAGCACAGGTTCAGCTGGTAGTCAGCATGTAGAAGAATGCAAATTGACCCATTTTTATCTCCCTGTACAAAGCTCAAGTCCAAGTGGATCAAGGACATAAAGCCAGATATGCTAAATCTAATAGAAGAGAAAGTGGGAAAGAACCTGGAAACATTTGCACAGAGGGGAAATTTCCTGAACAAAATATCAATGGCTCATGCTCTAAAATGAACAATTGACAAATGAGACCTCATAAAATTGAAAAGCTTCTGTAAGGTGAAAGACTCTATCAATAGGACAAACAACAACCTTCAGGTTGAGAAAAGTTCTTTACCAACAGTACATCTGATAGAGAGCTAACATCCAACATATACAAAGAATTCAAGAAATTAGACTCCAGAGAACCAAATAACCCTATTAAAAAATGGGATACAGATCTGTACTGGCAGGTTTTGTGTGTCAACTTGACACAAGCTGGAGGTATCACAGAGAAAGTAGCTTCAGTTGAGGAAATGCCTCCATGAAATCCAGCTATAAGGCATTTTCTCAATTAGTGATTAAGGCCAGAGGGCCCATTTTGGGTGGTGCCATCCCTGGGCTGGTAGTCATGGGTTCTATAAGAAAGAAAGCTGAGCAAGGCAGAGGAATCAAGCTAGTAACATCCCTACATGGCCTCTACATCAGCTCCTGCTTCCTGACCTGCTTGAGTTCCAGTCCTGACTTCCTTTGGTGATGAACAGTAATGTGGAAGTGTAAGCTGAATAAACCCTTTCCTCCCCAACTTGCTTCTTGGTCATGATGTTTGTACAGGAATAGAAACCCTGACTAAGACAAGAGCTAAACAAAATTCTCAACTGAGGAATCTCGAATGCATGAGAAGCACTTAAAGAAATGCTCAACATCCTTAGTCATCAGGGAAATGCAAATCAAAACACCCCTAGATTCCACCTGACACCAGTCAGAATGGCTGAAATCAAAAACTCAGGTGGTGGCAGATGTTGGCAAGGATGTAGGGAAAGAGGAACACTCCCCCATTGCTTGTGGGACTTCAAGCTGGTAAAGCAACTTTGGAAATCAATCCAGCAGTTCCTCAGAAAACTGGAAATAGTTCTACCTTAAGACAGAGCTTCACCATTACTAGGCATATACTCAGAAGATGCTCTAAAATATAACAAGGACACGTACATGCTCCACTATGTTTATACCAGCCTTATTAATAATAACCAGAAGCTGGAAGCAATCCAGATGTCCCTCAACAAAAGAACGGATACAGAAAATGTGGTACATTTACACAATGGAGTACTACTCAGCTATTAAAAACAATGACTTCGTGAAATTTGTAGGCAAATGGATGAAACTAGAAAATATCATCCTGAATGATAACCCAGACACAAAAGAATACACATGGGTATGTACTCATTGATAAGTGGATATTAGCCCCAAAGCTCAGAATACTCACAATACAACCCACAAACCATATGGAGCTTAAGAAGAAAGAAGACGAAGTATAGATGCTTCAATCCTACATAGAATGGGGAACAAAATATTCACAGAAGGTAGAAGGAGGAAGGGATCTTGGAGGGAGAGAGGAGGAGGAAGGAAAAAGGGGACAAGGATAGGTATTGGAAAGCATATGAAAGAAATACAGAGGGTCAGAAAAATAAATGAAAGCATGTAGCAGTGGGGGATGGGGAACTAGGTATAGCCACTAGAAAGTCCCAGTCTCCAGGGAAGCAAGATTCTCCTAGGAACCAATGGTGATGACATTAGCCAAAATACCCAACAAAAGGGAGATGCAACCTATAGAAACTACCTCTAGTAGATAGGCATGGCCCCCAGTTGAGGGATGGGGCCACCCACACAACTCAAAATTTTTATCCCAGTAATATTCCTCTCCAAAGGAAAGACAGAGACCGAATGCAACAGAAACTGAAGGAAAAGCCTTCCAGAGACAGACACACCCAGGGATCTATCCCATCTGCAGACACCAAACCCCTACACTACTGCTGATGCCAAGAAGTGCTTGCTGACAGGAGCCTGGTATGGCTGTTCCCTGAGAGGCTTTGCCAGCACCTGGCCAATATAGATGCAGATACTCACGACTGAGCCTGAAGACTCCAATGGAAGAGTTAGGGTAAGGACTGAAGGAGCTGAAGGTGACTACAACCCAATACGAAGAACAAAATCAACTAACTGGACTACCCAGAGATTCCAGGGACTAACCACCAACAAAGAGTATACTTCAAGGGAGCCATGACTCCAGATACATATGTAGCAGAAGATGACCTTATCTGACATCAATGGGAGGGGAGAGAGGCTTGGTGCCCCAACGTAGTAGGGAGATGCTAGAGGGGTGAGTCATTATTGGGTAATGGGTAGAGGAGTACTCTCATAGAGGCAAAGAGGAGAGGGAGAGGGAGAATGGGATAGAGGGATAATCAGGAAGGGGTTATCATTTGAAATGTAAATGAATAAAATTATTAATAAAAATGTCCCAATTAATAATTTTTTGTTGCATATTGACTTTTTGGGGTTTTGTTGTTGTTTATTTTGTTTTTGTTTTGTTTGTTTGTTTGTTTGTTTGAGACAGTTTCTCTGTCAACCCTGGCTGTCCTGGAGTTCACTCTGTAGACCAGCCTGTTGTGTGCCACCATGGGCACACTAAAACTTTTAAAAATATAGGAAATAAAAATAACTGGTGTCACACTAGCAAGGAAAGCTATTTCTCGAACCTAAGACATTCTTATGTATATACACATACATATATTTTATATGCAGATATATTCACATAAGTACATACCCAGCCATTAACTTATAATGCGAACCATACTTCCAATGGTTACATTAGAGAAACACTTTTTAATGGCCTCTGTGTTTTGTTTGCTTTCTTGCATCTTTTTTCATTAAGTCTATCTTTAAAGGCATTGTACTAAAATTAAACAAACCTCTGCTTCCCTCAGAAAAAAAAAACAATTTTTCCCTATATCGCTAAATATTTTCCAGAAACATCTTTTTAAAAAATAGAATGTTTATTGACTGTTTAAAACAGTATTTACTATAGGATTTAGGAAACGTCAAAGAATAACAGTTCAATATCATTTGGTAAATTCTTTAAGATTTAGTGTGTGTCAGAATAGCCAGGAGGAGTCCCACTGAAGATCCAATAACGATGGTGTGACAGAAGCCAGAGGCCTTGAACCAAACCAATGACTCATTGCAATGAACATTTGCAAATAAAAATGTGTGGACAGAGGGGTATACTGTGGGACACACTGTGACATACCACAGCTTCCACAATGAGATGTTTTTTATGCTTTGTTTTGTTTATTTTGTTTGTTTTTATTTTGGAAGAGGTTACAACATTAGAGGGTATGAGATATGAGAGTATATCATTCTAACCACTGACCCATCCCTCCAGAGCCCATATGGTAGATTCTTATGTACAGTTGGATATAAACATTCCATTGTGAAGTCTCACCATATTAATTGGTTTATAGCATGTCATGACTGCATTTGTTTCATTGCAAGAAACTATCAGGTGCATTTATGAAGTCTCTGATGACTGCTACATACATAGGTTGAGATCTAGTCAACTATTTTATTAATGATCCTAGTCTCTAGTCTGGAGAGATGGATCGGTGTTTAAGAATGCATACTTCCTACCTGGGGAGACCTGAGTTCACTTCTCAATACCCACATCAAGTGGCTCACAATGAGTTAAAATTCCAGCTCTGGGGGATATGACACCCTTTTCTGTAACAAATGCATACTGCATTCACACACATACACACACACACACACACACACACACAATTTTAGCTTTATTGATATATACTTACTTAACTCATATTCAAAGCTACCAGCACCGTGTTATGATGGAGTAGCTGATTGCTCTGTACTTGGCATTTTGTGTTTAATATTGCATTTAATCCCCAGGACAATTTCATGAATAGGCTTTAATCCTCAAGAGATGAGGAAACTCAGCTTGAAGAACTGCAATACCCGTGACTTCTCAGCTCAGAGCAGGGGCCTAACAATAGTCAGATGGCAGAAACTGGAGATAATACTGCAGTTCCTATGGCAACAATACATTTGCAGGGGTGTGGAAAGTCCCCTTTGGTCCTCGGGCTCCTGAGAAATAGGTCTTATTATCCCCATTTGGCCGACAGAACCTTGACATGGACTGCAGTGTAGTGCTGATACACAGAAACTACATTAGCAGGTGACTGCTTCCAGCTATTTACAGACTCTAATGTGCTTTGTTCACTGGCTCAGTGATCATATTTTGTCAATGAGTTTGCATTGTGAACCTGTTTTATTTCTTTCATTCTCCTTTGTTGTGTTCTCTTTGCCTTTCTATATTATGTTAAAGAGTTTGTTTGTTTGTTTGTTTGTTTGTTTGTGGTCAGGGTCTTAGGTAGCCTAGATTAGCTCCAAACTCTGAGTTCCTCTTGCTTCAGGCTCTGCCTTGTTAAGATGGCAGTCATACAGCAGTGCAACCTACTATGTATTCTATTTTTAATTTTGTTAGTGGTTACTTCATTTAAAATAATCGTCTTTAGATGTACTCTACTCAACACCTCAGAAACAAGAGTATAGAATACCCTCTCCCACTTTGGTTTTATTGTGCTGCTCAGACTAACCTCAAGCTCACTATATAACTGAAAATTATTTCAAACTCCTGATCCTCCTGCCTTTACCTCTTGTGCGTATGTGAAGGGGTGTGTATGCAGAGACATCAGGAGACAGCTTGCTGAGGTTGGCTCTCTCCTATCATATAGGTTCCAGGGACAGAACTTAGGTCAGTTTTGGTGGCAAGTGCTTGTGCCTGATGAGCCATCTTGCTGGCTCCAAGTGCACCTTCTTAACTCTTTAAGGTATTATGGGAGCACTTTGCCCCTCCACTGCTATTCAATCTGTATTGCCACAATCTAGCAATGTGTTCTAATCCAGATTAATCTTGTTATATGATTATTTATTAATTCATAATTAAATTATAATTCATAATTAAATTAATTATGTGAAATACTGAAGTTGTTGCATTTTATTTTATTTTATTTTATTTTATTTTATTTTATTTTATTTTATTTTATTTTGGGTTATGCACTTTTCATTTTTAGGAGGACTTAACAACCTATAAATTTGTGTCATTTTTTTTTTAAAAAAAAAAACAGTCCATCAATCACGGAAGAGAGAACAGAGCAAGATGTCATGAGAACAGAAGTAGAACAGTGTCACGGTGTCTTCAGCACCAATGTGCCTGTCAGCGGCCATCTAGGAAATGCTAAGGCTAGCAGGTGGCCTTCCTGAAGGTAACTCACATTTTTGCATGAACAAAGATGGGTGAGCTCTGAGGCAAAGTCCCAAAGAGACTTCATCTCAAGACTGCTTCTTGCAGCTGATATGCTTTCCTATCATTATCAAATTAATAAAATAATCCCTAGATACTAGCCCATCCTATTGGGCAGATTTTCTGCAGATCAATATAAAGATGAACTTTCATAAATTAATGCTGTTTAGATGAATAAATGATTTTACAGAATTTCTGATTAGATTCAAATAATCTTATGAAAGAGAGATGATTTTAGTTATTTTGCTAGAAAGATGTAATAAAGTTAGAATCAAGAATAGAATCTGCCCATTCCTCATAAAAGTAAGTAAAGACTGCATAATAAGAAAAACAGTGAACTTTCATATTACACCAAAAGAAGATAGATATAGGCTTGGGACAAATTTGTGTTCAAAGAAAAACATTCAGGGCCAAGGATGAAGCCGCAGGTGTGCAATATGACGAGACAAGGCCATGTGAAACTGTTGCTTGAATTTATAATGAATATATAGAATGAAACAATGCTTGGAACTTAATCTCAACATCCTTTTGTAACTCCCATTTTGTGTAACATTTTATCTATGAGGTAATCTTCTAAGAACTTTTGCCTATAAAACGGTTAGAGAAAAGTGGTGTGGTGTGAGGTGGTATGGTGTGGTATGGGGTGGGGTGGGGTGGTGTCAGGTGGTGTGGGGTGATGTGGTGTGATGTGGTGTGAGGTGGTGTGGTGTGGTGTGGTGTGGGGTGGGGTGGGGTGGTGTGAGGTGGTGTGGTGTGGTATAGTGTGGAGCTCTGCGCTATCCATCCATCCATCCATCCATCCATCTATCCAAATGTATATGTCTGTTTGTTTACATGTACATATGTAGGCATATGTGCATATATGTAAGCATACATGAATGCTTGTGAACTTAATTGAGACAAATGATTGGGCCTGGCCAGAGTGTTGGTGTGTGAATTTATGTGTCTGTGCAAATTTGCCTGTGTAAAGTAACCTGATTCTTTTCCTTTCCTTTCCTTTCTCTCTGGTTCACAAAAAATTAAGCAGCCAGGCCAGTGAATGGCTTCTGGCTGCCTGTCCTGAAAGGGAGTGTTAACAATAAAGCTTCCACCTGATCCCCTGCTTAGAAGCCTGTGTTAATCACCGGATAACAGTGCTTATTTAAGCACAAGTAATAGAGTTAAGTTTTTAGCACAGAACAGCAATCAAGAGTTAAATTTCCCCAGCACTTCACAAAGCACAAAATAGTATGAAGGAGTTAAGTTTTTAGCACAGAAAAGTAATAAAAAGTTTCCCCAGCGCTTAGTGAAGCACAGAATACTAATAAAGAGTTAAGTTTTCCATGCCTAACAAAGCATATAACAATAATAGAGTTATAAAATAAGATACAGCATTTAATAAAGCACAGAGATTTATAAGGTAAAAATAAAGCACAGAGAGATAGAGAAAAAAACAGAGAGTTTAAAAAAAATAAAAGAAGTCAATGGTTTTCAGTCACAGAACAAGCAAGAGAGTGTTAGGTCTCCAGAAGCCATCAGCTAATAGCTTCCAGCACAGGTAGAGACAGTTACAAGAGATCATCAGTCCTGAGCCCTTCCAATGTTGAGTCCCACCTCAGCCCCTTCTCCTAAGGCCGGGCAGGGTCCTTGGCATGCCCTCATGGACTCAGAGCTGCTGCAGAGATCAGGCCAGGCAAAGGTCCAGACTATCCACCCCTGCTGCAGAGCTCTTGACAGTTGATGGCTGTTTTGGGCTGGAGGAGCCAACTTTCTTTAAGGTTATCATCCCTAGTAGGTCAGCCACACACCAGCAGGTGGCCCCACGCACATGAGAACATGGGCAGCACAAAGCAGAAGGCCTGGGTTTTCTAATTGTTTTCAAAGAAAACATGAACTTTGGAGGGGTCTGGAGGTTGGAATAGATCTAGGAGTTAGGAACATTAGTAGCAGGTAATGAGTCTGATCAAGTTACAAAAATAACCATGTGTGAACTTCTCAAGTAATTAACAAAATATATAAAAATCACTGCCTAGAAATGTAGAGATAACTGCACTAACGTCTGTTAAAACATGTTAAACACATCACTGGGTGGTCAGACAGTTGGACAGCCTAGTCACTCTCCCATCATTCTGTGGCAGCCATGTTACCATGATGGCAAGGGATGTGAGCTTCCTAAGCCAGGCTCACGGCAGCCCTGGCTTCTATATTATCCTCTGCTAGTGCCTAAAGCATTCCCTTGGATTAAGATGTTCATGAATGGCCTCTTGAGGTCCCACATCGTCCTCATACCTTGTTTGTGTCTCTTAATAGTACTCTCCCACTACTGTGCCCTTCCAGGCAAAGTAAGCCTCTGTGTGGCTCCGACTGAAATGAAGGCAGTCGCCCGTCATTCCAATCTCACACTCCTACATTCTAACAGAAGCATGCAGTAGGTTTGCTGGACGTCTTGTTTTACCAGCTCTAGCCGTACAGGAGTCACCTGCAACTCATCCACATTCTTAAGCACCCAGCTCCATCTCTGGACAGTTATACTGTAGGTCCAGTCCTGACCACCTCATTTTTATACCCTTGGGAGTGTCATCTTTGCCCCTCGGCTTAATGCTTGCCTAAGATGTTTTCCTCCTTCATTCAGCAAAATAATGTTATTCATTTATTTCATCTGCACACATTATGGAATTTCTCAGTAGGCCTCCTGGCTTATTAACTTGTTTAATCTATTTCCATTTATTCCTTTGTCAAAGGATTCCTCTTGTGAACACAAATTATTATCCATTTGCTGAATCCTTATTCTGCTTTGTTTATTGTGTCTTCCTCCTCAGCATTTTTATCAGTTTAGCTTTTTCTTTCCACATTCTGCAAGAGTGCCATCCTTGATCTGCTTTTCCTTGGTGCTGACTCATCACTGTCGCTGACCTCAAACTTAGTTCAACTATTTAATATAATTTACTGGGAGTCCATTTCAACATTGTTCATCTTTTTTTATTCTACTCTCTGCTTTCTACCAGATTTTGCCTAAAGTGGAAACTTCTGGTTTCTTTGGAAAGTCAGTTGTGTCAGATGGTGTTTTGCTGGTGGAAACATACAAAGGAGTGTTTTCCTGAACTGGACACAAATGAAAGGATGTTTTGCTAAAGCAGACACGTGAAGGAATATTTAGCTGAAGCATATATAGATGAAAAGACGTTTTGCTAAGGCAAGCACATGAAAAGACTCGAGATGAAGGATTTTTCTCTAAGGACATACATATATTGGTTCACCTTACAATACATAGCTGACCTGTTTTTTCTGACTCCATAGAGAGAAATTAAAAAAAAAATCTTCTGATAGTGTTCTGATGGCTTCTTACCACTTCTGCAAGCTTGGGCCGATTGGCAGAGAATGTCAGCTAATACAGATTCACGTGGAATTTTGCTTAGACAGACTCACATGTTGAGGCAAGACATGTGCTGAGGCAAGAGCAGGACCCATGAAGGACACATGGTATTTGGAGGAAGTATAGCTAGGACTCAAAGAACAGTGATGGAGGCTGGGCTTGGCTTGATTGCAAAGCTAGTTTTGCAACACTTCTTGGTCTCACATCTTCACTGACCTTCACTCCCTTTTTTAAATTTTTTTATTGGATATTTTATTTACATTTCAGATATGATCCCCTTTCACCATTCCCCTCCAACCAAGAACCCCCTATCCCATCCCCCCTCCTCCTGCTTCTATGACGACGTGCCCCCATCGATCCACCCATTCCCACCTTCCCACCCAGGAATTCCCCCACACTAGACATCCAGCCTTCATGGGATCAAAGATCTCCTCTCCCACCTATGCCCTACAAGGACCTCCTCCCCTACAGATACAGCTGGAGCCATGGGTTCCCTCCCTATGTGCTTCCAAGCTGGTGGTTTAGACCCTGGGAGCTCTGGTTGGTTGGTATTGTTGTTCTCCCCATGAATCTGCAAATACTTTCAGCTCCTTCAGTCCTCTCTCTCATTCCCCCATTGGGAACCCCTTGATCAGTTCAATGGTTAGCTGGGAGCATTCGCCTCTGAATACGTCAGGCTCTGGCAGATCTCTAAGGAGACAGCTATGTCAGGCTCCTGTCAGCATGCACTTCCTGACTTCCACATCAGTGTCTACCTTTGGTGACTGCACAAGATAGATACCCAGGTGGAACAGTCTCCAGACGACCCGTCCTTCAGTTTTTGTCCCATGCTTTATCTCCACATTTGCTCCCACGAGTATTTTGTTACTCCTTCTAAGAAGGACCATAGCACCCACACTTTGGTCTTCCTTCTTCATGAGCCTCATGTGGTCTATGAGTTGCATCAAGGGTATTGCCAGCTTTTGGGCTAAGATCCACTTATCAGTGAGTACATACCATGTGTGTTCTTTTTTGATTGAGTTACCTCACTCAGGATATTTTCCAGTTCCATCCATTCGCCTAAGAATTTCATGAATTCATTGTTTTTAATAGCTGAGTAGTACTCCATTGTGTAAATGTACCACATTTTCTGTACCCATTCCTCTGTTGAGGGACATCTGGGTTTTTTCCATCTTCTGGCTATTATAAATAAGGCTGCTATGAACATAGTGGAGCATATGTGCTTGTTATATGTTGGAGCATCTTCTGGGTATATGCCCAGGAGTGGTATAGCTGGGTCCTTAGGTAATGCTATGTCCACTTTTCTGAAGAATTGCCATACTGATTTCCAGAGTGCTTGTACTAGCTTGCAATCCCACCAACAAAGGAAGAATATTCCTCTTTCTCCACCTCCTCACCAGCATCTGCTATCACCTGAGTTTTTGATCTTAGGCATTCTAACTGATGTGAGGTGAAATCTCAGGGTTGTTTTGATTTGCATTTCCCTGATGACTAAGGATATTGAACATTTCTTTAGGTGCTTCTCAGCCATTTCAGTTTCCTCAGTCGAGAACTCTTTGTTTAGCTCTATACCCCATTTTTAATAGGGTTATTTGGTTGTCTGGAGTGTTATTTCTTGAGTTCATTGTATATATTGGATATTAGCCCTCTATTGGATGTGAGATTGTTGAAGATCATTTCCCAATCTGTTGGTTGCCATTTTGTCCTATTGACAGTGTCCTTTGCCTTACAGAGAAGCTTTGCAATTTTATGAGGTCCCATTTGTCAATTCTTGATCTTAGAGCATAAGCCATTGGTGTTCTGTTTAGGAACTTTTCTCCTGTGCCCAGGTATTCAAAAGTCTCCATGACTTTCTCTTCTATTACTTTCAGTGTGTATGGTTTTATGTGAAAATCCTTTATTCACTTGGACTTGAGCTTTGTACAAGGAGATAAGAATGGATCGATTTGCATTCTTCTACATGCTGACCTTCAATTGAACCAGCACCATTTGTTGAAAATACTGTCCTTTTTCCACTGGCTTTAGCTCCTTTGTCAAAGATCAAGTGACCACAGGTGTGTGGGTTCATTTCTGGGTCTTCAATTCTATTCCATTGATCTTCCTCCCTGTCTCTGTACCAGTACCATGCAGTTTTTACCACTATTGCTCTGTAGTACAGTTTGAGGTCAGGGATGGTGATTCCCCCAGAAGTTCTTTTATCATTGAGAATAGTTCTCACTATCCTGGGTTTTTTGTTACTCCAAATGAACTTGTAAATTGTTCTTTCTATCTCTATAAAGAATTGGTTTGGAATTTTGATGGAGATTGCATTGAATCTATAGAATACTTTTGGCAAGATGGCCATTTTTACTATATTAATCCTGCCAATCCATGAGCATGGGAGATCTTTCCATCTTCTGAGATCTTCTTTGATCTTCAGGGACTTGAAGTTCTTGTCATACAGATCTTTCACTTACTTGGTTAGATTCACACCAAGGTATTTTATATTATTTGTGACTATTGTGAATGGTGTCATTTCCCTAATTTCTTTCTCAGTCTGTTTATCCTTTGAATAGAGGAAGGCTACTGATTTGTTTTAGCTGATTTTATATTCAGGGACTTTGTTGAACTTGTTTATCAGGTTTAGGAGTTCTCTGGTGGAATTTTTAGAGTCACTTAAGTATACTATCATATCATCCGCAAATAGTGAAATTTTGATTTCTTCCTTTCCTATTTGTATCCCTTTGACTTCCTTTTGTTGTCTAATTGCTCAGGCCAGTACTTCTAGTACTATATTGAATAGGTAGGGGGAGAGTGTGCAGCCTTGTCTAGTCCCTGATTTTAGTGGGATTGCTTCAAGTTTCTCTCCATTTAGTTTGATGTTGGTTACTGGCTTGCTGTATATTGCTTTTGCTGTTTAGGTATGGGCCTTGAATTCCTGATCGTCCCAAGACTTTTACCATGAAGGGATGTTAAATTTTGTCAAATGCTTTCTCAGCATCTAGTGAGATGTTCATGTTTTTTTTTTCCTTTGAGTTTGTTTATGTAGTGGATTACATTGATAGATTTCCAAATATTGAACCATCCCTGCATTCCTGGGATAAAGCCTACTTGATCATGATAGATGATTGTGTTGATGTGTTTTTGGATTCGGTTTGCTAGAATTTTATTGAGTATTTTTGCATTGATATTCATAAGGGAGATTGGTCTGAAGTTTTCTTTCTTCTGTCTTTGTGTGGTTTAGGTATTAGTGTAATTGTGGCTTCATAAAACGAATTGGGTAGTGTTCCTTCTGTTTCTATTTTGTAGAATAGTTTGACGAGAATTGATAGTAGGTCTTCCTTGAAGGTCTGATAGAATTTTGCACTAAAACCATCTGGTCCTGGGATTTATTTTTGGTGGGGAGACTTTTAATGACTGCTGCTATTTCCTTAGGGATTCTGGGACTGTTTAGATGGTTTATCTACTCCTGATTTAACTTTGTTACCTGGTATCTGTCTAGAAAATTGCCCATTTCATCCAGATTTTCCAGTTTTGTTGAGTATAGACTTTTGAAGTAGGATCTGATGATTTTTTGAATTTCCTCGATTTCTGTTGTTATGTCACCCTTTTCAGTTCTGATTTTATTAATATGGATACGTACTGGCTCTGTGCCCTCTGGTTAGTCTGGCTAAGGGTTTATCTATCCTATTGATTTTCTCGAAGAACCTGCTCCTTTTTTTTGTGAATACAAAGAGAAGTCTTTATTGATAAATAAATTATGATTAAACATTATGACGGTTTGTTAGAGAATAAAAGCTTCAGAGTCACCATCTCTTCAACCCTGGCCCTAGCTATTAGCCTCGGCCTTCTTGCTGGGAGCCTTGGATGAAGTCTTGGGGGGGGCTAACTCAGGTCTTTTGGGGTTCTCGGGAGTCTTTGTCTTCCTGACCCTAGGTGTGGGTTTTGTTTTGTGTCCCATGTCCTGGGAAGGAGTGGGCGCTTTCGTCTTCTGTACTGTCTTAGCTCCCTGAACAACTGTTTCAGTGTGGGCCATGGCTGCCATCTTCCTATTGGCGAGGGAAGCAACACTATTCTGGACCTTGCTGGCCAAGGGCTTTGATTTCTCACACACATCTTTGGTTTTCCCGTGGGCGTCTGCTCCTTGCCTGCTGGCACTGTGTTTGACCTTCTGG
Organism: Grammomys surdaster; assembly: GCF_004785775.1. Classification (NCBI taxonomy): domain Eukaryota; kingdom Metazoa; phylum Chordata; class Mammalia; order Rodentia; family Muridae; genus Grammomys; species Grammomys surdaster. Next base: position 13,334,250 of record NW_021621338.1, on the reverse strand, counting down.
CCTCTGCTGGCACTGAGAGGGTCCCCGGTTGCTTTGCCTCGTTTTGGGGGGGGGGGGGCTTTCTGACTTCTCTTGGTTTTACCTTGGCTTTCTTGGGTGTGACTCCAGTGTGACTGATGAGCAGGGATAAGCCTTCCTCTTCTGCCCCGGTTTCAGAGCTGCCTTCTCCATCTTGGCCTTGCCGACTTGGTCTTTCTTCAGCAATCCAGATTTCTTGGGGCCTGACTCCTCGGCACCTGCAGCTCCCCTGCGGGCTTTCTGGGCACAGAATTTCTTTTTCTTGGGGTTGGGAACTAGTTTGAAGCTGCCAGTGGCACCTTTGGCCTAGGAGTTGGCAAGCCTGGTGAGGAGGCCTCGACGCATGCCAGTTTCCAGAGCCTGCTTCGACAGGTACTTGAAGCAGGTGGTGTCCATTCAGAAGCCATGAGAGAGGGTTTTTTTCTTGCTCCTGAAAAGCAGGGATTGCCTGCACTCCTAAAATTCTCAGAGAAGATATACAATGTTGGCATTTATGGTTCAGAAGTTAGAATCTTCTCGAGTTGCTTTAAGAAGGGGGAGCACAGATTTCCATGTGTTTTATGCATAGAAATTCCTGTTATTTATTACATGACATTTTAGGAATATGGAATTTTTATAAAGAATTTGTGATGAAAACTTAATAAAGCAACATAATTACAAAAAAAAAAAAATGGAAGAGGGCACGCCCTGTTCATCCTGTGCCCTGAAGAGTTGGGTTTCCTTCGTTACTTGAAACAGTCCAAGGTTCCATTGAATCAGTTTGACTTTTCCTGGTCTAAAGTTTCTGATATCCAGTCTCAGCTGGAAAAGCTGATAGAAAAGAACTACTTTCCCCACAAGATGCCCAGGAAGCATACAAATTCTACATACGAGCATATGACTCCCACTCTCTCAAGCAGATCTTCAATGTGAACAACTTAAATTTATCTCAGGTTGCTCTGTCTTTTGATTTTAAGGTCCCTCCTTTTGTTGATCTGAATGTGAGCAGCCATGATGGCAAGCTTAAAAAGAGAGTCGGTGGTGGGGGATTCGGCTACCAGAGAACAAAGAAAGTGGAGAAGTCCAAGATCTTTAAACACATCAGTAAGAAACCAGCAGACCGCAGGCAGTTCTCTCACTGAGGCGATCTGCCTTCTGTCTGGACCGACTTTGCCCAACTTTCCCCTTCCCCCCCCCCCAGTACCCTTTAAAAAGGAACTTTTATCACATTTAGAATCTTTCTGTCTTTACTATGATGATAGCATTTTATTTTTAAATACTTCCATAAAACAAAAAAAAATTGATTTCAGCCCTAAGTTTGATTATTTCCTGCTGTCTACTCCTCTTTGGAGATTTCAGGTGTTCTGTCAAGTTGTTAGTGTATACTCTCTCCAGTTTCTTTTTGTAGTCACTTAGAGCTATAAATTTTCCTCTTAGCACTGCCTTCATGGAGTCCTACAAGTTTTGGTAATGATGTGTCCTCATTTCCATTAAATTCTAAAAAATTTTTAATTTCTTTTTTTTATTTCTTCCTTGACCAAGTCATCACTGTGTAGAGCGTTGTTCAGTTTCCACATGTATGTGGGCTTTCCATTGTTTTTGTTTTTATTGAAGATGAGCCTAAGTCCGTGGTGATCTGATAGGATACAAGGGATTATTTCAATCTTTTTGTATCTGTTGAGGCCTGTTTTGTTACCAATTATATGGTCTATTTTGGAGAAGGGACCATGAGGTGCTGAGAAAAAGGTATATTCTTTTGTTTTAGGATGAAATGTTCTATAGATATCTGTTAAATCCATTTGGTTCAAGCAGAGAGGGGCCACCCAGAACCCTCTAACTGACGATCTGAATTCTTGCTTAGGCTGCGAGGCTAAGCACTGCAAGGGAATATAAATAAAACTTAAAAATATCTATCTGGGTTCCCTGAGGGACAAGTCTGACTGCATAGGGGTTCATGTCAAAAATATCCCCTCTCCAGGAAAAAGACATCGGGATGGGTATGGCCCTCATGCCTCACTGGACAACAACAGGGGGACTGGAGCCATTACAAGGTCCCCTTCAATTACTGGAGGTCAGGCCTCTATCCCTGCCTTCGAAAGATTAGAATCGCCACAGCCCTTCTATACTTAGAGAAGGGAGGAGATGTCAGGGGCAGCCCTGTTTACACACTGAAGGCCTAAAATCAGCCATAGGCCTAAAGTCAGCAATAGGCCTGTCATACATGTATACTAACACCAAGTCTTGGGTCTCTGTAAAAAAACAAAAACAAAAACAAAAAAACATTGAAACAGATGGCTATAAGCTATTGCAAAGCAGCTTTTGTGGAAATTTACAAGCCTGAGTAGTCATAGACCTTGTAAATAGGTAGCCTTGGCAGAAAATACCAACTTAGATAAGGACAAGTGAATCATAGGCAGAGTCATAGTGACCTGTCCCCTGAACCTTCACCCAGCTGATACCCTGTTCTGAAAGATATCTGTATTCCCCCTGAACACCCACACTCCAGTGTCATCCCCTTCCCCACATCCTGCCTTTCTGTGTTTATAACCCCTGTGTGAATGAACTACGATTTGAGACAAAATAAATAAACTATTTTTTAAAAATCCATTTGGTTCATAACTTCTGTTAATTTCCTTGTGTCTCTGTTCAGTTTCTGTTTCCATGATCTGTCCATTGCGGAGGGTGGGGTGTTGAAATCTCCCACCATTATTGTGTGAGGTGCAGTGTGTGCTTTTAGCTTTAGTAAAGTTTCTTTTATGTATGTAGGTACCCTTGCATCTGGAGCATAGATGTTGGGAATTGAGAGTTCACCTTGATAGATTTTTCTTTTGGTAAGAATGAAGTGTCCTTCGTTATCTTCTTTGATTACTTTTGGGTGAAAGTTGATTTTATTTGATATTAGAATGGCTACTCCAGCTTGTTTCTTCGGATCATTTGCTTGGAAAATTGTTCTCCATTCTTTCACTCTGAGGTAATGTTTGTCTTTGTCACTGAAATGAGTTTCCTGTGTGCAGCAAAATTCTTGAGTCCTGCTTAGGTATCCAGTCTGTTAGTCTATGTCTTTTTATTGGGGAATTAACTCCATTGATGTTAAGAGATATTAAGGAAAAATGATTGTTGCTTCCTGTAATTTTTGTTATTAGAGGTGAAACTATGTTTATGTGGCTATCTTCTTTTGGGGTTTGTTGAAAGATTACTTTTTTGCTTTTTCTAGGTTGTAGTTTCCCTCCTTGTGTTGGAGTTTTCCATCAATTATCCTTTGAAGTGCTGGATTTGTGGGAAGATACTGTGTAAATTTGGTTCTGTCATGGAATATCTTGGTTTCACCATCTATAGTAATTGAGAGTTTTGCTGGGTATAGTAGTCTGGGCTGGCATTTGTGTTCTCTTAGGGTCTGTATGACATCAGTCCAGGATCTTCTGGCTTTTATAGTCTCTGGTGAGAAGTCTGGTGTAATTCTTATAGGTCTGCCTTTATATGTTACTTGACCTTTTTCCCTTACTGCTTTTAGTATTTTTTTCTTTGTTTTGTGCATTTGATGTTTTGATTATTATGTGACAGGAGGAATTTCTTTTCTGGTCTAGTCTATTTGGCTTTCTGTAGGCTTCTTGTATGTTTGTGGACATCTCGTTCTTTAGGTTAGGGAAGTTTTCCTCTATGATTTTGTTGAAGATATTTACTGGCCCTAGTTGGTAATCTTCACTCTCATCTATACCTATTATTCTTAGGTTTGGTCTTCTCATTGTGCCTGGATTTCCTGGATGTTTTGGGTTAGGAGCTTTTGCATTTTGCATTTTGACAGTTGTGTCAATGTTTTCCATGGTATCTTCTGCACATATTCTCTCTTCTATCTCTTGCATTCTATTGATGATACTTGTGTCTATGACTCTTGATTTCTTTCCTAGGTTTTCTATCTCCAGGGTAGTCTCCCTTTGTGATTTCTTAATTGTTTCTACTTCCATTTTTAGATCCTGGATGGTTTTGTTTAAATCCTTCACCTGTTTGCTTGTGTTTTCTTGCAATTCTTTAAGGGATTTATGTGTTTCCTCTTTAAGGGCTTCTACCTGTTTACCTGTGTTCTCCTGTATTTCTTTAAGGAGTTATTTATGTCCTTCTTAAAGTCTTCTATCATCATCATAAGAAATGATTTTAATTCTGAATCCTGCTTTTCCGGTGTGATGGGGTGTCCAGAACTTGCTATGGTGGGAGAACTGGGTCCTGATGATGCCAGGTAACTTTGGTTTCTGTTGGTTATGTTCTTGTGCTTGCCTTTTGCCATCTGGTTGACTTTAGTACTACTTTCACTCACTGTCTCTGACTGGAGCCTGTCTTTCCAGTTATCTTGCTTGTGTCAGAACTCCTCAGAGTCCAGATGTCTCTGTGATCCTGTGGTCCTCAGCTCCTGGGTGGAAGAACTCCTGGGACTCAGGCTTCCTCTGGGATCCTGAAATCCTCCTGCTCTGAGTGGAGTGGTTCCTTTGTTGCTCTGAGTACAGTGGTTCCTCAGCTGCTCTGAGTGCAGTAGTTCCTCTAAAATGTCTCAGGATATGGTGTCTTCAAGGGGGCAGACCAGGTAGGTGTCTGCCCAGCCAAAGGGACAAAGAGATCTTCACTTCTTGAGAAAGGCATGGCAAAGAACTTCTCCTGGCATTCTTGGTGTTCCTGGTCCCTCCGGCTCACTCATGACAATTCGGCTGAGGTCTAGCTGTCTCTGTTAGGTCATGCTACTGGACTGGACTGCTGGTATATTTGTGAAGTGTTTGTGAGTAGATCGAACTGCTGCTACTGATTCCTATGAACTAAACTGCTGATTTCCTGACAATGCAGATTGGATTTGTTCCAAAGAACAATTTCTAAACAGTTCAACTTCTCCCATACCCTAATAACCTTTTTTTCCCACTATCTCTGGTGGGGGTAGACTAGAGAGGAGGGTAATGCATTTAAGAACCATTATTAAAAGTAGGGTTGAGAAAATTTAAGCATACATTTCCCCATTTATAATCTTTGTCTACTATGCCATGGGTCATCTGTGCCTCTTCCATACCACTGAGACTACTTACTTCTTCCTAAGCCCATAGCAGATTGTCAGAGAGATACAGTCCTTCCAAGGACTTTATAAATCTGTTCTTTCTTTCATGGCATTTGCTTCTAAGCTCAGCATTGGCTTTGAGCTTGACACCCTTGCCTTCCTCATCCTCAGGCAAACTCTATATACTAAAGTCATGGTCAAATTGCAACCTACTTAAAGTTCTTTTGGCCAAGCCCCTGGAGAAGCTGGCCCTGTTCTGCTGAGGAAATGTTCTCTGTCATGTGTTCCACTGTGCTAGTTCTTAACAAAAGCAAGTAACCTTCTGTAGGAGCTATGGAGAGTTGATGGTTTCATAGGGACAGAGAGTCAGCTTTGTTTAAGCACTTGTTAAGTCAACCATGCTCCAGTGGATGGCTCCAAGACCCGCTAGTACATAGACAGCACAAATTAAAGAGGACATGTTATTAAAAATGTTTAAAATAGTTCATAGGGGCTGGAGAGATGGTTCAGCGGTTAAGAGCACTGACTGCTCTTCCAGAGGTCCTGAGTTCAATTCCCAGCAACCACACGGTGGCTCACAACCATCTGTAAAGGGATCATGACGCCCTCTTCTGGTGTGGCTGAAGACAGCAACAGTGTACTCATATAAATGATCAATAAATAAATCTTTTAAAAAAATAAAAATAAAAAAGTTCACAAAGTTAGGAGATTAGGGAGATGGAGGTGGGCTTGGGAGGTGTTAAGACAAGGAGTGGGAGAAACACAATCAGAATGCATTGTATGTAAGAATTGAGAAAATATTTTTAAAATAGGATAGGGCTTTCTGCTCTTCCCGAGGAACCATGTTATATTCCCAGCACCCAGGAGAGCCTCACAACTGCTGGTAGCTCCAGCTCCAAGTGATCTGATGACCTCATCTAACATCCTTGTAGATACACACACACACACAAACACACACACAAACACAGAGAGAGAGAGAAAAGGAGAGAGAGAGAGAGAGAGAGAG
>NW_021621338.1:13319914-13328118 GCF_004785775.1 Grammomys surdaster | reverse complement strand
GAGTCCTGTAATTCCTCCCTCCTCCTCCCACTTCTTTATGAAAAGGAGCCTGGTCTTTAAGGAAGATAGGTAACATGCTGAGAGTAGAGGGAGAAGAAGGAAAGAAAACCACACAGGCTGGGCACGGGCAAAAAGAGTTTCTGTAGTTCATAGAGAGTGTAAGACAGAAACATTAAAACATCAGAGCAGAGGAGATGAAAGGAGAGAGAGAGAGAGAGAGAGAGAGAGAGAGAGAGAGAGAGAGAGAGAGAGAGAAACAAACATAGAAATACTTTTTTAAGAAGAAATTCTGGCAGCAAATTATCTGTTGGTTTTGACATCCAAACATGGTGACAGGTATGTGGGTGAGAAAGCATGTTTTGAGAGCTGAGGAATGCTGCACACTCTTTGTCCCAGAGTCTGTGTTCCAACAATAGCTGAGTGGCCATGCCTGATGACCTGAATTTCATTTCCAGAACCTATAAAGAGAACCGACTCCAGAACACCATGCTTTGACCTCCATAGACACAACATGCTCACATCCTCACACGTAAAATAAATAAGAAAATAAAGTTATTAAACCAGAATTTGTAAATAATATTTTTAAAATACTAGCATTTCTTCAGGTAGATGCCCATGGTTATTATAGAATGCTCCCAAGGTTTCACTCTGGGGTTCTTAACAATTTTCTATGTTTTTAGGTAGAGCCATGCTGAAAACTTGCAGAAAGGAAGCCATTTCTGCATATTCAGTTATTACACTACATAGAATGTAAAAAATGTAATTCCATGCCATTTTCATGGCTACAAATGCAAATTGCTAAACTGGCCATCAAAAGTACATCATGACAATAAACACAGGGTGTTCTCAGTGATAATGCTCTTTGTTGTTGACATAATATAGAAAGGGACACATGTCATTATTGTTGGTTTCCTTTTTTGTTTGTTTGTTTTTCTAGAATTTTCTTGCCAATAGCTTTCTCTTCTACCACACAGCATAACCAAACCTGGCCTGGGACCATGCACTCACCCAAGCTAGAATGACAAAAGGAGTCTTCATCCATGGAGAGAATGCTGGTATGTCTTTCATCAAAAGGTACAGAAGAAGAGAGATAGGCAGCATGCTTACCTTGACATTAAGAAAGGCCTTTCCAGGTCATCTTAAGAAGGAGTTACACCAGTATGAAGATGAGAGACTTCGGTGTACTTACCTCTAAATGGAATGGACTTCTTTATCAATACCCTTTCCCTTGAAACTTGGGGATCTTTGTAGAAGAGAAGGAAGAAAGAACTCAAGAGCCTGAGATGGTGGGTGACATCAATGAAACAGGGTTTTCCAGGAATGACAGGGCTGAGACACACATGAAACCACAGAGACTGTGACAGCACACATGGGACCTGCACAGGCTGAAGCCAGACAAGGTCCCAGAAAGACATGAACTTGGGTAGGCAAAGAGCGGGGAAGTCATCTGGGAGGACTTGGGAAAATGGAAAGAATACAAACAAAATACATGGAATTCTCAAAAGACGAAAAAAAATGAAAACAGGAGTCATGTTACAGGCCTGATCATCTAGGTTTGCCCCTCTCCTTCCTCCTCTATCAACCCCAGTATCCAAAGTCCTGTGTCCCTCCTAGTAACAGAAGTTAAGAACATGTGATGGCTAAAAACTCATGCAAGAAAGACTTTGCCTTGGAAATATTAACTGGGAAAGAAGAAGGGGAAAGGGGGTATTTTAAAGAGAAGAGCTTGAAGAGAAGAAGAAGAAACCACAGAGGGCTAGGCAACTGTTCTGTCCAGCAGGGCATTAAACAGGGGTCCGGGGAGGTCACCTGAAAGGGGGGGGGGGAGACAGGCAAAGACTCAGAGAATGGCGGTCTGTCAATAGTCTGATCAAATTGCAATTTTTACTTTTTCACACAGGGGTTATATACACAAAAAGACAGGATGTGGGGAAGGGGATGACACAGGAGTGTGGGTGTTCAGGGGGAGTACAGATATCTTCTAGAATAGAGTATCAGCTGGATGAAGGTTTAGGGTACATGTCATTATGACTCTGACTATGATTCATTTGTCCTTATCTAAGTTGGTACTATCCACCAAGGTTACCTATCTATAAGGTCTGTGACTATTCAGCCTGACAATTTTCCACCAAAACTGCTTATTTACAATGTTTCAGTGTTATGCTTATGTTTCAGTGTTTTTCCACAGAGACCTAAGACTTTGTGTTAGCAGGCATGTACGTCAGGCCTATTGCTGATTTTAGGCCTTCAGCATATAAGCAGGGCAGCCCCTGACAGGCAACCTTTAGTTGTCTTTGAAAAGATGGACACATGGAGAGCCACCTTCCTAGGAAGAGCCTCACATTCCACAATCACACCCAGGAATTGGCAAAAAGGTGATGAATAGGCCTTGAACTAGGTTTCTGAGTTCTTACTAAGATACACCAGTGAGCTGCTGCAGAACAGTGACTCTAAGCTTCGGCTACAACAAATCAACTAGAGAGACATGCAAAATGAAAGCCCCCATGGACCCCATTCTAATTGCCCACAGTTTCCCAGATGACTTTAAGGTGAAGCCATAGTTTAACAGCAGTGAGAAGAAGTTTGGGAAAGAGCAGTCAGTGATCAGCTCATCTGGCTAGCAATTAGGACAGGCATGTGGACAAACTAAACCACAGCTTCCATAGAAAAGTTAGGCTGAGAAGAAAATCTACCTGAATCAGGGTTCTCCCAAACCCAGCAATTAATTAGGTGGACAGTGAGCTCACTTCTGTGTATCAGTGTAGTGTCTTCTCATTCCAAGTCCCCCAGCACAGAGTAGATTGCTTACCTTTTGTAAAGTGCTATGGTGAACAGCTTATAAATGAACTCTGAGATGACATGGTCTCTTGTTCCTCCACATTCTAGAGTGTTTGGTTAATGGTGTGTAAACTGAGTAGCTGAATGTCTTGTCCAGACTTAAATGAAATCTCTGTTGTCTGTTCTTCCACGTGAACATCTGTAACAGAGACAGATTTAACAGTAGTTACTGTGCTCACCAAGCTGTGTCGCCAACCTAACTTTTAAATAATTGAGGCTGCAGAATGCTAGAAGGCCTCTCTAAAGGACCTTAAACATGCTTTAAAGCTACCAAAGGACTTGCATGTGGGATAACAACTTCCACAAATTGATAAGAAGAAGAACACAAGAAAAAACAGCAAATATTCTAAACACGCACTTCACAGAAAAATAAAACTCCTCAATAGGGGCTGAGGAGATGGCTTAGCATTTGCTCATCTTGAGAATGGCCCAAGTCCAGGTTCAATCACCCACATGGCCACTCGCTACCAGTTCTAAGGCATCTAGCTCCTACTTCTGACCTCCACAGGCACTAAACATGCACACAGTATGCATATATACATGGAGGCAAAATACTCATCCATTTAAGATAAAAAATAAATGCATCTCTTAAAAACATACTCAGATAATATACTAATAGAGAGTCAATTGTGTTGGCCAACCAAAAAATGAAAATTCAAACTCGATAAGGTAACAACAAGACTACTTAAGATAAACATACAGCCCAAACAATCAGCAGGACCATTTCATATCACAAGTAGAAATGAAATTCTTTATAACCACCATACAAACTACTGGAAACCTGGTCAAATGTATGATGACCAAGCAAGCTGCACCTATACCATCACTTAATTCCTATTAGCAAACAAGCCTACTCCTGAGGATGTCCCAAAAGAAATCTTTATTTACACACGAATAAGAATATGTATAGGCCAGCTGAGATTGGTGGTGTAAACTACACCCCAGCTTAGAGGCAGGTGGATGGCTAAGTGTTTAAGGGCCTTTTGGTTTACATAGCAAGTTCCAGGCAAACCAGGGATCTAAAAAGTACACTATTGATAATAAGCCATCCTGAAAAATAACCCAAGGAAGACAGATGACCATATGTTATTCACACAATGGCTATTATCTAACATGCCAAAGGGGCAAGCTATAAACTCACATACCAATATAGATAAGACAGGAATCTACAAAAGACTATATAATTACAGGAATCTACAAAAGACTATATAATTACAATTTTAGTATATATATATATATATATATATATATATATATATATATTCTAAACTTTAAATCAGGCAAAGCTGTGTTAGAAGTCAGAATAGTGCTCTTCCTTGGGATTGAAGACAAACATGCTGCTAAGTCTTGCCAGCACTCAATTTCCAGACATGGAGTGATTTCAAAACTGGATTCGTTTTGTGCTAAATAAGTTATGTATTCATGATTAATATTCTCCACATATTATTTTATAATATAGTTTATTCTAAGATTAAGTTAGCTTTATTCCATTATTGGAAACAATACACATAACTAATTTGTCTTTGTTAAGGGTGTGGGGAGAAGCAAATTAAACTAATTTGCTTAATTAGTTAAACATGCCTCAGTGCTGCTAGTTCTGAAGTTGTGTTTGATTTAACAGAATCTTGTTAGTATTAACTATCAATGAATTTAGACAGCTCTATAAAATAGGTTCTAGAACTGTTAACATCTGAGATAAGAAGGCAAGGATTGGATGGGTAAAACACCTGCCAAGGCAGTATGTGAGACGTGCCAGGAATGCATCACAGGTGTCTCAACTGAAGAAGGTGGGAGAGGGCCACTTTCATCAATATTTCAAAGTTCTCAAACTTGGTGAGAATCTTTTCATGTTCTTAAAATGTGGAAGAGTTCTTATTTACTTGGGTTGTAATTATCAGTGCTTATTATACCCACATTAAAATAGGAAGAAAGTAATCCAATAGTCCACCACTATTCATCCTCAGAAGAGTGCCAACATCACACTTTCTATCACCTCCAGAAAGCATACTTTCTTGTTTAAAGGTAATGACAGGGGGACAATCGAACATCCTGATATTATTATGAAAATTATTTTAACCTCACATGGGCCAGGAGTTCTACCCCTAAAAAAACACTGTGTACATAATCCTGTCTCTTAGATAGTGAAGCAAAGGGTTTCTCACATCCACAATTTGATGCTCCCGTGGACAATTAAACTCAGATTTTAAAAGTTCAGGACAACTCAAGACTTGAGTTCTATCACCATGGTTTGCTTTTGTGGTAGCTGTGGGGAAAGTGTTTGATCTCTGTGAGCTTTGCCCTTCACCTGAACAGTGAAGACAGCAACACCAGAGCCTTTAGCTGTAGATACAAGTAAATGCCACAAACTGAAAGGAAATACAGGTATCCACCATACAGCAGAAGCTGAGTGACTACCTGTGGGTGCCCTCTGCCAGTGCACTCTGGTATGGAAGACACAAAGTCCAGCCACACTGTGAAGAAGGGCCATGACCTATTTCTCTTGGCAGTGCAACAGCACTGTATGATTCTAATCCATCTGCTTGGAACACATCCAGTATTGAGCTTGGCCCCATGTTTCCTGAAAGGTAATGACTAAAGAGTTATTCTTTGGGTCCTCTTACCCTTGCTGGAATTCATCCAACACTCTTACTAGAAAAGCTAAGCCACCAACCATCCCCATGACAGGAGCACAGACGTCTGCAATAATCTTGAGAACTGTAACTGAGATTGAGGGAATGACCAACCAATGGCCCGCCCAATATGAGACCCATCCCATGGGAATGAACCAATCCCTGACACTATTAATGATACTGTTACACTTGCAGACAGGAGCCTAGTATAACTGTACTCTAAGAAGCTCCACCCAGCATCTGACTGAAACAGATGCAGAGACCCATAGCCAAACATTGAACACAGCTCAAGTAATCTTATGGAAGAGTTGGGGGAAGGACCCCAGAGGGAATAGGGATTCCACAAGCAGACCAACAAAGTCAACTAAACTGAGTCCTTGGGGACTCACAGAGACTGAACTATCAACCAAAGAACATACATGGGCTGGACCTAGGCCTATTACACATATGTAGCAGATACTACACATATGTCTGGCTTGGTCTTTATTCAGGTCACCCAGCAACTGGAGTGGGGGCTCACCCTGACTCTGTTGCCTGCATGTGGATCCTGTTCCACTAACTGGGCTGCCTTGTCTGGCCTCAGAGGGAGAAGATGTACCTAGTCCTGTAGTGACTTGAGATGCCAGGGTGAGTTGGTACCCAGGGGAGACCCTCCCCTTCTCAGAGGAGAAGGGGAGTAGAAGTAGAGGAAAGGCTGTGTGAGAGAGAGACTGGGAGGAGGGGGACTATGATTGTGGTGTAAAGTGAATAAGTCAATGTGAAAAAATTCAAATAACAAAAAAAAACTAAAAACACCTTTACATATTTCAAGCCCAGACAGGAAGATGCATGTATATACACAGGCAATGAATATGTGAGACCATGAGCCAAATGAGCTGGAATAATCCACCTACTTCAACCACAGACTTGACCAATAAAGGCCAGGCACAAAACTTCTTAAGTTTCATGCTTTGTTTCCTGTTGCAATCAACTCTTCCATGTTGTATAAATGGAAACACTTTCCTCTTGTTCTTATAAGCCCCTCCCCACTATGACCCATGGTATGCTGCATTCTCCCACGAGCCTTTGTTTGCCTACACCTGATCTCATTGGGAAAGCCAAAAATGAAATTAAGGATCTATCTCTAACTCCTCTAGGCTTAAATTTTTCATTGCCCTATAAGAAATGCTCACATAAATAAATCCAAACCAATTTGAGGCCCAAGTGTTAGAGGGACTTTCTCAGAGCTGTGGCCACTTAAAGCTCTGGTTCTTCTCTGTGATCTGCCTGCATGGCAACCCTACATGGCTGAAGTATGCCTTCCATTCATCTTCAAGCTTTATCTCGGCTGTGCCCTTCCTGGCAGCAAAACTTGGGCTGTCAGGATTTCCATTATAAAGACTGCCTCATGGAAGGTATAAATTTATAGGCAAGAGCTTAGCAGACAGCTTGTAGATCCAGACTTTTCTCATGGATGAGCCAGTTGGCTCAGCAAAATTAAGCCCACACCCAAAGTTGAGCCCCAAGTTCTTCTTATAAAGTCCTAGACATTTGGGGTGGCTAAAAAGATTTCCCTACATTTTAATTTAGCAAACATTTACTAAGCTCTTATCCAGGTAGGCTCTAACAGTCTATCTCTCCACTGTTCTTAGGATAATTGGTTCTTTCTCCCCTTCTAGCTAGTGAGTCTGTTAGTCAAGGGTATGGTCTGCTCTTCAGGGACACAGAGATCTCCAAATCAGAACTGTCTAAGACTTCCCTTCTTCAAGACTTTTCTAATTAAAAACCAGAAAGCGCTCCCTCCCTCTCTCTCTCTCTCTCTCTCTGCCTCTCTCCCTCCTTCCCTCCCTCCCTCTCTGTATCTCTCTCCCTCCTTCCCTTCCTCCCTCTCTCTCTCTCTCTCTCTCTCTCTCTCTCTCTCTCTCTCTCTCTCTCTTTCTCTCTCTCTCTCCTTTCTCTCCTTGTTTTTGTTCTTTACAATATCAATGCTGGCCTGGAGCATCAGCATATTGTGATTTTCCAGGACCTATGGGACACTGTAGGTGACATCCTGCAGCCAAGTGCAACCCAGGAGTCTGAGGATGCAGTAATAGCTTCAAAGCACAGTGTGAATGAATTAACTTCAGGATCCTGCTGTTCCCTGGAGTATGAGATAAGAGTGAAAAGAAGCAGCTAGAAAATAAAAGCATGTAACCAATGCTCAGAACCAACCCAGTGTGTATCTTCACGTCCATCCTGGGTTGTTCTAGAGACCGAAATGAGAGGAGAACTGGATCATGTCGATGACACAGAAACTTAGAGTACTTAGTGACTGCTTGCAATATGACATACCTTCATAGTACTTCCTGGAATGTTTGTGGAGTCTCCTGGGTGTTTCCCTTCACCTTCCTCATCCACTCTGGACTGCCAGAGCCTGGATGAAGTCTATGAAGTTGGTGGTCTATTACCTTAGCGTTTGTGACTATAGCGCTTCTTCAGCTGTGCAATGAATTTCTTGTAAACAAAGGCTCTTCCACAGACCACAATCCTTCTAAGGGCAGAGCCATGTGTCTGTCACTGTGTGGGGATGATTAGCTCATGCGTGGGCTCGGGCGTGGGTTCCTGTTGGGTGGAGTTGTGGTTCCTGAGTGTCTGCCACAGATCAGAGAGGCAAAGCGCGGGAATTTTGAGTGAGTTCACTCCATGTGGAGCCTGGTGGATGCTGTGGGGCTCATGCCCAGGTGCAGGGAGTTCTCACTCAGTCTGAAGTTCCACCGG
>NW_021621338.1:13266425-13319514 GCF_004785775.1 Grammomys surdaster | reverse complement strand
GGTGGGGGGGGTGGGGGGCAGGGCTTTTGTGTGGGAGGTCTCAATGCCAACAGCTGACCTAGGAGCCAGTGGTCTGTCCTTGGGCTCCCAGATGCCACTGGGATCTGTGGAAGAACAGACTGGGGGCATTCGGGCTGGCCCAGGGGTGAAAGGAACCAGGGGGGCTCTGGCTACGCCCCGTGGGGTGAGACTCTTGGTTTGTCACTCACTTGGCAGGGTCAGCTAGCTTGGTATGGTAAGCTAGCTTAGTTGAATTGGTGGCCTCCATGGAGAAAGGTCCTCAGTCAGGAAGTTAGGCGCTGCAGCTGCAGTGACAGCAGCTCATTAAAGACCTTCTCCACAATTTCCCACAGCGGGGCCCCAAAAGACACGAGGAAGTCCATGGCTTTTATAGGCTTTATTTTCATGGTAGATGGTAGATGAATCTTGCTGTATCCCACACCCTCAGGGTGAGCCATTGGTTAAGTATCATTTGTAAGGAGGAGGGTCGTGGAAAGAATACTTAATTGGCTCTGCCCTCTGGCCTTTAGGTATCTCATCAATATGGAAATCTCTTGAGGCTGAGTAGCCTGTAGTCATGCCCTCTACCTATGGAGGGGCATTACCCTATGTGACTGAACTGCACAGATCAATGGCGTGTCAGGAGCCTGGGGCTGAGGGCATGACCGAACGCCTGCCGTTGTCCCATTAGGGTCGGGGGTTCAAGGCCTGGGCCCAACCAGGAACCAAGTTATCCTTTCAGGTTCCCACATCATTGGACTCTCACTGCACTCATTCTATCTTCTTGCTAACAGTAGTAGCCTGCCCTGTGGCAAGTTACAGAAGCCAGACCTCTTGTGGTGGTAGCTGTGATATAAAAGCTGGGCAAGATGGTGTGAGCTCACAGACATATTATGCACTAGTTAGTTTAGGTTAGACTCCTGGGACAAAGGGGACAAAATTGTTAAGAGGTACAGACAAAATTGAAGTTTGTTTTGTGTTCACCAAACCTTCCAAGTTAGGTGTTCCAGACTATGACACATATCCCTGTAGTGACTCAGACTGTAGACTTCTTCCACCCATGGCTATTGAATTACTTAGCTCTCAGCACCTTCTAACTCTCCACCTCCTTAGTTCTGCCTCACAAAAGAAAACATTCTAGAGGGTCGCCATATTTTTAAAATATTCCATTCCATTGCAAAATGGCTCACATCTCATGGTTAGTACCGCAAATATACTACCCGCAGGCATATTAACCATATTCCTTATCCAATCATTCAATAAGGAAAGAGTAGATGTAGATATATAGCTAATGGGTCTGTTCTTAGTTTATCAGCCTCAGTTGAGAGGACCCTAGCAGATAAGTAAGAATCAAGAGCCTCATGTGTTCTGATACCCTTTCTTCCATCAGCCAGCTTTTTCTCCTACAATCCAAAATACTTTCTTTTCCATGACCCCTCCCAAACACCCTTAATTCCACTTTCTCTCTTGTGTTTACAAGAAAGTAAAAATTCAATAACCCCTCCATCATGATATCAGTCCTATTTATTAGGATTTTGCAAACTAAGTCATGGATGTCTAATTTATTCATTACCTCTATGAACAAAATATAATCTTCAAGGCAGTCCCAATATTACAGGACAATGCCTAGAAAAATCTTAGCTGACAATTCCTTGAGAACTATTTTTCTAATGCCTTATCTCTTACAGCATATTGCAAACTCCTCCCACCCCCAATTTTTATTGACAGTCTTATGCACTCCTCTGAATCCCCAGATCTCAGCACCACAAATATCCCTTACTGGCAGAATTATTTCGTGTTCCTAGTTACTCCAACCTAAAATAAAACACTACCTGCATGCTTGGCAAACATATATTAAGAGTCAATTAGGTGCTCGGTAATGTGAAAGATGGTAATTTGGAATGAAGCGACAGGCATTGCAGATATTTATCATCTAGAATGGGATCAGGTGTGAGAAGAGTTGGTGGGGTGGAGGGAGTAAAGGGGTATCTCTGGGATGAGCTGGAGACCTGGGATGGAGGAGGCTCCCAGATCTATGGGGGTGACTCTAGCTTATGCTCCTATCAACTGAGGATATGGAGACTGAAGTAGCCACCTCCTATAGCCAGGCAAGACTGCTAGTGAAGGGAGGGGGACACTAACCTACCCACAAAACCTTAAACCCAAAATTTGTTCTGCCCACAAAGTGTGCAGGGATAAAGATGGAGCAGAGATTGAGGGAATAGCCAATCAATGACTGGCTCATCCCATGGGATAGAGCCAACTCCTGACACTATTACTAATACTCTGTGATGCAAGCAGACAGGAATCTAACATAACTGTCTTTTAGGAGACTTCATTCAGCAGTGCATGGAAATAGATGCAGAGACCCATAGATGAACATTAAATGGAGCTTAGGGAGATTTGTGGAAGAATAGGAGGAGGAACTGACAAAGCCAGAGGGATCAAAAACACTACAAGAAGACTTAAAGAGTCAACTAACCTGGGTCTATAGAAGCTCACGTATACTAAACCACCAACCAAAGAGGATGCAGAGGCTAGACCTAGGCTCATTACATATTTGTAGCAGAATTACAGCTTAGTCTTCGTGTTGGTCACCCTAATAATTGGAGTGGGAAATGTCTCTGGCTCTGTTGCCTGCCTTTGGATCCCCTTCCCTAGCTGGGCCACCTTGTCTGGCCTCAGTGGGAAAGGATGAGTTTAGTCCTGCTGCAATTTGTTGTACCAGTATGGGTTGGTACCCATGGGGCGGCTTCCCTTTCTCTCAGGAGAAAGAGAAGAGGTAATGGTGGTGGAGTATGTGAGGGCGGGACAGGGAGAAGAGAAAAGAGGGGGTTGTGATCAGGATGTAAAGTGAATAAGTAAATAGATGGATGGATAGGTAGATTATAGATAGATAGATAGATAGATAGATAGATAGATAGATAGATAGATAGACAGATAGATGATAGATAGATTGAATGGGAGATATCTGAAACAGATATGTATAGCCCCTTGTTCTCAAGAAGTGCCAAAATGTCAGTCCTATACAGGACAAGAAAATAGGAAACTGTAAGTTTTACAGGAATGTGTCAGGAAAGCATGCTTTGCCAGCATTTGTGAAGTTCTTAATCTGTACTCAACACGGTAATGGGCAGGCACCACAGAAATATTCTGGTTTTGTCCTTGATAAGCTTTTCATTCCCATCTACAGAACAATAATGTTCTCCACAGGTTGTAGAGAGTACTGTAACTCAATACACAGAGATGTATGGATAATCAAGTGAGGTAAGCCTCCAGGAGAAGGTCGAGCCTCGGGTTGGAGATTGAAGTTTTGTTGTGATAGGAATGGGTGTTGTTGAATGTCCAGACACCTAGATTATAAGCAAAAGAAAGATACAGAGAGCAAACAGTGGCGAATATACCTGTGGTGTGCTGTGGTCCTGCCCTGGTTCTTCCTCCCAACCCCATGCTCCCAGAAATAAGACTCAGACTCAAAATATATTTACAAATAACTTGACCACATAACTAGGCTCTTCCCTAACTAGATATAATTTAAAATATCCCATATATTCTAGCCTACATTATGCCACATGGCTAGTTATCTGTGTTCAGGTACAGTGCATCCCTCTAGTAATATCTTTCTGGCAAATCTCCCCACCTGCATCTCTCCCAGAATTCTTTCTCCTCCCAATGTCCCACCTTCTATTTTCCACCTAAGTCATAGGTCATAGTCCTTTTAATTGACAGGTAATGCATCCATATAATCCACAAGCTGTCCTCTCTACAATGGTGTGCCTGAAAAATTGTTAAGCAACAGTAGAAGACATTGCAGAAAAAAAAAAAGGTGGTTTTAAGAGACCTGGAAGGAGGCTATAGGAGATCTCAGAAAAGATGTAAGAAATGTTCTAGGAGTGCAGTGGGACTGGCTATAGAATGAGGGTCTATAGGAGAGACTTAGGAGAGGCTGTAGAAGGATTCTAAGAGAGGCTCAAGCAGAAGTGTCTCTTAGGAGAGGAGCTAGAAGAGGCTATAGAGAGTCTGTAGGAAATGCAGGGGAAGAACTGTGAGAGGCTGTGGAAGTTGTTGGAGAGGCTGTAGGAGAGGTTGTGGAAGAGACTTTAAAAGAGCTGTAGAAGAAACTGTAAGAGGTTCTGGAGGAAGGGTTGTGGAAAAGGCTATAAGAAAAGTTGGATTATTGACCCTAGAAGAGGTGGTGGGAGACACTGTAAGAGTCTGTAAAAACTGATAAAGATAAACACAGAAAACTAGCCGTGTAGAAAAATAGCTCAAAAACTCAGTAGCCTTCCTATATGCAATCACAGTCTGAGAAAGAAATCACGGAAAAGATGCCTTTCACAGTGGCCTCAAATAACGTAAAATATCTTGTGGTAACTCTAACCAAACAAGTGAAAGAGTTATATGATAAAGACTTCAAGTCATTGAAGAAAGAAATTGAATAAGACATCAGGATATGGAAAGATCTCCCATGCTCATGGATATGCAGGATTAGCAGAGTAAAAATGGCCAACACAGCAAAAGCGATCTACAGATTCAATGTAATCCTCATCAAAATTCCAACACGATTCTTCACACATCTTGAAAGTGCAATTCTCAGTTTCATATTAAAAAAGCAAAGACAAAATACAGAAGAGCGAAAACAGTCCTTAAAAAACAAAATAAACAAATAAATAAATAAAAAGACTGCTTGGTGGTCATGCCATCCCAGACTTCAAGTTGTACTATAAGGTATAGGAATAAAGACAGTATTGTATTGGAACAAAAACAAAGATGTTAATTAGTAGACTCAAATTGAAGACTTAGACTTACATTCACACATCTATAGACACCTGACGTTTGAAAAAGAGGTCATAAATACATACTGGGAAAAAAGACAGCATTTTCAACAATGGTGGGGGACAAACTGGATGTCTGCGTGTAGAAGAATAGAAATAGATTCATATTATCACCCTGCATAAAATGCAAGTTCCAAAAAAATCAAAGACCTCGACATAAAACCAAATACACTAGAAAGTGGGATAGCCTTGAGCTCATTGTCACAGGAAAAGACTTTCTGAACATAAGAACACCATTAGCACAAGCACTAAAATCAATTATTAATAAATGGGATCTCATGAAACTGAAAAGCTTTCTGTAAGGCAAAGGGTGCCATCATTCAGACAAAGTGGCAATCTACAAACCAGGGAAAGATTTTTACCAACTCCACATCCAATAAAGGGCTAATATCCAAAGTACGTATAGAACACAGGAAACTATAATTAAAGAAAACAAATAACCCAATTTAAAAATGGAATACAGATCTAAGTAGAGAATTTTCAATAGCAAAGACTCAAATTCTCAAGAAAAACCTAAAGAAATGTTGAACATCCTTAGCTATCAGGGAAATGCAAATTAAAACTTCTTTGAGGCTTCATCTTATATTCGGCAATACAGCTAAGATCAACAAAACAAATGATAGTTGATGTGGTGTGTGTGTGTGTGTGTGCACACTCACACTTGTAGTAAGAGAAACACCCATCGATAGTTGGTGGGAGTGCAAACTTTTACAGCCAATATGGAAATCATTATTGGCAGTTCTTCAGAAAACTGGGTCCAAGTTGTCTATTGAAAACAGATTTTTTTCCTCCCTTCCTCTACTCATCCCAGTTCTTCCTCACTTCAATTCCCATCTGGATCCATCCCCTTTCTGTCTTTCCTTAGAAAACAAACAAGCACAGATAATCTGGTGACTACATGGAACAAGGGGAGCACTCATCCACTAATAGTGGGAGTGAAAACTTATAAAGCCACTATGAAAATCTGTGTAGCTCCACTGAAAGATGAGAATCTATCTATCTCAAGATCCAGCTCTACCACTCTCTGACACATACCCAAAGGATGCTCCATCTTCCTACAGAGACAGTTGCTCAAACATGTTTATTGCTACTATATTCCTAATAGTCAAAAATTAGAAAAAACACAGATGTCCCTCAGTTAAAGAATGTATAAAGACAGTGTAGTACAAACACAATTTATCAGCCATTGTGATAAAAGAAATTACATCATGAAATTTGCAGACAAATGGATAGAACTAGAAAAATATCAACCTGAGTGAGGTAACCCATAAAGACAAATATGATATACATTTACTTATATGTGGATATTATCTGTTAAGTCAATGATAACCAAGCTAAAGTCCATAGGACCACAGAGTATATGTATAGAGTCAGAGACTAAAGAAAACAGATATATCTCATTAGGAAAAGAAATAGAATAGATAAATATGGATAGGGATACCAGAATGAGAGAAGCTACTGCAGAGGGGGAAAGGTGGGGTGTGTGGAAGGGAATACAGGGAGAGACAGCTAAAATTATGAGCCATTTGAGGGTAGTGTGACTTACAAAGACTGAGGCACCATGCACATGGCCTCCATGGGTCTACACCAGGTCCTCTACATCTGTATTATAGCTTCTAGTGTTTTTATGGGATTCCTGTGAATGATTGGGTTTCTAAGTCATGTGCCTTCTCTTGGGTTCTTTTCCTTCTGTTGATGTGCTTTGTCCAACTTTAATGTGATAGTTTTTGTTTTATCTTATTATATCTTTTAAAAAAGAAAGAAAGAATGAATACCTAGAGATTTTGATACAGGTCCAACTGAACACTCATTTACACCAGCTGGGAGAGGAAAATTGTTTTTTTCTAATGAAGTGACACTGGGTATATCAACCACTCTAGGACAGGTCTCATGTTCAAAGTTCAGAAGTAGTTGAACAACATATAATGAACTTCACAGTTTTTTTTTTTTTGGTTGTAATTTGTGGTTTTATTTTTCCTTTATGGGTGTTGTTTTACTTTGTTTTCTTGCTTTCAGGAGATTGTAGTGTATTAGTTTTTAGCGGTTTTTTTTTTTTTAAGAAAAAACTTCAAGTTGAGTAGGTAGAGTCTGGGAGAGGAGCTGAAGGACCTGGGGAATGAGAAGAATAGGATCATAATATATTTAAATTTTAAAATTGCTTTATATAATTAAAAAATATAACTAAAGGGAAAAAGAGAGGCTGTGAGGGGACCATAGGAGAGTCTTTCAGTCAGTCAGGTCCCTTTGTATTAGCTATTCACCTGTAAGTAGTCTTTTACCCACACCTCTATAAGTAACTCCAGTAAACTCACTGGCTCACTAAGCTAGACTTGGGTCGAACCATTTCTTCAGTCTATCATCAGTGCCCTCCCTGGGGTGAACAGATGTTCATTCCGGTCTCCTCAGGAAAAGTGGCAGAACAATTGTCCACTTTGCATTGGACCTATAATGAAGCAACACACTGTGGCATGAACAAAAGTAACCCACTGATTTGGGCCAGGAAGCAAAGGATAAATGGAAGAAGGGACTGGGGTCTCAGAATTTCCTTTGGAGATCCAAGGATGTTCAGTGTGCCTTAATGAGATCAAAACTACAGAGCTCCATCCCTGTGAAATTATTCTGTATCCATTCATGTGAGCTTCATGCTAGAGGCAGCTTGCTCAATGTCTGGAGCCAACAACCATGGAAGCCTGTCAATACCCATGCACACACTGCCTCCAAAAGACCAATTTCTCCTCTGGAGTCTTTTAATTATGTGTAGCACACCAGGATAGCAAACAAGCCTCAAGCAACCTTCAGCAATGAGGCAAGGGGGAGGGGAGATTCTAAACTCAGGCTTCTAAAAAGGGATAATCTCTGAGTGATACTGTCCCAGGCTTCTTTCTGGAAAACACCTTTAACTGGGGCTTCCAAATGCATAAGCTCTTATTGATGTAAGTTTCTTCTCTAGCTCTATAAGCCTAGGATGAGTGCCTCTATATTGATTGACACCTTAAAAGAAACAGCAGGCATTTTATTGCAGTTTCTGTATTGGCAAGGTCCTGTTGATGAAGTATGGAATCAGATGAGCAGCAAGCTGCCTACCACAGACATTAAAGGGATGCAAACAAGCCTCCCTTCCCAGAGGCACATGGTTCACAGCAGAGTTTTTCTCCATCTAGTTTCTGTCTCCCATGAATCTGGAATGTCTTTTTAAAAATAAGAATCATTTTATTTGAAAAGCAGTCTAATTGAATCAAAAAGATATTAATGTATTTTGGTTGTAAGCTTTCCTTAAGGGAAAATGTATAAATCCAGAAATAGCTTCAGATTTCTAAAGACTGCTTCTTCAGGAGTTTACTAAATTCTGCTGGATGTTCTTTGAGTTTTTCTCCTGATGGAGAAAGTCCACTGTTAGATGAAGTCAGAGAAATCTGGATATAGTCATCTCAAACTTTTAAAGCAGCGGTAGGCCCAGAATTTACTTCCTATAGAGATAAAACACTTCACCAGGTCCAGAAATAAATTCCAGGAAAGAAATTGTGATAACAAATTTATTTAAATCATTTTTAGACTCAGTGTTGAAGACTTTAGTGTTAATGAGTTCACAATCTAATATTATTCACAGGAGTCACATTATGCATCTTTGCATCTTGTTTATACACTGCAGTCATTTGAGAATAAAAATGATATTTGAAAAATCATTTCTTGAATCCATGGAGTTAAATGTAATCAAGAAGGCATAATACGGGATGTTTCCCATAATCTCTGTTATGCCATAATCATCCATGTTCAGAGTTTTAGGACTAACTCTGCCCTTCTCAGGTAATTGCTCTATCTGCCCTCAGCCATCACAGCATAGCAGGGCCTGGGGGGTAAGCTCAGAGCTGCAAAAGAAAGTAGCCTACAACAATGGTAAAGGCTTTAAAACACAAAGGTAGTGAAGAACACGGTTCTCAGTCTCCTCTGTCAGTGAGTCAGACAAGGACAGTACTGAGCATCACTCCTTCTGTCATCTCCACTCCCGAGGCTCTGCTGCCCATTGTCATTCACACTGCCACTGTCTCCCTAGACTTGAACATGATGAATATTGGTGAGTGTGTCAAGCCCATGTTCAGTTAGACTTTGCTCTATAACTGTCCACCTACAACCCAATGGTACCAAATGACCCTTTATTAAGACTCATAAGACCATATGGTCACATAGAGGACCACCATCAAGGATTGTGGCATGCTTGTCCACGTGGTACCTGAGACTCAATCCAGCAGCCCATTAGGCTCCTGCACATTACTTTGGGCAGTGTTACTAAACAGAGTAAAGTCCACAAGGTCACAGTAAGTCACACTTGGTCACTTTATCTTTTTCTCTTTGTGGAAGGAAGTCCCAAACCCAACCCAAATCAAGACTTTGGGGAGCAGATTTTACTCCTTTATAGGAGAATCTGCAAAGTCACTGAAAAGAGAAGGGATCTATGCCGTGGAGAGCAGAAGCTATTCTGTCATCTAGCATGAGGATGAGTATCCCTCCCAAGTGAGAATAGTATTTCTTTAAACATCAATTTGGAATGAGGAGAAGGATCTTTCCAATGCCAAAGGGTCTTCACAAATCCAAAGCACACAGGTCAATAAAGCCAGCCAGGCTCTCACTGTCTCAGAGTTCTGTAGCAAGTTGTTCCTTTTCCCATTACACACTCAGAGTTCACACTGGGAAGGAGAGTTTGGAGGGCAGCTTTTGTTGAAAAGTAATTTAGGCAGCCTCTGGCCCGGAATGCATCTACTGAACTGGAAGATTCAGTAGCTACAAAAATAAAACATTTGATGGACAAATGAATGCTTGGCTCCTTCCAATCCAGGGGGCTGGCAAGCAGAAGAGCTGTCAGGAAAGGTCAGTGGGAGAACACATACCCAGTGAGTCTGTGCCAAGTGCCTCCAGCTCCCAGTTAGGCTCAGAGCCCACAGTGCAAAAGGACAAGAAGAGAGAGCAGAGCCTTAGACAGGAGGAAGCAAAATGCCCAGGAAAGAAAGAGCATAGCCTGGGACAAGAGGAAGCACAATGCCGAGGAGACATAATGGCAGAAACTGGAAAGATCAAAACCAAAATGTCTGTGCTTTATCAAAGTTCAAAAGACTACTGTTTCTAAACAGTGAATTACTGACATGTATTATTATTTCCCAATAGCATGTCAACATGTCTGGATTTGCAACAACAAAAGTAAATAGCTCCCTGAGAGTTAAGGATATAGTCCCTGTCTGTGCACTGGCCTGTCTGCTTCTTTCTCTTCACTTTCTTTAGCCTAGGAGACTTTTTGAGTTAGAGAATCACAGAAGTGCACTAATAAGAGAGGACTATACCAGGAGCTCCACACACATGAAACACTAGCATTTAACTTCACATGACAGCGGCTGTATCATTAGACTCTTTTAATTACATTGAAAGTATTGGTTTAGAATGGAAAACTAACCTATACAAGGGCCCTAATCCAAATGTTAAATCCTAATCTGTGATCTCACCTTTTCTGGCTGACCTTGAATCCCAGCTGCTTACCAGGGCTCCTGAGAACTCTGAGAGCAAGGGAAGGCCTTTGATTTGGTTCTGTGCTTGGGTTCTGAGTGACCATTATAAACAGGATGGGCTGAGCTGCCAAGCTAATGACCCAAATTAACAGCAGTTACTGGGCCCTGTTCTAACAATGGCTTTCTATCACATCACCTCAGAGAGAATACAATTAGACCATCTATCCTTTCACTTCCAGCATGCTAAACCAAGCACCTATCAAACAGCAGCTATCATGCAAGTCCAGGACACAGAAGTAAATAGTCTCAGACCCCGTGGAATTCATGACCCATCAATGGACCAATTTTGCCCTAGGAAGAAGCCTAACCTTTGAAAAAATAAAGGATGACTTTCTCTCCTTTCCTACCTCCTAGGCTTCTTCTTCTTCACAACTCACCACACTAAGTACACTTACATTTTTTCATCCTATGTCAGCGATACGAACAGAACCAATGTGAACTCTCACTCCTCATATTTATCACTTTCTTCTATAATGAAGGTGTTAGAAACCAGAACCAAATGCTCTCAAGAATCAAGAGAATATTGACCATCATAAAGGCTGATCTCTTGTCCTCCACAAAGATAAGGAAACTACCTACTGGAAGGCTCTCCACAGCTCCAACTGAAATCCATCCTTTGTCAGTAATCTCGTGTCTTTTTCAGATTTTGTACTGTGTGTTAAATCCAGAAACAATGGGACTGGGTAATCCCTGCAGAACACAAAGCTAGAGAAATGGCTTCTTGTATTACTAGAAATGGACCCAGAGAGTAGTAACCAGATAATGTAGAGGGAAGTGTGTCAGTGAGCTGGTTACCTCTGAGGGCAGAGGTAAGTCAGCCGGTGTGGGTTGTAAGTCAGACTTGTTTTACCCAAAACAAAAAGCATGAGACATTTATGGACTCCCATAAGGCTCTTTGATAGTCAGTAACCCACAGGACATTAACTTCCTATCAGCCCCAGGTTGTCTGGTTGTGGCGGTCATCTTTCTCGGATTTATAAAGAGCCAGACACTGCAAAACAGAAATACACTATCCTTGACACCCTACACTGGATGAGAGATGCTAGTAACTGTCTACCTGTGTGTACTAAGACAACACAGCCAGCAGGATGCAGCTTGGTGGAAATCCCATTAGTGTCTTCCAAAAATGATTACAGATGCTATCTAGTTCAAAGTGCATTTCTGTACAGACTTTCACACAGTCTCTCTCACTGAGACTTCTAATCTACCTCTGCCAGCTAGAATACACTTAATCAGCGAATTGCCATTTATATCGTCAAGACAACCGACATCTTCTCACTTGGGAATGGCAAACAGGATTTTTTAAAATTTTGATTGTCAAATTACTTCTGATCCATAAACATCTGGCTTTCATAATGATCCAGAGGAAAGAAGCCATCAACAGCTAATGTATTTTCTGCCCTCCAACCCATCAACCAGAACTAGAGATAATCACCAGGTTGCAGTTTATCCTAAAATAGCCCTCAGTATAACTCAGATGGCAATTCTAGCTTGCTTATTCTCCGAGCCAAAATCCCCCCATGGAAATTGGCTTCTGGAAGTGCCACGTAGCCATGCTCTCATCTGCAGAAAATCTTGATTTTCTCTACTCTGTACCAGGCTACTTAATTCAGTCATTGTATCAATTCTGAAAGAGTCTTGAGATTTTTAAGATCATAGGAAAATCAACAGAAAAAAATAGCACAATTCACTTCTATGCTCTTGGCTTTGGAAAAATAACAACAAACACAAAAACAAAACACAGGGAGTGATTTCTGAATGTCACTGCATATCTAAAGGGATTTCAAGTAATAGTTGTTTTTATTATTTTCCCAGTCTGTAGCCAGCTCTTACTCAGCAAACTTGCACTTTAATAACATGGGACAAACAAACCTAGTTACGTTTGCTTTGTCTAAGGTAGCTCTATATAGGTACACATGGAGGGGCAGTGGATAAGTTAACCTAAAAATGTGAATTGATTGCAGACAGTCAAGTCAAATAATATTATACCTACTCCAAAAGGGAAACATAGAGTCAATAGATCTGCCAGTATGTCATCAAATTAGAAGACGCAATTATTCTTTGCTTTCCTTATGAGTAAAATATGTGGAATTCTATTCCCAATCATTTCTGTCTAATAGAGGGATGGCTTAAGATCCCAGCCAAGAAACACACACACACTACAATCTACAGCTCCTAACTTGTAATGATCACTTCTTGTTGCTTCCCTTTGATGTATTTTGAAAACTACATCAAGGCCAGAGATCACCCTACAACATCCTCCCTTAATTTACAGAGGTTTACTTTCTCCTTTTCCTCCTTTGATTTTAGAAGGTTTCTATCCCCCAAACCAGGAGGATTACAGAACTGCTTACTGAGAAATTATTAATAACAAAGCTCTGAGTAAAGCCAACAACCAAGTTTAAGAGATCTCTGCATAACATTTGTTTAAATGTAGAAAGAAAAAAAAAGTTGCAAGCAACCAGGAAAACAACTCATGAAAATAGTCAAAAGACTAACTGGTTTTACATTGAAGTAAGCTAAAGAGAAACAGGGCTTGTGGTTCACAATGTGCATGAGAACTTCACCCATGGTTGAAAGAAGATGGGTTTAGATTTTCTGGTCTCCTGTAAATCTTCCTAGGATAAGGAAGTTTCCACTGTTATTAGAACCCATTGTTTTGTAACACAAAAGTAAAGCAACCATTTCCCTGGTCATTGCAGAAATAGTGATCTAACAGTTTCTAGGGAAAGCAGAGCAGTGATGATGATGCCAGTCTCTACCCTGCAGGGACCCACACACCCTGGAAGAACCATACAACCCACACACACTAGCTGGACCATACATCTCACACACCCTAGCTGGACTGCATAACCCAGACACCCTAGCTGATCCTACACCTCACACAGCCTAGTTGGAATGTACAACCCACACACCTTAGCTGGATGTACAACCCATACACTTTAGCTGGACTGTATAACCCACACACCTTAGCTGGACTGTATAACCATACACCCTAGATGAATGTACAACCCAAGTAGCCTAGCTGGACTGTACACTGTGCACAGCCACATTCTTCTCACTCTCCAAGAAACAGAACATTCTGTCTTTTGAGATAGAGCCTTTTGGTAACTAGATGGCACTGAACTCATGACCCTCCTACCTCACCTTCCATACTCTGGAATTACAGCCATGTACAGCAACATGAAGAATAAAGAACTAAAGAAAAGCACACCTAACCCGTCAATGGAGATCACTTCTCAGCATATTTGAAAAATGACATTTGTACAGTATCAACCCTCTCTGCATTTGCTTTTACGTATATGGCAAGTAACTACCCTGTACCAAGGACTCTATGATATACATGGGAATGAAGAATGCAGACTTTGAACTGAGGATGACAGTACCTAACACAAAATTTAAGCGTCAAAGACCATGGCAAGAGGATCATGTTCCAATGAGCTAGAGACAAAGCACTGTGAAACACCAAGGAATGCTGTGATGGTTGACACTGTCAACTTGACAGCCTTTAGAATCACCAAACCTCTGGAATCAGACAAGCCTAGGGCATACCTTTGAGAGATTACACTGGTAGCTTAACCAGGGTAGGAAGACCTACCCTAAAAGTAGGTGGCACCATCCCCTGGTGTCTTAGTATGTGTTCTAGTAATGTGAAGAGATACCAGGACCAACTCTAATAAAAGAAAACATTTAATTGGGGTTGCTTACAGTTTCAGAGATTTATTTAGTCCACTTTCATTATGGTAAGAAGCATGGCAGCATGCAGGTAGACATGATGAAGGATCCAAGAGTTCTACATCTGGATCATCAGGAAGCAGGAAGAGAGAGATGCTGTGGCTGGCTTGAGCATTTGAAATCTCAAAGCTCACTCAATCTGTGGCAGACTTCTTCCAACAAGGTCACACCTACTCTCACAAAGCCACACCTCCTAATAGTGCCACTCCCTATAAGCGTATGGGGGTCACTTTCATCAAAACACCTATGCTGAAGTAACTAGGACTAAAAGAAGAACCTACACAGAGTACCAGCACCAATCACTCTCTTCTTGCATTGCTTTACTCGCCATCTCGGAATTCCTGTCAAATTGTGAGTCAAAAGAAATATCTCCTTCCTTAACTTATTTGATCAGGAGTTATGTCACAGAAATAAATATAGAAGGATGATTTGGTCTTTCAATAAGTGTGACACACTTCATAGAATATAAAGATGCTTGTCAAGGCTGGGGTAGAGGGTAGGACCTAGGTGTTAATTAAGGCATATAAAGTTTTATTTTAAAATTATGAGGTGATTATTTAACTTATGGAAAGTATACAGAAGAAGACCTCCTTCAAGTATGTCAAGGTCCAGGCAGTCAGTAGATCACCTCTAGCCTGTCTGGGTCCCTCCCAGCTCAGTTTCCCTTCCTACAGACTCTGTTCAGGCCAATTTTGAGCATGAGGTGGCAGGTAGCAAGCTGCACTAGGCTTATCAATGGGCCTTTCTATAGTGGCTCAGTGAGTGGATATGCTTGTCCCCACATCTGAAGACTTGAATTCAGCCTCTGGAACCTGCATGATAGAAAGAAATAACCAATTACTCGAAGTTGTCCTCTAATCTCCATTTTCATGGCACAGCACACTCACACACACAAATACACATACACACATACACACATACGCACACACACACACACACACACACAGAGAGAGAGAGACAGACAGACAGACAGACAGACAGACAGAAATCTTCACTCAAAACACATGGAGAGGAAGTTATGACAGCAAGAACCATACACAGAAATAAAAACTCCAAATGGGATTTTTTTGTGTGTTGGTTTGAATGAGAATAGCTCCCATAGGCTTGTATTTTTAATAATTAGTTCCTAGATAGAAGAACTAGTTGGGAAAGGGCTAGAGGCTTGTCATTAGGGGTGAGCTTTGAAATTTCAAAAGCCCATACCAGGCCCAGTCTCTCTCTCTTCTCTCTCTCGCTGTCCTCTCTCCTTTCCCCGTTGCCCTCAGATTGGCGTTCTCCTCCCTCCACCTCCCTCTCCTTTCCCAGTCTTCCTCATGCTCTTGGATCAGATGCAAGCTCTTAGCTACTGCTGCAGTGCTGCGCCTGGACTACCATGATAGTCACGGGCTTAGCCTCTGAAAGTGTAAGCAAACTCTCAGTGAAATGCTTTCTTTTATAAGTGCTCTGTCTTGATGTCTTTTCACACCAATAGAAAAGTAACTAAGACAGACTCCCAAAAACAAAAGTGAGGGAATGGTATGTGGCTACTTGAAAGACGTCTGGGGATCTCTGATGTTTGCATAGGGCCAAGACAAAGCACAGAAAAGGAAAGGCCACAGACTGGACTACAGGGATCTGGCAGGAGATAATGAACGAAGTTTCATAGCACACTATCTAAGTCAAAATATCAGAATTTCTCAGATTATTAATGCATGTCATTCTAAAAGCAATAAAAATATCACTATATTTTTCCAGGGTTTGAAACTGAAGATTAAAGTAACTCCTGCCTGGGTAAAAATTATTTGAAATTTATATACTTTTGGTTTTCTTGAGATAGAGTTGTATATATTCCAGCCTGCCCTTGAACATATCCCAAGATGAACCAGAACTTTTGATCTTCCTCAGTACCTTCTGGGTACTAAGATTGCAGAAATGCCAAGTTTATGTGGTACTGGAGACTGAGCCCTGGCACTTGAACATATTGGACACCCACTCTAGCAACTGAGCTGCATCCCCAGTGCAGAAACTCATATGTTTTGATGTTAAAGTTGATAGTAATCTATTCTCTGATTCAATGTAAGATATTTGTCTTAGTTTTAGCATTCTGCAATATTTTTAATTTGTTTTTGTTTGTTTGGTTTTTGTTTTCAAGACATAGTTTCTCTGTATAACCCTGGCTGTCCTGGAACTAAGAGATGCACCTAACCTCAGCCTCCCAAGTGCTGGGATGTAGGGTATGTGCCACAATTTCCAGCTCTGTTTTAATTTTTGTTTAGAGAACAATACCTCAGAAACTGATAGGAGAAAGCATGCTGTCTTTGAGTAGCTATGTGTAGGTAATTGGAAGCCATTTAAATTTAAAGATCAGATGATGGCATGGAGGAGATGGGGTTCTCTGGAAGCCATTACTGACTGAAAAACTTCAGGACACTACATGTTTATGAGAAATCAGTATTCATGAAGACAGAAAGGGATGGAGGAAGAAGTACAGTTCAGATGGAGGCCCAAGTAAGCCTTGGCCAACCCAGTGAAGTGCTCACAGGAAGAAAGCCCTTTAGAATCACACTGCTTGAAGCAAAAATCTTGCCTCTACTCAGGGTGATGCCAGAGGGAAATGGAGGAGCAGGAAGCTGAAGTTGACACAGATCCTAAAGAAGCTGAGTCTCTCTGTTGATCACCCTGCTGTAGAGAACCAGTTTTCCCTTAAGAAAGCTATGGGTAGCAGATCTCCACATCTCCCTTGGGAACAGTGACACGAGCAGAGAGGCATTAGAAGGGTAACTCCAAGAACAACTGGGAAAGCACAGAAGGAGAAAAAAGGAAATAGGACTTAACTCAGGAAATAATTGATCTACCTCCTTTGTTGGTTGCCTGGTGCTTTAAGAATGGGAGCTTCCCCCAACTGAAAAAACGTCTTCATAGGATCATCTTACGTGGTACTTTCTTGATTAGTGATTGACATGGGAGGGCCCATTTCACTATGGAGGTTTGGCCAGATGGTCCTAAGGTATATAAGAAAGTAGACTGAGCAAATCATGAGAGGCCAAATCAGTAATCAGCATTAGTCCATAGCTTCTGCTTCAGTTCTGGCCTTTAAGTTGCTGTCTTGAGTTTCTTCCCTGAATTCCCTCAGTGACAGAGAGTAGTCTGAGAGTTGTAAGTTGAACCAAATCCTTTCCTGTCAAGTTACTTTTGGTCATGATGGTTTATCAAAGTGATAGAAACCCTAACTAAAACACTTCCCAAATCCATTATTTCCAATGTGAGCCAGGAACGCTCATTGACTCCTTTGGAGACAAATATATGCCACTATGCTCAACTTTAATGCCATATCTCTAGGGACCAAGCACTGGTCCTCACCCCTACCTTGAATCTTGCAGTTCTCAGACCAAAGCCGCCAACTATGTGTTTGAGCAGGGTTTGAACAGCAGTGTTAAAGGAGAGTTTATGATCAACTCAACTGGACTGCAGCTCATTTCCCAAGACACCTGGGTGATACGTAACATCAGTCACCAAAAGAAGTCACGTGTTTAATGCATTCTTAGTGAGTATCGACTGTATGCACCAGGTACTGTCTACATATTGGAAATATAGTAAAAATACATCAAATATAGTTGACCTATTTCCCTTGACAAAAATTTACATAGGAAGCCAGACAATAAACAAACAAATATTAAAACTCTCAGGTGATACTAGAGGCCATGCAAAAACAAAACAGATGACAGTGACAGCAAAAACAAAAGCAGGTGTTTCGTCATAGAGGGCAGTCTGACACGTTTCCCAAGAGGCTTCTGGGCATGTTCCTGCACACAGCAATATCTGCTCACATAACTAAAGAGATACTGGTTCAGAATGTAGATCCTGCAGGTGGTCTTCGGGGACAATATGCATGCCATGTAAGAAACACAGCAAGTAGGTCTGTGTGGCTGGAACACACAGAAGCATGGAGGAATGAGGTGAGGTTAAAGGGACCATACAGCCTGGTGAAGAAAATTCCAGGCTGTCTGCAGAAGCTGTATTCTAGTTTTATCTTAAGTAAGACAAGAAATTATCACAAACAGAATATGACCATATTTTTTATACTGATTACATTATACTGATTGGATCAAGTGAGCAGGAAGTAGCAACCACTTTGGACTTATTGGTAACATATACGTATCAGAAAATGGGAAATAAATTCCACCGAAATTCAAGAACCATCCACCTCAGTGAAATTCTTAGGAGTCCAGTGGTATGCATGCAGAGATATTCCTTCTAAGATGAAAGATAAGTTATTGCACCTGGCCCCTCTGGTCACCAAAAAAGAAGTACAATGGTTAGTGGGTCTATTTGGATTTTAGAGACAGCACATTCCCCACTTGGGTGTGTTACTCAGGCCCATTTACCAAGTGACTCTGGAAAGCTGCTAGCTTTTGTGTGGGGCCTGGAACAGGAGAAAGCTTTTCAACAGGTCCAGGCTGCTATTCAGGTTGCTCTACCACTTGGACCATATGATCCAGCAGATCCGATGGTACTTGAGGTATCAGTGGCAGATGGTTATGTTTGGAGCCTCTGGCAGTCCCCTCTAGGTGAATCACAGAAGGGACCTTTGGGATTTTGGAACAAAGCTCTACCATCATCTGCAGACAGCTATT
This sequence comes from Grammomys surdaster, assembly GCF_004785775.1. Classification (NCBI taxonomy): domain Eukaryota; kingdom Metazoa; phylum Chordata; class Mammalia; order Rodentia; family Muridae; genus Grammomys; species Grammomys surdaster. The sequence goes on along the minus strand of NW_021621338.1, from coordinate 13,300,779 downwards.
CTCCCTTTGAAAAACAGCTTCTGACCTGCCATTGGGCCTTAGTGGAAACTGAACATTTGACAATAGGACACCAAGTTACCATGTGACCTGAACTGCCCATCATGAGCTGGGTGTTAAAATAGAAGTAATATATATGTGATTGGGCCCGAGTAGGTCCTGAAGGCATAAGTAAGTTACATGAAGAAGTTGCTCAAATGCCTATGTTTTCTACTCCTGTTATAATGCCATCTGCTGCCAAGCATGTGCCTTATAGCCTCATTGGCAGACTGAAGAAGAAAAGAATAGGACCTGCTTCACTGATGGCTCTGCCATTTATTCAGGCACCACTCAGAACTGGACAGCTGCCACATTACAAGCCCTTTCTAAGATAACCTCGAAAGATACAGGTGAAGGGAAATCTTCACAAAGGGCAGAACTTCTGGCAGTACACATGGTATTGCAGTTTGTTTGGAAGAAGAAATGGCCAGATGTATGATTGTTCACTGACTCATGGGCTGTAGCCAATGGATTGGCTGGATGGTCAGGGACTTGGAAAGACCACAATTGGAAAATTGGTGAGAAAGAAATCTGGGGAAGAAGTATGTGGATAGATCTCTCCAAATGGGCAAAGGACATGAAGATATTTGTGTCCCGTGTAAATGCTCACCAAAAAGTGAGTTGAGTTGAAGAGGAGTTCAATAATCAAGTGGGTAAGATGACCCATTCTGTGGACAGTCAGCCTTTTTCCCCAGCCACCCTGTCATTGTTCAAAGGTCACATGAACAAAGTGGCCATGGTGGCTGAGATGGAGGTTATGCTTGGATTCAACAAGACTGACTTCCACTCACCAAGGCTGACCTCACTACAGCTGCTGCTGAATGCCAGATCTGCCAACAGCAGAGACAACACTGAGCCCCAGATGTGGCATCATTCTTCGATGTGACAAGCCAGCAACCTGGTAGCAGGTTGACTACATTGGACTACTTCCTCCATGGAAAGGACAATGCTTTGTTCTTACTGGAGTAGATACTTATTCTGGATTTGCCTTTCCTTTCTTCTACCCTTTCATAAAAGTCCTCAAGCTCCATCCACTGGTAGTGGGTCTCCGCATATGTCTGAGTCAGCTGCTGCATGGGGGTCTCTCAGAGGACAGCTATGCTAGACTCCCATCTGCAAGTCTAACTGGGTATCATTAATAGTGGCATGGTGCTTACCCATGGGATGGGTCTCAAATTGGGCCAGTTATTGGTTGGTCATTCCCTCAGTCTTTGCTCCATGCCCTGTTCCTGCAATTCTTGTAGTCAGGATAAATTTTGGGTAAAATGTTTTCTTGGTGGGTTGGCTATCATTCCATTGGGGTTCCTGTCTGACAGGAGGTGGCTTCTTCAAGTTCCTTATCCTCAGTGCTGTAAATCACAGCTAAGGTCATCTCCATTAATTCTTGGGTTCCTCCCTTATAAGGTCTCTGTCCTTAACAGAATATTGGTGAAAATGGCTAGTTAAAGATATGTGTGGGGAAAGACATACTGATCAAGTGTGAGATGGGAAACAAAGATAATGACAGTAATGACATTTTGTCAAGAGGAATTGCAATGACCAACTTGCCACCAGGTGAGCTATGAGAGCCTAGCTAGTGAGATCTTACTTAGTGTGGGGTATTAGATATCTGTCAGAAATGCAAGTGGAGGAATAGGAGGTCAAGAAGATGTAAGGAATTCAGTAAAAGGACCATTAGAGAGATACCTGGGAGGCTGGCCGAGAGGATCAAGAGACTGTGTGGCGTGTTAGGTTAACAAGAGATGGGAGGGCTTCTGGAAACTTGGAGTGGTGAACTTGGTGGAGCTGATGTGGACTTGTGGTAAGTAGTAAGATGATGAGAGCCTTGGATTTGATTGCATGGTGGTGACTGGTAACCATGGCAACATAGTTTCGGTAACAGAAACCTGACTGACATGTACTCTATTAAGACTGGGAGGAAAAGATATTTAAACATGTAATGGGAGGTATTAAAAAAGAGGCATTCGGCTTGCTCTCAGCTCTGCTGCCAACTCACTCAGCCCCGCGGTCCTACATTCTATCAACCAAATTGAACCACCAAGTTCCCGTACTATGTCCAACACCGGCAGACTACCTGGCCCCAGCCAGGTATTCTCATCTCTGCAGGCTCTTTGGTCTGAAGCCCCCGAGACACTGGTGTGGTGGCTGCCTCCACCTGCCACCTATCTCGGCCTCCATAGCTCTAGGCCTAGCCCCTAAGTCAACTCCGCTGCCTCCACAGCACTTAGGCTAGCCCCACGTAATAATCCCCATCTTTGGGGTTAGATATCACGATACCCAGTAACCCAGTAAATGAAAACGCTTAATGCTTATAGTTAACCAATCAGATTTAAATACCATCAAACACTCAAATCCCAAGATACCCATACAATAATTTCAAGGCCAGTTGACAATGGTAAGATGCCAACACAGATTAGACAATTTATCTCATTTATCTTAACCTTTTGGTTTCATATCTACTTATATCTGGTTAAAGCCACGCTGGTTTATGTCTGCTTCCGTTTTCGCTCCCTCTTCTCTCCCTCCTTCTGTGTCTCTCTCTCCCACTCTTAGCTCCACCTCTCTTTTTCCTGTCCAATCACAGGCCTCCTGCTGCACTAATATTTAAAATAGATTGGGCAGGGAAATTTCTGCCACATAAACGTGTTTTGGAGGAATTGATTCTCAAGGGTTTGGAGGAATTGATTCTCAAGGGAGCAGAAGGAGAGAGGAAATGGCTGAGCTGCTGAGTGGAAGGTAGAAGGTGACTCAGTTTGTGCTGAATAAATTTGATCCATCTCTCAGTGAGATAAGTAAGGGTTTGTTAAGGAGCTGAATACTCACTACGAGGAAAGAGAAGTGTGGGTTTCCAAAGATTCTTCCTTTTCACTCTCTCATGTGCTCCGTGCATGTGTCTATCTGTCTGTCTCTGTCTCTGGTTTTCTGTCTTTCTCTGCCTCTCTGTGTGGCTCTCTGTCTGTATGTCTGTCTGTCTCTATGTGTCTCTTTCTGTATATGTCTCTGTGTGTCTGTCTCTGTGTGTATCCGCGTGTGTGTGCGCGCGTGTATGTATATTTTACTCCCTTAATAAGAGAACTGCTTCCCAGTAGGGATGTTACACTGAAGAATAGTACTTGGTGTCCTCCCTTACAATGACTCTAGCTTGTGGGGACTGTCACCAGACACGTACTACTGTCACTGGATTGAGTATACATTCTCCTGTGTAACATAAAGAGTCTCACATCAATTTTTAACATTCTATTTGAAATCCTTTCAAAGCGTGGCTGCATTGCAAATCAGCAGAATGAAATGAAGGACATACAGGGCAGGCGTGCTACATTGAAGGGAGCAATGGTGGCCCATGGGAAGTGCCAGGGCAGGAAGTCCTTTCCTAGAGAAAAGACTCCAAAGCGATGCCTTTAGGAATCTCAGTGGATTCACCAAATTCACCACTGGGAACAACTGAAGGGATGCTTTCCTCACTGTTCAAGGACCTCTGTGCAGGCCTTACTACCTCAGCACAAGCCTACCATCCTTACACACCATCATCATCCCACTTCTGTCTTCTTTGAACAGTTGGGATTTTTATTTATTTTAAGTCAGAAAGAAAAAAATGAATGGATTCTTAATATAGCAGATTTAACCATAAATAAGTTCAGAGCCTGCTTTGATGGTACAAATAGAAAATTATTCTTTGTGAAAATACAATAGAAAATCTTGCATGTAAGTCAATATTTTGGATAAATCAGTCCACGTTTGTCTCTGAGGTTCAGGAAGAACATAGAATGGGCTACCATTGCTCCACAGAAGAGTAAGTGTCACCTCTTCCATGGCTTTACCACCTGGCAATTGACTCGTTTTCACTCTGGACTGCTGTAATCCTTCAGACCTTAGAGCTGGTAAGGTCAAGGGGTCTGAATTTTGAATAAGATTATTTTATATTAAAAATTCATTACAGAGGGAAAAGATTTGTGTGAAAAGTTCTCTACCTGTGGTCTAGTTTATTAGTTTTTAATATGTTGATTTAGCAGAATGTAAGGCGCTTTCTTTAGATTTGCTATATCAATGAATAATTTGAGGTTTAAATAAATTGTATGCCTATTGAGTTACAGAGGAAGCTAAGTAGAGAGTGATGCTTACAAGTGCCATTTCTCTACCCCTTAACGAGATATGATAAAGAACATTAATTCCTTTTCGTGTATGGATAAAAAAAAGATTCCATCCCCAGATCAGATGCCTGGCTCAAGGCTAAAGTTAATTGGCTGTACGAGCAGGGTTATTGTGTCCTGGAAATTGCTCTCATTTAAATGTCTCTGAGAATACTACATGACTTTGGGGACTAAAGAGAGGAACCTCCAAAAAGTCTTCAGTTTCCTTAATATTTAAGGAAGAACTTTTTAAAAAATGTACCTTGCACAGACAAGGAGGACATCTTTGAGATTTTACTGTTAGCCCTGGGTGCCATGCAGTCCTACTGAACAATCAAGATGCTTAAATATTTACTAAACACAAACATAATCATATTATATGCTAAGAAGCCAAAAAGAGTGAAGAAATAAAGAAAGGAAAGGGGAGAGAGAAGAGAGGAGGAAAGAAATCTAGAACATTCCAGGAATCTACTAAATTGGTTCAATGTCTATGTCTGTGCTTCAGGCTCCAGGAGGCTCCAAGGCCTGCAAGGGTTGGGAACCTTTAGGAGGTGGTACCACTGGAAACTTGTGAGTCACTGGAAATAGGCCTTGACTTCATGTTCACTATCTGCTTTCTGAGTTTGTATAAAATGTGACCAACCAGCTTCCCACTCTTACTGTCATATCTTCCCTATCATGATGGAATCATCCTCTGAAATTATAAGCCAAAATAAACACTTCTTCCCTTAAATGGCTTCTTGTTAAACATTTAGTTGCCCCCCCCCCCAGTAAAAGTTACAAGAAAACTGAAAGAATACCTTGTTCTAAATAAGAAATTATGGTGAACTAAGCAAGCAGTGCATATCTACAACCTTAGCACTTTTGAGGCAAAGGTTCAAAGCCAGCCTGGGCAACACGAAATCCCATCTCAAAAAACGAACACCACCCAAAAAGTTGTGCTTAATATTTAAATATCATCAACATTGCATCTCTTCTTAGAGTGTCTTCAAAATTAGTTAAACCTCTAGAGTATAAATTAAAGTTCATTTATGCAGACATACATATCACAGTTAATACTGAAGTATATTTTAAATTATTTACAGACAATCTTAGCAAAATGGTTCAAGATATCATCTCATATATATACAGAAATTGGCTTATTCCTCTCTTTGAGAAACAAAGACCTCAAAAATTCTGTAGATGCTGATGCATAACTGAAATGCTATTTGAGGTGTCCCCTGCCCCTGGAGAGGTGCAGAGCCTCAGGTGTTTCATACCCACACTGGAGGATGAAACACCTCCCATACGAAGTCAGTTGCTTTAGTAACAGCTGTATGTCTGCCACACTATAAACCTGTACCTAATAGACAAATGGGCAGGTCAGAGAACATCTCTGTCTTGTGTATCTAACCCTTCTATTACCACTAGTCAAGGTTCTTTCCAGGCCTTGAGTTTCTAGCTCACACTTCTGTTCTGCCTTAAGCAGTGCTGCCACCACAAGGTAACTGTGCCCCTTGCCATGGTGGCCAGCTCACACTCAGAGCCATAGCTTTACACTCAATCTATGTTCTAATGTCCTGGCCGATCAGGACATTCTAAAAGACAGCAAGCAGTCTTTTAGAAGGGCTTTTGGTTTGGTTTGGCTTGGCTTGGCTTGGCTTGGCTTGGCTTGGCTTGGCTTGGCTTGGCTTGGCTTGGCTTGGTTGTTTGGTTTGGTTGGTTTGGTTTGGTTTGGTTTGGTTTGGTTTGGTTTGGTTTGGTTTGGTTTGGTTATGAAGAGCATTGTTTCTAAGGGGTAGTCTATATAAGAGAGAGTTGTTATCAGCCCTGAGGTGAAGGCTCTAAGTAAGGAAGAGGAGTTGGAAACTGTTAACAAGACACTGAAAGGTTGTTTTAAGAGACTGTGATCCTTTGTTAAAGGACACAGGAAACCTGCAGCTGAGCAAGGGAAAACAATGGGAAATTAATAAGCTGTACAGGGAAAGAAGATCATCTCCATGGAACCCACTGGGCTTCGAGAAACACCTGAAAAAGTCAAATTGCCTACAGAATAGTGCTCATTTGCCTGAAAATATCACAAACAAAAATGGTTTTTCAAAGTAATAAACAATGTGTATTTGGAGTCAGACTACTTCAAACCTGATATGTAATGGTATCTGCAATCCCTACATCCCTGAATCTAAAGAATATACATCTTGAAACCACCTTAATGTTTATTTCATGTACAAAAAGAAAACCATCAAGATAAGAAAATCAATAAACCAACTTGTATTTTTTTTTTACTTAGTTCTTGAGCTTTGCTCAGCCTTTAGGTCTAGTTGTAAATTACATCCTTTACATGAGGTAACTCAAAAGAAACAATGGTAAGACACTTAAGGAATGAGCAACTCTCTCAGGAAGCCACAGCCTTACCTCAAATGTGTGTCACTGTCCCTTGGTCTTAAAAGCAACTTTTTTCCAAAATGCTCACACTTATGTCTAAGGTGTGTCTATGCTTTGTCTCTACTCAATAAATTAATTGACAATATTCTGAAATTCTTTTCTCCAGATTTGGGGACACTGATCCTCAGGGAGTTGGAAGTACAGAAAAACCAACTACCCTCTACAAATAGCATCTCCTTATTAATGATGAGTCCTACCTCACCAGTGAGGAGACACGTTGACATGCAAATTCTTCTAATAACATTCCTATCATATTATTCTTCATAGAAAAGCCCATTTCACTTCCATTATCTTCAGTTCAAGTCCTATGCAACACAGACACCCAGTTTTAGTGACTTTCCTTTTGAATTAGTTGTTAAGAGATGCCTGTGTCTACTGTGTAGGAGAGTCCACTGGGGGAGACTGGGAGTTTGGCTCTTGGGGATAGAATCCAGGGACTTGTACATAAACATGAGTTAATTTTAATATTCATTGAAGAATCAACATTTTCTGGATATCATCATTTAGAAAACTTCTCACTAATTTCCCTGTCAGAAATCTCCTTGAATCCTTAAAGGAAAATTTTCCAATCTTACCTTAACAAATTATGGGTTTGGCAGGTCAATAACTTATTTCAAGAGATTAAAACTAAGCACAAGGTCCTGTGTTTGGTCCTCAGCTCTGAAAAAAAAAGATTCAAAAATTTATTCCTTGTTATAGAAAGTCTGTAGAAAATAAGCAGGCTGATGGCATGCTAAAAAGTCCTCAGGTTAGATTGGGCAACTACTGGAAATCCTCGGGGTCATATCAGCATTACTGGAATGCTGATTGCTGAATCACCTTTTATAATTCTGTCTTTGTGTTTTTTTATTGGTTTTGCCAGGACTCACAGACTCAATGAGATATTGGATTTGTTAGCCATTGCTTTTGGCTTTATGGTATAATCCCCAAAACCTAGTGTAGAAACGTTAAACCAACATCAGTGGGTGTAAAGCACTCAAACACTCTGAGGGTTTCTAACAGAGAGAAAGAGAGAGCGAGAGTGAGAGCGAGAGAGAGCGAGAGAGAGCGAGCAGGAGAGGGGGGGGGGAATATATGTGTGTGTTCTACCTCCAACAATTGACTAAAGAAAACAAGCAAAGCCTCATAATCTAGAAATATTCATTCATAGCAGTAGTCTTGGAGAATCACGTGTATTTTGATTAGACATGTCATCTTTTTCAAATTGCATCATTAAAGGTCTAGTCCAAGCCGGGACCTACTTTTTCTCCCTTACCTCCTGTGCAGAATCTTCCAGCCATTCAGAATCAGCCTGAGGATGTATTATACCTGCCCTGGAGCCCTGCTACCCTGCAATCGACTGCCTTCTGAAACTTCATGATGTTTATGCCATTGTAAAAAAAATTTATTGGAAGCTGACACTTAGAAATGGGGATGGGCTAGGGGTCTAAAAGGTTCATATGAGGTAGGAGAGCAGAGGGTTTCAACAGGATCTGCATTTTTAGCCTCCTTCAAATGGATCTTATAGACTTAGCTTGACCAACTGCCTAAGGCATGAGAGGAGCTTTATTCTACATGTGACTACACCAGAAAGAATAAAATGGTCTAGTTACTCACGATTTGTCTAAGAGAAGTTGGCAACTGCCTTAGGAGCTTTATTTAAAAGGTGGCAATGGCAGAGTCTGAGTTTGTTGAACTGGCAAAGTAAACAGTCTTGGTTGGACCAAAATCTTGTGAATCATCTCTCACTCCATTACCTCAAGCTCCCCCAGAGCCTGTTGTCATCAATAAGTTTTTTGTTGCTTGGAGGTTGGATTAGTCTCTTGCCATAGTATACTTACAATCCTATTATTCCTGGAATGCAAACATCTCAGAACAAAAGGACAGATCAAAAGGCAAGATGGAGACAGGCGAATTAACAAATGAAACAGAGTCAGGTGGGTGGCTGGCTCCCCCTCAATTTAGGGGTGATTTCTCTTCTTCAACAATGGTCATGTAGCACAACACCATTGTGACATGTGATGTCACATATCACACAGTGATGGACACTGTAGTTGAAAGGGGGACAGAAGTTCAAAGAAAGGTAAGCCTGAAGTCTGTCAAACTATCTGGGTGTGATCTGGACAGTATTTATCTTACATTCATTTCTGTCACAAATTTTCTCCCCCTCCCCTCTAACCTCTCCCTTTCTTCCTCTCTCCTCCATCCTCTCCCTCCCTCTCTCCTTTTCTTCTGAGGAAAGATCTCGTTATATTGCCCAAGGTGCCTTGAACCCAAAGGTTCTTCCTGCCTCAGTCTCCTTAGTTTCTGGGATAACAAGTGTATCACCAGGCCTGGTTTCTGTATTAGAAAATTTAAAATATCTTAATATGTACACATATTTCTGTTTGTTTATAGCTTTCATATTATTTTTAAAACATGATCCATCTATATTGCCTAGCCCAGGCTGACTTGGTCTTTCTACAATGCCTAGCCCAGGCTGCCCTTAAATCTGTGATCCTTCTGCCTCTTTGAGTATGGGGATTGCAGGTAAGCATTCTCACACTCAGATTAAAAACCTATTAAATTACATTTGGAAAAATAAGAGCAGTTGACTCAGAACATGGAATGTAGGTAAAGGTCAGATGAGGGAAGAGAAGGTGAATAAGTGCATTTCCCTGTCATCCAATGAAACACTGAGCTAGAGCAGGGGTTTTCAACATGTGGATTGTGACCCCTTTGAGGTCAAACACTCCTTTCACATCAGACCATTTGAAAACACAGATATTAATTACAATTCATAATGAGAAAAATTAAAGTTATGATGTAGAAATGAAAGTCATTTTATGGTGTGGGGTCACCACAACATGAGGAACTGTATTAAAGGGTCACAGTATTAGGGAAGGTTGAGAACCACTGGCCTAGAGGTTATTATGGTGATATTGTACAGATGTGGTTCGTATGTACAATCAGTTGACTCAGAGTGAACAAGATCACTCTTCAGAGTGTGGTGGATCTCATCCAGTCAGTTGAAAAGTTTAACTGCAAAACCAAGTTTTCCAAAAAAGAAATTCTCTGGTCACCGCATCAAGTTTAAAGCTGCTTGACTTCCCAGCTGCTTGTTTGCCCTCTAGGTTTTGGACTTGCAACTCTCACAATTCTGAGAGAAAATGCTAAGAACATCCCCTGCCTACATCCTCCTCTCCTTCCCTGCTCTCCTTCCCTCTGACCCTCTATAGGCTCGGTTTTCTAGAGAACACTGTGCAAGTCTTTCAGTATTGGTGGGGACTGAGGCTCTTGAGAACGGTCTGCTAAACTGTTGAAGGTCAAGTCTCGTTAAGTGCATCTTCCTACATGCTGGCTTTGCTGCCTTAAATGTCAAGGAGGGGCTTGAATTGAACTCTATTGCTCTGGCCTATAAGTATTTACCTATTTTATTCTCAACATGAAGAGTTTCAGTGGCAGTGGAGTGGAGCTGGAGAGAGCACTGTGCAGCCCACTGCTGGAGCCTGAGTTCTTTCAGAGGCCTCTAAAAGGTGAATCTGGGATCTTTCAGAACAAGCCACTGAGGAGCTGAGCTAGACTTCACTAAGAAGACATCCTAATTGAGTCAAGCAGATAGTTAGTGGAAACAAAGTGCACAGGAAAAGAGGAAAACATACCTAAGTGAATGTGTAGGCTTCTAAGGGGACAGTCATGTTAAGTGTCTTAGCAGTATCCATGTATGCATATGTATGTGTGTGAGCATGTGTTGTGTGTGTCTCTGTGTGTGTGTATATGTGTGTATGCATGTGTGTGTATGTGTGTTGGGGACGTGCATGTGTGAGTGCATGTGTGTATGTGATCATGTGTACGCATGTCTGTGTGTATGTATGTCTATGTGTATATGCATGTACTTGTTATTCCAATGACTCAAGCTACATGCCATAAGTTGCTAAGAGACTGTTTCATCCCCTTTGCCTCCTTTTATTCAGTAGAATAGATTATAAACTGTCTCTGGGGTGGTTAGGACTGCAATCTGACAAAACCAAACCATTGGTCTCAAGGACTTCACAGTGAATTAAGACAGGCCTTTTCTACAAATGAAATTTCTAAAAGATCCTAGAGAATTGAAGACTTAACAGCTGAGAAGGGAAGAAGGCCTTATTTGTCTATATTTTAATCATCATCCATTGCTATTTTAAAGTTCTGTGAAACATCTGTCTGTGACAATAAGATTGTATCCATAGGTAACCTTTACACACAGCAAGAGTTAACTGTACTGGAACTCTCAGATGCCACCAGCTTGAGGGCTTTCTTTTCCTTCCCACTTAATTTTTCCTTTCTGTCTGTCCTGCCTCACTCACCCTAGACATAAAGCTGAAACCAGCCACATTTCTGCATCTGCATGGTTTGATTTGCCAAGACCCCTCTCTCAGACACTACCTTTAGGTAACTACTAAGAACTCCCCCAAAGGTCCGGAACTCTTCAGCAGAAAGCTTTTGAATATTTATGCTAATAGATTCTTTGAATCCCTCACTTCAAATCTTACCTCTTGCTGTCTCCATCAATTCTGGACTATTGTTTTCAGTCCTAAAAGGTCCCAACATGACTCCTTCTTAACCAAGCTTCCAACTCTCAAAAGGTCTAACAGCTCCTGACTTGTTACTGGGGAAGCTGGAGGTTCTCTGCTTTACCTCAAGGAGCAGTAAATTCAAGTTTGTCTTACTAGCAAGCATGCTAATTTCATCCCAGAGAGGAAAAATGAACTTCCACACACAAATTACATAATGAAACGTATTTTTTAATTTTTTAAGATTTATTTATTTTATTTCAAACTTCTGAGTATTAAGCCTGCATCCAAGTCTGTGTATCACATGCATGCCTGGTATCTACAGAGGTCAGAAAAGAGCATCAGATCCTCTGGGACTGGAGTTAAGGATGATTGTGAGCTGACTTTTGGGTGCAGGGAACTGAAACCAGGTCTTTTATAAGAGAAGCAGTTGTTCTTAACCATTGAACTACTTTTCTAACCCCATAATAATATCTTCAGTGTGTAGGCATAATTATACTCTTATTCATCCTGTGCTCTTTAAATTGAAAAACTAGAGGGTTTTTTTTATAACCTTTTGATATGTTTATACCATGCAGGCTCTATTTCTCATGTGCTACTGGAAGTGAATTATGTGATACACAGTCTTGTTTTGGAGATATGCACACTTATCTTCACTTCAATCACTGTATGCAGACCTGGTAAAGTAAATTGATCCAACTCAAGGGTCAGAGGGAGACAATAGCAAGCTAGCTTTCATCCTCAGGTCCAAGCAGTGACCTATAATCCAAAATTGCTAGCAATAAAGCTGACATTTGGGCCTCTACCGAGCTCCTCTGTCTTTCTCTTAATTGTTTTAAAATACATAGAGAGTGAGGATGCATTTTTATATCTTGTTATTTGTCCTCAAAGCAACAGTTCTTGAGGTGTAGCCCTCTTCCCCTCTTCTCCTTTTCCCTTCCTCCTCTCCTTCCCTCTTCCCTTCTTCTCTTCCTCCACTTCTTTCTTCTTCCCTTCCTCCCCTCTATCAATTCTTCCCTTTCTTCCATACTCCCCTCCTTTACTATGTACTGAATACGGATTCAGGACAGAGACACTGTGCCAAAAATAGATGTAGATGTTCCTGTTTAGCTAAGAGAGTTTGGAAAACCTTACGGTCCACAGAAAAAGTCCTAGAAAGTACCACACAGCCACCACACTCATCTAAAATCCAGAGAGAAAACAGGCTGGAACCAAGGAGCAAAACGTTCACCTGACAAAGAGAATACCAGGTATCAGGACCTACAACATAATCTCCCCAATGCCAGATGCCTAAATTACATGACACAATCAATAACTGAGAGAACATTGTGACTCCACTGGAGTTCAGCATCCCTATCACAGCAAGCCCTGAGTACTTCAACATAGGGGGAGTACAATAAAAAGACTTTTTAAAAGCCTTTATGAATATGATAGAGACACTTAAAGAAGAAACAAATAAAGCCCTTAAATAAATCCAGGAAAACACAAACAAGACCTGAAAATAGAAACAGAATTAGTAAAGAAAACCCAAACTGAAGTAATTCTGGAAAAAAATTTAGAAATTCAAACAAGAATTACAGAAGTAAGTTTCACCAACAGAATGCAAAAGATGGAAGAGAGAATCCCAAGCATTGAAGACATGATATAAGAAATAGATGTATTAGTCAAAGAAAATATTAAATAAAAAAAACTGACACAAAAAATTCAGCAAATCTGAGATAATGTAAAAAGACCAAATCTAAAAATAATATGAATAGAGAAAGGAGAAAAATTCCAAATCAAAGAAAGGCCCAGAAAATATTTTTAACCAAATTATAGAAATATCTGGCTAACAGAATAGATGTGTAAAGAGAATCCATTATTCTGCTGTATACAAAAAAAAAAAATCTCAGCAACAAAGATAGAAATTCTTTCTATATAAAGCCTGGAAAAAGTTTTTCCAAGCAAGCTGACCCAAGAAACAAGCTAGAGTAGCTATTCTAATGTCTAAAAAACAGACTATCAACCAAAAGCAATCAAAAGAGACAGGAAAGAAAACTTCATACTCATCAAAAGAAAAATCCACCATGAGTACAACTCAATTCTGAACATCTGTGTCTCAAATGCAAAGGCACCCACATTTGTAAAAGAAGCATTATTAAAGCTTAAATGACACACTAAACCCCACACATTAATATTGGGAGAACCCAACACCAACCACACTCTCACCAGTGGAAAGATCATCAAGATAGGAGCTAAGCAGAGAAATAATGAAATCAACAAAGGACTTAACAGATTTCTATAGAACATTTTACCCAAATACAAAAGAATACATTCTTCTCAGCACCTCACAGAACCTTCAGCAAAACTGATCATATAATGGCTCACAAGGTAAGCCTCATTAGATACAAGAAGACTCAAATAACCTCATGCCCCTTATCAGATCATTATGAAACAACCTAAATGTTTTTCAGCTGAAGAATGGTAAAGAAAATGTGGTTCATTTACATAGTGGAATACTACTCAGCCATTTAAAACAAGGAGATCATGAAATTTGCAGGCAAATGGATGGAATTAGAAAATATCATCCTGAGTTAACCCAAACACAAAATGACACACATGGTATGTACTCACTGGTAAGTGGATATTATCCCAAAAGTTCAGAATAGCCATTATACAACTCATAAGATCATATGAAGCTTAACAAGAAGGAAGACTAAAGTGTGGATGCTCCAATCATACTTAGAAGAGGGAACAAAATTATTGCAAGAGGTGGAGGGAGGAAGGGACATGGGAGGGAGAGAGGTGGGTAGGGAAAAAAGGGGGGGTCAGGATCAGGTATGAGTTACCTCACTCAGCATGATATATTCTAGTTCCATCCATTTTCCTAAGAATTTCATTAAGTCGTTGTTTTTACTCCATTGTGTAAATGTATCACATTTTCTGTATCCATTCCTCTGTTGAGGGACATCTGGCTTGTTTCCAGTTTCTGGCTATTATAAATAAGACTGCTATAAACATAATGGAGCATAGGCACTTGTTATATGTTGGAGCATCTTTTGGGTATATGCCCAGTAGTGGTATAGCTGGATCTTAAGTTAGAACTATTTCCAATTTTCTGAATAATTGTTAGACTTATTTCCAGTGGTTGTCCTAGCTTGCAATCCCATCAGCAATGCATGAGTGTTTCTCTTTCTCCACATCCTCACCAGCATCTGTTGTCACCTGAGTTTTTGATCTTAGCCATTCTGACTGGTGTGAGGTAGAATCTCAGGGTCGTTTTGATTTGCAATTCCCTGATGACTAAGGATGCTGAACATTTCTTTAGATGCTTCTAGGCCATTCAGGATTCCTCAGTTGTGAATTCTTTGTTTAGCTAAGTATCCCAGTTTTAAATAGGGTTATTTGGTTGTCTGGAGTCTAATTTCTTGAATTGTTTGTATAATTTGGGAATTACACCTCTATCTATGTAGGATTAGTAAAGATCTTTTCTGAATCTGTGGGTTGCCATTTTATCCTACTGACAGTGTCCTTTGCCTTAAAGAAGCTTTTCAATTTTATGAGAACCTATTTGTCAATTGTTCATCTTAGAGCCTGAACCATTAGTGTTCTGTTTAGGAAATTTTCACCTGTATTGATGTGTTTGAGGATCTTTCCCACTTTCTCTTCTATTAGTTTCATTGTATCTGGTTTTATGTGGAGGTTCTTGATCCACTTGGACTTGAGCTTTGTACAAGGAGATAAGAATGGATCAATTTTCATTCTTGTACCTGCTGACCTCCAGTTGAACCAGCATGATTTGTTGAAAATCCTGTCTTTTTTCTACTGGATGATTTTGGCTTCTTTGTCAAAGATCAAGTGACCATAGGTTTGGGGGTTTACTTCTGGAGCTTCAGTTCTATTCCACTGATCTACCCATCTGTGTCTGTACCAATATCATGCGACTTTTATCACTATTGCTCTATAGTACAGCTTGAGATCGGGGATGGTGATTTCTCCGAAAGTTCTTTTATTGTTGAGAATACTTATTGCTCTCCTGGGTTTACTGTTATCCCATATTTTTAATTTGAGTGTTCTTCTTTCTATCTCTGTGAAGAATTGCATTAGAATTTTGATGAGGATTGCATTGAATCTGGAAATTGCTTTTGGTAAAATGGTCATTTTTACTATGTTAATCCTGTCCATCCATGAGCATGGGAGATCTTTTCATCTTCTGAAATCTTCTTTTATTTCTTTCTTCAGAGACTTGAAGTTCTTGTCATACAAATCTTTCACTTGCTTGGTTACAGTCACACCAAGATAATGTATATTACTTGTGATTATTGTGAAGGGTGTTGTTACCCTAGTTTTGTCCTCAGCTCATTTATCTTGTGTGTAGAGGAAGGCTACTGATCTGTTTGAGTAAATTTTATATTCAGCCACTTTGCTGAAGTTGTTTATCAGCTGTAGGAGTTCTCTGATGGAATTTTGGGATCTCTTATTTGTACTATTATATCATCTGCAAATAGTGATATCTTGACTTCTTCCTTTCCAATTTCTGTCCCTTTGACCTCCTTTTGTTGTCTAATTGCTCTGGCTAGAACTTCAAGTACTATATTAAATAGATAGAAAGAGAGTGGGCAGCCTTGTCTTATCCCTGATTTTTGTGGGATTGCTTCAAGTTTCCATTTAATTTGATGTTGGCTTTTGGTTTGCTGTATATTGCTTTAATTATGTTTAGGTGTGGTCCTTGAATTCCTGATTTTTGCAAGGCTTTTAAGATAAAAGGGTATTTCAAAGGTTTTTTCAGCATATGATATGTTCATGTCATTTTTTTTTTTTACTTTGAGTTTGTTTATATAGTGGATTATGTTGATGGATTTCCCTATATTGAACTGTCCCTGCATCCCTTGGATTAAGGATACTTAATCATGGTGAGCAATCATTTTGATGTGTTCTTGGATTTGGTTTGCAAGAATTTTATTAAGTATTTTTGCATTGATATTCATAATGCAAATTGGTTTGAAGTTCTCTTTCTTTCTTGGGTCTTTGTGTGGTTTAAATATCAGTGTAACTGTGGTTTCATAGAACAAATTAAGCAATGTTCCTTCTTTTTCTATTTTGTGAAATAGTTTGAAGAATATTGGTAGTAGGCTTCTTTGAAGGTCTGATAGAATTCTGTACTAAAACTATCTGTCCCTTGGATTTTGGTTGGGAGACTATTAGTGACTGCTTTCATTTCCTTAGTGGTTTTGGGACTGTTTAGATGGTTTATCTGATCCTGATTGAACTTTGGTACCTGGTATCTGTCTAGAAAATCATCCATTTTGTCTAGTTTTTCCAGTTTTATTGAGTATAGGCTTTTGTAGTAGGATCTAATAATTTAATTTTCTCAGTTTCTGTTCTTATGTCTTTCTTTTCATTTCTGATTTTATTAATTTGGATACTGTCTGGTCCCTCTAGTTCATTTAGCTAAAGGTTTATCTATCTTGTTGATTTTCTAAAAGAACCAGCTCCTATTTTGGTGATTTTTTGTATACGTCTCTTTGTTTCTACTTGACTTATTTGAGTCCTGAGTTTGACTATTTCCTGCTGTTTTCTCTTCTTGGATATATTTGCTTCTTTATGTTCTAGAGCTCTCAGATGTGCTACAAAGCTGCTAGTGTATGAGCTCTCTAATTTCTTTATGATGGCATTCAGAGCTATCACTTTTACTTTTAGTACTGCTTTCGTTGTGTTCCAGAAGTTTGGGGATGCTATGCCTTCATTTTCATTAAATTGTAAAAAAGTCTTTAATTTCTTTCTTCATTTCTTTCCTAACCAAGTTATCATTTAATAGAGAATTGTTCAGCTTCCATGACTATGTGAGCTTTCTGTTGTTTTTGTTTTTATTGTAGACCAGCCTTAGAAGGTGGTAATCAAATAGAATGGATGGGATTATTTCAATCTTCTTGTATCTGTTAAGGCTTGTTTTATATCCGATTATATGGTTGATTTTTGAGGAGGTACCATCAGGTGCCGAGAAGAAAGTATATTTTTTTGTTTTGGTGTAAAATGTTCTATAGATATCCGTTAAATCCATTTGGTTCATAACTTCTGTTAGATTCACTATGTCTCTGTTTAGTTTCTGTTTCTATGATCTGTCCATTGGTGAGAGTGGGATGTTGAAGTTTCCCACTATTATTATGTGAGGTTCATTATGTGCTTTGATATTTAGTAGCATTTCTTTTATAAATGTGGGTGCCCTTGAATTTGGGGCAGAGATGTTCAGAATTGAGAGTTCATCTTGGTGGATTTTTCCTTTGATGAGTAAGAAGTATCCTTCCCCATCTAGCTTGATACCTTTTAGTTGAAAGTCTGTTTTTTGGATATTAGGTTGGTGACTCCCGCTTGTTTCTTGGGATCATTTGCTTGGAAGGCTTTTTTCCAGCCTTTTACCCTAAAGTAGTGTCCGTCTTTGTCAGTGAGGTATGTTTCCTGTATGCAACAAAATACTGTGTCAGTCTGTTAGACTATCACTTTTTATTGGAGAATTGAATCCATTGATGTTTAGAGATATTAATGATTGTTGCTTCCTATTATTTTTGGTGTTAGAGTTGGATATATATTTTTGTGGTTTTCTCCTTTTGGGTTTATCATGAGAAGATTAATTTATTGGTTTGCCTTGGATGTAGTTTCCCTTCTTGTGTTAACATTTTCCTTGTATTATCCTCTCTAGGGATGGTTTAGTGGAAAGATATTGTTCAGATTTGGTTTTGTCATGAAAGAGCTTGGTTTCTCCATCTATGCTAATTGAGAGTATTGCTGGCATTACTGCTGGGCTGTAATTATCAATTGCTGGGCTGGCATTTTTGTTCTCTTAGAGTCTCTATGACAACTGTACAAGATCATCTGGATTTTAGAGTCTCTGTCAAGAAGTCTGGTATAATTCTGATAGGTCTGCCATTATATGTTACTTGACCTTCTTCACTTACAGCTTTTAATATTCTTTTTTGTTCTATGCATTTGATGTTTTGATTATTATGTTATGAGAGGAATTTCTTTCCTGGTCCTATCATTTTTGGCATTCTGTAGGCTTCTTGTACATTTATAGGTATCTCTTTCTTTTGGATAGGAAAGTTTTCTTCTATGATTTTGTTGAAGATGTTTACTGGCCACTTGATTTGACAATATTTGCTTTTCTCTTTACCTATTATTCTTAGGTTTGGTCTTTTCTTTGTATCCTGAATTTCTTGAATGTTTTGGGTTGGGAGGGGTTTTTGTTGTTGTTTGTTGTTGTTGTTGTTTGGGGCTTTTTTTGCACTTTGTATTTTCTTTACTGTTTTGTCAATGTCTTCTATGGTATCTTCTATGCCTGAGAGTCTCTCTTCTATCTCTTGTATTCTGTTGGTGATGCTTGCATCTGTGACTCCTGATCTCTTTCCTAGGTTTTCCATCTCCAGGGTTGTCACCTTCTGTGACCACTCTATTGTTTCTATTTCCATTTTTAGATCCTGATGGTTTTGTTCAACTCCTTTACCTGTTTGATTGTGTTTATCTGTATTTCTTTATGGAATTTATGTGTTTCCTCGTTAAGGCCTTATATCTGTTTACCTGTGTTCTCCTGTATTTCTTTAAGCAAGTTATTTATCTCCTCCTTAGTATCCTCTATCATATTCATGAGATGGGATTTTGTGTTAGGGTATCCAGGGCTTGCTGTGGTGGGAGAACTGGGTTCTGATGTTGCCAAGTAGCATTGGTTTCTATTGCTTATGTTCTGTGCTTGCCTCTCTCCATCTGTTTTTCTCTGGTGTTAACTGGCCTATCTGTCTCTAACTGAGACTGTCTCTCCTGTGAGCCTTGTTATGTTGGGTTAGGCTGTGTCTGGGAATGGGAGGAAGGGCTGGAGCACAGGATCTGCTCCCAGGCACAGATGCAAAGTGGAAAGAAGGTGTGTCTCTACAGGGTGGGAGATCCTGTGTCCTTTGGTCCCTAGGGAGGTTGGATCACAGTTAGTCTAGGTATTGGGGTGGGGGTGAGGACTCACCTATGAGCCTGGGGGTGTCAGAACTCCTGGGAGTTCAATTCCTCTTAAATCAGGTACAAGGTAAGGCTGTTCACTCTCTCCGCATCTATTCAATATAAAACTTGAAATTCTACCTTGAGCAATTAGACAACTGAAGGAGAACAAGGGTGTGCAAACTAGAAAGGAAGAAGTCAAAGTATCTTGATTTCCAGATGATATGATAGTATACATAAGTGACCTTAAAATTTCCACTGGGGAATTTCTACCACTGATAAACACTTTCAGCAAAATAAATGGATACAAAGTGAATCTACAAAAATCAGTATCTCTCCTATATACAAATGACATATGGACTGAGAAAGAAATCAGGGAAAGAGCACATTTTATAATAGCCTCAAATAACATAAAATATCATGTGAGTAATTCTAGACAGACATCTATGATTTCAAAAAATAAAAAAAAAAAATTTAAAAAATTCCAAGTCTTTGAAGAAAGAAATTGAAGAAATTAGAAGATACACCATGCTATGGATTGGTAGAATTCATATAGTAGAATGTAATTAAATGTTCATTCTACCAAAAGCAAGCTACAGATTTGATAGATTTGTTCAATCCCCAATCCCCACCAAAATTCTAACACAATTCTTCACAGATCTTGAAAGGACAATTCTCAGCTTCATATGGAAAAACCCAAAAATCTAGGTTACCTAAAAACAATCCTGAATAATAAAAGAAGATTTGGAAATCTCACCATTCCCAATATCAAGCTGTACTACAAAATGATAGTAATAAAGCCAGCATGATATTTGCATAAAAACAGATATATAAATCAATTGAATCAAACTGAAGCCTCAGACATAAATCCACACACCTATGGACACCTGATTTTTGATAAAGAGGACACTAAGTACAAACTGAAAAGGGATAGCACGTTCAACAAATAGTGCTGGTCAAACTGTATAGCTGCATTAAATAAATCTAAATAAACCCATATTTGTCACTCTGCATAAAGCTCAACACCAAATAGATCAAATACCTCAACATTAAACCAGATATGCTGAACCTGATACAACAGAATGTGCTGAATCAATTTAAACTCATTAACAAAGGAACAGACTTTCTGAACAGAACACAAAGGGAAAGAAGGTCAACAATTGGTAAATGAAACCTAGTGAAACTGAAAAGCTTCTGTAACACAAAGGGTACCATCATTCAGACAACATGGCAGCCTACAAAATAAAAAAGATACCCAAAAGAGAACTAATATGCAAAGCATGTAAATAACTTAAGAAATTAGATACTAAAAATAATCACATTTTAAAATGGAGAACAGATTTAAACAGAATTTTCAATAGAGGAAATTCAAATTTTCAAGAAGCACTTAAAGAAATGTTCACTATCCTTAGCCATCAGGAAAATGCAAATCAAAACTACTTTGAGATTCCATCTTGCACCTGCTAAAATGGTTAAGATCAATAACAAAAGAGATAGCTCATGCTGGTGATGATCTGGAACAAAGGAAATTCTCCACCATTGCTTGTGGGATTGAAAAGTCTTACAGCCACTTTGAAAATCAATATGGCTGTTCCCCAAAAAGATGGTATTCAATCTACCTCAAGACTCACCTTTCCACTTTTGGGCATGTACTCAAAGCATGCCTCATCCTGCATCAAGGGCACTTGCTCAGTCATGTTTATGGTCAGAAATTGGAACCAACCTAGATATTCCTCATTAGAAGAATGAATAAAGAAAATGTCATTCATTTACACATTACTCAGCTGTTTAAAGAAAGGATATCATGAAATCATTTACAGGCAAATGGATGGAAAGATAAATATGATACATATTCTCTTTCATATAGATAATAGCAATAACTTAATAATAAGTTATAATCCATAGACCCAGAGAGGTTAGGTATAGAGGAAGGGGAAACACATGGATCTCTCTGGGAGAGGAAAATAGATTTTATGGGTAAACTGGGAGTGGGAAGGATAGGAACCAGAGAATTAGGTGAGGATGAGGGGAGTTAGGCTTGAGGGAGGAAATAAGGGACAATGGAGGGTGGCATGAAAACCTAGTACAGTGTAAACTTCCTAAAATATATGGAGGTGATCGTAATGAAGACTCCACATGAGAGAGACAAAGTCCAGAATGGCCATCTCTTGTCACCAAATGAAGCTTCCAGTAACAGTTTAGAGTTATACTAATTGTATTGTTGGCCAAAGGGTCTCATGAGAATCCCCAAACAACCCAGGCTATTGCCAATACAATAATAGATTGCTCTCCAACAACTGACAGCAAAGTCTCATTACTGAAGACAACACCTACACAACTCATTGAACATGGACAAGTTAAGCTGGTGTCTACATAGAATCTTCACCTCTATGTTCTAGAGTCTTATGTATGGGAAAGTACTCTGCATTTTACCAAAAGAACAACATAACCGCCAACCCAGTCATAAAACCTTTAATCTACAATATTGCCCTTCTTTTGAGATATGCTAGGGCAATAGTGACTCAAAGCTTGTAGAATTAACCAACCAATATCTGACCTTACTTAAGGCTCATTTCATAAAAAGGAGCCCATACTAGATACTGCTTGGTTGTTCAAGAACCAGGAACTATTTAGCCCAGAGATCTATGGTAAAACCAAATAATTCTGGTCTAAAAAAAGAAAAAAATGCAGCAATAAAATGACTTCTAATGATATTCTGCTTTGCTCATAGATCCTTAATCATTCATCATCAGAAGCTTTCTTCTGCAGCAGATGAGAACAAATACAGAGACCCACAGCCAAATTACACAAAGAGAGAGAAATCTTGGACCTCACAGCTTTAAAGGGATATCTCCATCAAATCCTTCCTTTCAGGGTTCAGGGAATCCCAGGGAGAAGAGGTATAAAAGGTGTAAAAGCAAGAGAAGATGGAGGACTCCAGGAGGATAAGGTCTTTCTAACTCAACTATGAACTCACAGAGACTGAAGCAGCATGTACTGGGCCTGCACAGGTCTGTGCCAGGCCTTCGGTATAGATAATATGGCTTTTAGTTTTGTGTTTTTAATGGAACTCCTGAGTGTGTGAAGAGTGGGTGTTTGATTCTTGTGCCTTTTCTTGGACTCTTTTCCTTCTGTTGGTTTGCCCCGTCCAACTTTGTTCAATGCAATGATTTTTGTTTTAATCTCTTAAAATCTGTTCTTTTCTAGAAAGACAGGGGATGAGTTAGATAGGAGAAGAGATTGAGCCGAACTAAGAGGAGTAGAGGGAGGGGAACCTGTAATTGGGATATATTGTATAAGAAAAGAACCTATATTCAATAAAGGGCAGGGGTGTAACAAGAATGATCCAGAAAGTACATGTTAGATGGCCCAGTCACTCTTAAGAGCTAAGCCTATGTGTGTTAGCATTGAGTCCTTTTTATTAAAACTTGGAAAATAGTTCATGCATGACAAAGTTTGCTTTTATTCTCAGGACTCAGAGGAGGCAGCTGGATCTCTGTGAGTCATAGGTCAGACTAGTCTATGTAGTGAGCTACAGGCCAGCTGAAGCTAAACTGTAAGACTCTGTCTCAATCAAAACAACAAAGAATCAAACAAACAAACTTGAGAAAAATGTACCCTGCCTTCTAGTTTCCAAGGTATACTAATTATTTTTCAGAATTATTTTTCAACAAATGAAGAGTACATGGTAAGAAATGCAATGCATAGTTTTAAATCAAAAATAAATTAATCTTGCTCAACACGGCTGAAAGTAATACATCATGTAATTTTAAACTGTATTATATGTCTGTAGTAACAAGGACAGCAAAGCATGGTACTAGCACAAAGACAGACATAATATAGACCAAGGGACAGCTTTGCACACTTCCGTTTTCACAAAAAACCTAGGCAGAAATAAAAAGGCAATATTTTCATGAAATAATGTTGGCCAAACTGTATATCCACCTGCAGAAGAAAAACTCAAAGCCACATCTCTCTTCCTATACAAAAACCAATTCAAAGTGAATCAAAAACCTTAATTTAAAATCTGAAACTGCTAGAGGAAAGTAGAGGGGAAAACACCTCAGAATATAAATAAGGCAAGGACATTCTAGCTAGAACCTCAATAGCACAGAAAATAGGACTCACACAGAAGAGGAGGGATTTAAAGGTTGTTTTAAATATCGATACAAAAAAGCGTGGCAGTATGCGGCTGAGATCAGTCATCAGCGAAGACCTTTAGCAACCATGTCTGCTTTAAGGTCTCTTTTCAATAGAAAAGAAAGGTGAACTTGACCATGCGCTACAATCTTCCCACCATGAGAGCTTAAGGATCAGCTGCTTTTATTAAATTGGTCTAATGAAAATCCTTCACCAAAAAAGGATCTTAGCCAAGGAAGCACCAGAATCAGCTCATTACAAGGAAGGTTTAAGGTATGCAGAAGGTATATTCAAGACAAGTTCAAGGTATACAGAAGGCATATTCAAGGAAGTATGTTCACATACTGTCTTCATAAAAGTCCATGTTCAAATAAAGAAGTAGAAAGTTCATCTAAGCTATGCTGGGCCAAATGCTAAGAACAACCCTGTATAACCTGTCCTTGGGAGACATGAACAAACATGAACTCACTCTAGGTGGGACACTGATAGAAAAAAGCTTTCTACCAAAGTCTAGCTTAATAAATCAGTGAGTCCAGTGATTTGAGAGGGGGAGGGGTACTCAGAAGAGAATGGACATCTCAAAGGGAATGTGTCACTGAAAAGCCATTGAAGCATTGATGATAACAGAAAAGAGTCATCCCTGGGGCTCCCTGCAGTGTGTGAGCATCCAAGCTGATGGCTGACAGGTCACTGCTAAAGTGTCATCCCTTGGGCTCCCTGCACAGTGTGTGAGCAGCCCAGCTGATGGCTGACAGGAAGCTACTCTTCTAACCAGAAGAAGGAACTTTAACAAGTCTTAGAAGTTTTTGAGCTTCCTGGGTCTCGTAAGTTTTATTTACTCCCTAGGTTTTGTCATCTTCCTTTCCTTCTTGACTCTCATGAGGCTTTCTCTTCCCTGCATGAGAGACTACTTCAAAGTTCAGGACATCTGCACAATACATAAGATTAGGTTCCTTGGGTCGATCCCACCAGCTTCAGTACTTGAGTGGGAACTAACAGTGGGCAGATTGACCAATCAAAACAGAACCAGCTTAACTGATCAGTATTCAACCTCAAAGTCCCTAAACAACTCTAGCATATTTCAACTCTATTAACGCAAAAATTGTTGAAATATACAGATTTCCTCATCTAATGACTATTCATTCTGAGACCTAGAATCCCAAAGTCTGGAGTTTATGCCCACTTTATTGTTTAACAAGACATTAGCAATTGTCACTGAAGCCTTAATGACAGTATTAAAATGCAAGCCAGAATAATTCATATACTGTTCCATTACTTAGAAACAGAACTTTTGTTCTGTGAAACAAAATCTATTCAAACAGTTTTATGCATAAATTGAGAAAGAATAATTTGCATAAAACAGATAATTAACTTCTACTTGCATGAGGCTTTAAATTTTAGTGTTTTAGCATAGCATTCCTCATTTGAACCTATTATTAATATGTTGTGGTACAGGCTATAGGCTGCATATTCAAATTTCCTATTACACAATCTAAAGCAAAGCCTTAGAGACAGTGGTAGCTGTAAGTGGATGAACACTACCCTAAATCCACAAAATAAGTCTTCATATGTTTGTTTCTTGACAAAACCAATGACAAATTTCTTGAGAGAAGAATCATGTTTAAATAATTCTTGTATCTATAATACATAATTGAGCCACCCATGAACATCACATACTGTGGGCAAATACAATTCAAACACAAAGACAAAAATGGAAAAGTTGCCATAACACTAACAGCCCTTAATTACTATAGACAGACGAAGCAAGAAATGCCGGAAATCTGTTCCGCTGAAAAACTATAAGATATCCTCTTAAACTATTTTAATTTTTAAAATGATTTGTTCATTTGTTCATTTTTAAAATGATTTGTGTATGACACGGAACCACCACAAATAAGTATTTCAAAATTGAATGTATTCAAAATTGAGAGAACCACCAAGCATGAAGATATATTCCTATAATCCCAGTCCTAAAGAGACTTGAAGTAAAAAACTAGTTGGGCTATATACAGAGACTCTGCCTTCCTTCTATCACCTCTCCTCATAGGAGGTGTGTGCGTGTGTGTGTGTGTGTGTGTGTGAGAGAGAGAGAGAGAGAGAGAGAGAAATTCCTATGGCAAATCAACCAGCAAATTCTTAAGACAAAAATAAATATGTAAAACTACAGCCAAAAGTACCCAATGCCATGACTCATTATATGGATTTATGCCAAATATCATTGGTAACCTCAAAGAGATAAACAAAGAAATAAAATAAGCAAGAAATATAAATCCAAAGTAGTCTAAATAAAATAAGAATACATATTGCTGCCCTGCCTGGTCCTTTGGGCTGGGGCAGACACAGAGTTGGTCTGCTCCTGTGGAGATACTGAATCCTGAGCCATGTTAGAGGAGCCACTGCACTCAGAGCAGCAGACACCAAGCTGGTTTGCACTTGGGAGACATCGTATCCTGAGCCATCCTAGAGGAGCCACTGCACTCAGAGCAGCAGACATCGAGCTGGTTTGCACTTGGGAGACATCGTATCCTGAGCCATCCTAGAGGAACCACTGCACTCAGAGCAGAAGGATTTCCAGATCCAAGAGGTGACCTGAGTCCCAGGAGTTCTTCCACCCAGGAGATTAGGATCATAAGACCACAGAAACATCTGGACTCTGAGGAGCTCTGCCACAAGCAAGATAACTGGAAATACAGACTCCAGTCTTACACAGTGAGGGCAGGTAACACTAGAGTTAACCAGATGTCGAAAGGCAAGCACAAGAACATAAGCAACAAAAACCAAAGTTTCTTGGCATCATCAGTAACCAGTTCTCAGAATATAGCAGGCCCTGGACACCCCATCACACCGGAAAAGCAGGATTCATAATTAAAAATCACTTCTCATGATGATGATAGAGGATTATAAGAAGGAATTAAGTAACTCCCTTAAAGAAATACAGGAGAGTACAAGTAAACAGATAGAAGCCCTTAAAGAGGAATCACAGAAATCCCAAAAAGAACTGCAAGAAAACACAAAGAAGGAATTAAACAAAACCATTCAGGATCTGAAAATGGAAATAGAAACAATAAAGAAAGCTCAAAGGGAGACAACCATGGAGATAGAAAACCAAAGACAGAGATCAGGAGTCATAGATGCAAGCATCACCAACTGAATACAGGAGATAGAAGAGAGAATCTCAAATGCAGAAGATACGGTGGAAAATATTGACACAGTTGTCAAAGAAAATCCAAAATGCAAAAACTCCTAACTCAAAACATCCAGGAAATCCAGGACACAATGAGAAGACCAAACCTAAGGATAATAGGTATAGATGAGAATGAAGATTCCCAACTTAAAGGGCCAGTAAATATCTTCAACAAAATTATTGAGGAAAACTTCCCTAACCTAAAGAACAAGATGCCCATAAACATACAAGAAGCCTACAGAACACCAAATAGAATAGACCAGAAAAGAAATACCTCCCGTCACATAATAATCAAAACATCAGATGCACAAAACAAAACAAAACAAAACAAAATACTGAAAGCAGCAAGGGAAAAAGGTCAAGTAACATATAAAGGCAGAACTATAAAAATTATACCAGACTTCTCACCAGAGACTATAAAAGCCAGAAGAGCCTGGACTGACATCATATAGACCCTAAGAGAACACAATTGCCAGCCCAGATTACTATACCCAGCAAAACTCTCAATCACTATAGATGGTGAAACCAAGATATTCCATGACAAAACCAAATTTGCACAATATCTTCCCACAAACCCAGCACTTCAAAGGATAACTGATGGAAAATGCCAACAAAAGGAGGGAAACTACAACCTAGAAAAAGCAAATAAGTAATCTTCCAACAATCCCAAAAGAAGATAACTATACAAACATAATTCTACCTCTAGTAACAAAAATAACAGGAAGCCACAATCATTTTTCCTTAATATCTCTTAACATCAATGGTCTCAATTCCCCAATAAAAAGACACAGACTATCAGACTGGATACACAAACAGAACCCAGAATTTTGCTGCATACAAGAAACGCACCTCAGTGACAAAGACAGACAATACCTCAGAATAAAAGGGTGGAAAACAATTTTCCAAGCCAATGGTCCCAAGAAACAAGCTGGAGTAGCCATTCTAATATCAAATAAAATCGACTTTCATCCAAAATTAATCAAAAAAGATAAGGAAGGACACTTCATACTCATCAAAGGAAAAATCTACCAAGGTGAACTCTCAGTTCTGAACATCTATGCTCCAAATGCAAGGGCACCTACATACATAAAGGAAACTTTACTAAAGCTCAAAACACACATTACACCTCATACAATAATAGTGGGGGATTTCAACACCTCACTCTCAGCAATGGACAGATCATGGAAACAAAAACTAAACCAAGACACTTTGACATTAACAGAAATTATGAACCAAATGGACTTAACAGACATCTATAGAACATTTCATCCTAAAACAAAAGAATATACCTTTTTCTCAGCACCTCATGGTACCTTCTCCAAAAAAGACCATATAATTGGTCACAAAACAGGCCTCTACAGATACAAAAAGATTGAAATAATCCCTTGCATCTTATTGGATCACCACGGACTAAGACTGGTCTTTAATAATGACAAAACCAATGGAAAACCCACGTGCACATGGAAACTGAACAACTCTCTACTCAATGATGACTTGGTCAAGGAAGAAATAAGAAAGAAATTAAAGACTTTTTGGAATTCAATGAAAATGAGGACACATCATACCAAAACTTGTGGGACTCCATGAAGGCAGTGCTAAGAGGAAAACTCATAGCTCTCAGTGCCTACAAAAAGAAACTGGAGAGAGCACACACTAACAACTGACTGCACAACTAAAAGCTCTAGAACAAAAAGAAGCAAATACACCCAGAAGGAGTAGAAGGCAGGAAATAATCAAACTCAGGGCTGAAATCAACCAAATAGAAACAGAAAGAACAATACAAAATATCAACAAAACCAGGAGCTGGTTCTTTGAGAAAATCAACAAGATAGATAAACAGTTAGCCAGATTAACCAGAGGGCACAGAGACAGTATCCAAATTAATAAAATCAGAACTGAAAAGGGAGACATAACAACAGAAACTGAAGAAATTCAAAAATCATCAGATCCTACTACAAAGGCCTATACTCAACAAAACTGGAAAACCTGGATGAAATGGACAATTTCCTAGACAGATACCAGGTACCAAAGTTAAATCAGGAGCAGATAAACCATCTAAACAGTCCCATAACGCCCAAGGAAATAGCAGCAGTCATTAAAATCTCCCCACTAAAAAAAGCCCAGGACCAGATGGTTTTAGTGAGAATTCTATCAGACCTTCAAGGAAGACCTAATTCCAATTCTCTTCAAACTATTCCACAAAATAGAAACAGAAGGAACACTACCCAATTCGTTCTATGAAGCTACAATTACACTCATACCCAAACCCCACAAAGACCCGACAAAGAAAGAGAACTTCAGACCAATCTCCCTTATGAACATCGATGCAAAAATACTCAATAAAATTCTAGCAAACCGAATCTAAGAACACATCAAAACAATCATCCATCAAGTAGGCTTTATCCCAGGAATGCAGGGATGGTTCAATATTCGGATATCCATCAATGTAATCCACTATATAAACAAACTCAAAGAAAAATAACCACATGATTATCTCACTAGATGCTGAGAAAACATTTGACAAAATTCAACATCCCTTCATGATAAAAAGTCTTGGAAAGATCAAGAATTCAAGGCCCCTACCTAAACATAGTAAAAGCAATTTACAGCAAACCAGTAGCCAACATCAAACTAAATGGAGAGAACCTTGAAGCAATCCCACTAAGATCAGTGACTAGACAAGGCTGCCCACTGTGCCCCTACCTATTCAATATAGTTACTGGAAGTCCTAACCAGAGCAATTAGACAACAAAAAGAAGTCAAAGGGATACAAATAGGAAAGGAACAAGTCAAAATATCACTATTTGCAGATGATATGATAGTATACTTAAGTGACCCCCAAATTTCCACCAGAGAACTCCTAAACCTGATAAGCAACTTCAGCATAGTGGCTGGTTATAAAATCAACTCAAACAAATCAGTAGCCTTCCTCTAAATGAAGATAAACAAACTGAAAAAGAAATTAGTGAAATGACACCATTCACAATAGTCGCAAATAATATAAAATACCTTGGTGTGCATCTAAGCAAGCAAGTGAAAGACCTGTATGACAACAACTTCAAGTCCCTGAAGAAAGAAATCGAAGAAGATCTCAGAAGATGGAAAGATCTCCCATGCTCATGGATTGGCAGGATTAATATAATAAAAATCGCCATCTTGCCAAAAGCAATCTACAGATTCAATGCGATTCCCATTAAAATCCCAACTCAATTCTTCACAGAGTTAGAAAAGGAAATTCTCAAATTCATATGGAATAACAAAAAACCCAGGATAGCGAAAACTATTCTCAACAATAAAAGAACTTCTGGAGGTATCACCATCCCTGACCTCAAGCTGTACTACAGAGCAATAGTGATAAAAACTACATGGTATTGGTACAGAGACAGGCAGAAAGATCAATGGAATAGAATTGAAGACCCAGAAATGAACCCACATACCTATGGTCACTTGATCTTTGACAAAGGAGCTAAAACTGTCCAGTGGAAAAAGGACAGCATTTTCAACAAATGGTGCTGGTTCAACTGGAGGACAACGTGTAGAAGAATGCAAATCGATCCATTCTTATCTCCTTGTACAAAGCTCAAGTCTAAGTGGATAAAGGACCTCCACATAAAACCAGATACACTGAAACTAATAGAAGAGAAGGTGGGGAAGAGCCTCGAATACTTGGGCACAGGGGGAAAGTTCCTGAACAGAACACCAATGGCATATGCTCTAAGATGAAGAATTGACAAATGGGACTTCATAAAATTGCAAAGTTTCTGTAAGGCAAAGGACACTGTCAATAGGACAAATGACAACCAACAAATTGGGAAAAGATCTTTGCCAATCCTACATCTGATAGAGGGCTAATATCCAATATATACAAAAAACTCAAGAAATTAGACTCCAGACAACCAAATAACCCTATTTAAAAAATGGGGTATAGAGCTTAACAAAGAATTTTCAACTAAGGAAATTCGAATGGCCAAGAAGCACCTAAAGAAATGTTCAGTATCCTTAGTCGTCAGGGAAATGCAAATCAAAACAACCCTGAGATTCCATCTCACACCAGTCAGAATGGCTAAGATTAAAAACTCAGGTGATAGTAGATGCTGGCGAGGGTGTGGAGAAAAAGCAACACTCCTCCATTGTTGGTGGGACTGCAAGATGGTGCAACCACTTTGGAAATCAGTCTGGCGGTTCCTCAGAAAATTGGACATAGCATTACCTGAGGATCCTGCTATACCACTCCTAGGCATGTACCCAGAAGATGCTCGAACATATAACAAGGACATATGCTCAACTATGTTCATAGCAGCCTTATTTATAATAGCCAGGACCTGGAAAGAACCCAGATGTCCTTCAACTGAGGAATGGATTAAAAAAATGTGGTATATTTACAAAATGGAGTATTACTCAGCTATTAAAAACAATGAATTCGAGAGGTTCCTAGGTAAATGAATGGAACTAGAAATTATCATCCTCAGTGAGGTAAGCCAATCACAAAAGAACACACATGGTATTCACTCACTGATTATTGGATATTAGCCCAGAACCTTGAAATGCCCAAGATTCAACTCACAGGCCACATGAAGCTCATGAAGAAGGAAGACCAAGTGGGGGTGATTCGGTCCTTCTTAGAAGAAGCAACAAAATACTCAAGGGAGCAAATATGGAGACAAAGTTAGGGACAGAAACTGAAGGAGGGGCTGTCTGAAGACCATTCCACGTGAGTATCCATCTCATGTGCGGTCACCAAAGGTAGATGCTGATGTGGAAGTCAGGAAGTGCTTGCTGATAAGAGCCTGATATAGATGTCTCCTCAGGGGTCTGGAAGAGTCTGACATATTCAGAGACAGATGCTCACAACTAGCCATTGAACTGATCATGGGGTTCCCAATGGAGGAATTAGAGTGAAGACCACTGGAGCTGAAAGGATTTGTAGCCCCATGAGGAGAGCAACAATACCAATCAACCAGAGCTCCCAGGGTCTAAACCACCAGCCTGGGAGCACTTAGGGAGGGATCCATGGTTTCAGCTGTATAAGTAAGAGTGGAGGGCCCTGCTGGGCATAGGTGGAAGAAGAGATCCTTGACCTCATGAAGGCTGGACGCCCCAGGGGGTAAGAATTTGAGGGTGGGCAGGTGGGAGTGGGGGGGTAGGTAGGGGTTACATCCGCAGAGAAGAAGGAGGAGGGGTGAGGGCATAGGGGGTTCCTGGGTGGGTGGGGGATGGGGTAAGTGGACAACATATGAAATGTAAATAAAACATCCAATTAAAAATAAGAATACATATTGCTAAATAAAAATGAGTGGACAGGGATGCGTTCCAGTTGGAACAGTGATCCTTGGTATGCAGAATGCTCTGGGTTTGATCCCCAGCATTGTGTAAGCTAGCCACTATGTCACAGCACTTGAGAGATGGAGATGGGAAGGTGAAGAATTCAAGGTTTTTCTTGGCTACACGGTGAATTGGAGGCTAACTTGGGCTACAGGTAACTTTGTCTCAAAAAATGTAAAATTAATGTTACAACCATTGCAATTTTTGAAATGATATACAAAATACATCCTACTGATCCCCCAAAGAGAAGAAAATCATCTATAAAGTAGTCTGGGAAATTCACTGGGGACATACTGCACAGAGGTAGAGGAAGCTGCTTATCTACGGAGGGAAGTGAAGGAGGGAGCGGGGAAAAGGGAAAAAAGAAAGGAGACACAGCCAAACAGCTAAGAATAGTCAAATTGAAAAAGTGCATGATAGAGACCTAATGATCTGGAAGCCAGTTACTCAAATTGGTGCTGTGACTTATTATTTAGTAACATCTATTAACACTAAGGAAAGTATTTCCATAGTTAGATCATTGCATAATTGATAAGAATTTGAATAAAGATATGATAATAAATTTTAAACTTTAATATAATGGAAAAGCATAAAATAGTTTCAAAATTGGATCACGGAAAATGGAATTCCCAGCTAAATAGCCCTAAAAAACAACTGTTAGTGTGCTGGAACGCTGGTGAGTGGTGGTATGCACATGGTATGCACAAGACCCTGGCTGCAGTCCCAGCACCACACAAAACAACAAATATATTTGTTTCTCTTTAAATTGATTTACAATTTTTAAATTCTTATCAAAAGTAGACAGAGCCCTTAGTTTCACACAATTGAATGGCATATTGTACTCACTGTGCAAGGAATAGAGAACTTCTGTTATATAAATAATTAACTAATAATAGAACTTAGTGAGCCAAACCAATTAGATGATGAGGTGCTCAGTACCTACATACAGCACACAAAACAGTGAAATGATGGCAGTCAAACACATCTGCACATGGCAACTTACCCCATGACAGTCTTCCATGCTAGGAAGATTTTGGTATAATTAATATTTCTTTAAAAAAATAAGCATGAATCTAGTGACTCATATGGGAAAATGTAAGAATCTTCCATTGCATACAGAATCACATTTCACGGGCTTTAAAAATAAAAATTGAAAATAATTGTGAAGTATTATAAGCTAATGCAGAAGCTGCCTGTGTTATTTGATAGCATAAGCATAATGGTTTTGTGTGTGCACCTTGTATTATTCAAATGCTGACTTCTCAGCATCCTCTATCTTGTTGCAATCAGGCATAACATTGTAATCCTTACTCTAAGTATCTTCTTACTGGAGCTCGTGTGAATCTTGCTCCCATTGATTCTCTTATTTGTCAATAAAAGCTGATCAGCCAGTGGCTGAGCAGGGAAGAGAGTAAGGCTGGACTTCTGATTCCAGAGAGAGAGAGAGAGAGACAGAGAGAGAGACAGAGAGAGAGACAGAGAGAGAGAGGGGGGGAGGGAGGAGGAGGAGGAGGAGGAGGAGGAGGAGGAGGAGAAGGAGGAGGGAGGAGGGAGGAGGAGGGGAAGGCGGAGGAGGAAGAAGAAGAGGAAGAAGAGAAAGAGGAAGAAGAAGGAGGAGGAAGAGGAGCAGGAAGAGGAGGAGGGAGGGAAGAGGGAGGAGGAGGGAAGAGGGAGGAGGAGGAGGAGGAGGAGGAGGAGGGCAGAATGATCATGTGGAGAGGGTCCCAGGGAGCAGCATGGAAAACCACCTGGAGCAGAAAGAGCCAGATGAATATTAAAGGGCAAGTATCTCCAGGATTTTGGCTGGAAGGTAGCCAGATTTGCATTGGAGATTAGAATAGATTAATAACTGTTGAACTATTGTGCCTCAAAAAGCTTGATTAAATAAATCTTATATCTCTGTCTCATTCATTTGGAAGCTAACCCAGATAAATAAGAGACTACTACTTATAAAATGGCATTAACAAGATAGACTATGAATCATTACACACAAAATTGGTAATAAATCCACTAAGTTAAAATACAGCCTTAAACAACAACATGAAGAAAGTAATGCATGGTCAGAGACTGGGATACATAGATCATGACTGACATGAGATGAAAACCCAGTAAGTCAAGAGTGATCCCCAACCAATAGGAAACACAAACTGCCAGGTAACAGAGGACAGTAAGCAGACAGCTTACAGAGACCCACATACCATGAAGGATGCTCACACACAGAATAAAGTAAGAGACAAAAATCAAAACATCCACAAGAGACCATTTCACACACATCAATCTGCCAGAAACTAACAAGTCAGAAAATGCAGGTGTTAGAAAGCTGGAAAGAGAACTCTCAGGCTCACCTCGGGAGGGGAGCTGAACCAGCCAATGACTTGAAAGTAATTTGACATCTGGTAAATGTGAAGATATCACCTCCTTTGTCAAGCAATTCCCAAGATATGTGCCTTGGAGTTCTTGTACATATGAATGTACTAGAAGAGCTCAGTGTGTTGGGGGTAGGAGGGGTTATACTATGTCAGATTGATTCATTCTCTCTCCCTCTCCTCTCTCTCTCTCTCTCTCTCTTTCTCTCTCATTTTTATTTTTTGTTTTTGGTTTTTTTTTGAGAGAGAGAGAGAGAGAGAGAGAGAGAGAGAGAGAGAGAGAGAGAG
>NW_021621338.1:13248900-13266415 GCF_004785775.1 Grammomys surdaster | reverse complement strand
GAGAGAGAGAGAGAGAGAGAGAGAGAGAGAGAGAGAGAGAGAGAGAGAGAGGGGTTCTCAGTTTGTAATACAGACTAGCTCAGAGAGGTCTGGACCTTGCAATTCTCCTGAGCGTGAGAATTATACAAGCATGCTCCAGCACCCCCAGTCTGTAGAAAAGTAAACATGGAAAATATTTATTGAAGTCTAGTGTTTACCTGTGTCTGATGGTTTGTCACTCTGATCCTGGTATGCAGAGGCCAAAACAGGACGTTTATGTGCTCAAAGCTAGCATGGGCAGCATAGTGAAACCCTGTTTCAATATTCCCTCAATACCATAACAAAGAAAACAGGAGTTGATGTTTTTCGGTTTTAAATGATTTTTAATATAAATGGAATATTTTCTAATCAGAGTAATCCATCAATATCTTTATAAGGGAACTTCCAACTTTTTAAGTTAATTTGTTGGTACTAGAAACTGAGCCCAGGGTTGCATGCATATTGGACGAGTGTCCTACTCTTGAGTTACATTCTTAGCCCTAAAATGTAGTGACAGCTTAAAAAAAAAAAGACTATACCAAGAGAAGAGTGAGGCCTTCTCCTCTCCTGTTATGGCTTGTGCCTTACCCCTCCTTATCAGTGTACCCTGAAAAGAGGGGTCATCTAGCAATAACGTCACTTTGTCTGCTGTGTTCAAAACACCCATTAGAGTAGATATTGTGAACTTTGTTCACACCAACTTGAGGAAAAACAACAGACATCCCTATGTCATCAAGGAATTAGCAGGTCCAGGTTGTCAGACCAGTGCTGAGTCTTGGGGTACTGGCAGAGCTGTGGCTCTAACTCTAAGAGGTGGTGAGACCAACCCCACCATTCTGGACAGGGTACCTTTGGAAATACGTGTCGTGGGGGCTTCACATTTGCAAAAACCAAAACCTGGCATCATTAGCTCTGCAGAGTGAACACAACCCAAAAGCAATATGCCATCTTTTCTGCCCTGGCTGTCTCAGACTTACCAGCTTTGGTGATGTCTAAAGGTCTGTCAATTAAGGGAGTTGCAGAAATGCCTTTGGTGGTTGAAATTAAGGTTGAAGGTTACAAGAAGACTAAGAAGGCTGCTTAAGAAACTTAAAGCTTGGAATGACATCAAAAATGTCTATACCTCTCAGAGAATGAGAGCTGGTAAGGGCAAAGTGGGAAACTGACAGCAGATCCAGTGCTGGGGACCCTGTGTCATATACAATGAAGATAATGGTTTCATCCAGGCCTTCAAAAGCATCTTTGGTATTAGTCTGCTTAATGTAAGCAAGCTGAACATTTTAAAACTTGCTCCTGGTGGGCATGTGGGACGTCTCTGCATTTGGACTCAAAGTGAAAGCACTTTGTGTATAGCACTTGGCGTAAGGCTGTTTTCCTCAAGAGTAACTATAACCTTCCTATGCACAAGATGATGAACTCAGATTTTAGCAGAATCTTGAAAGTCCCAGAGATCCGAAGATCCCTCTGAGCACCACGCAAGAAGATTCAATGTAGAGTCTTGAAGAAGAATCCACTGAAGAACTTGGGGATCACATGGAAGCTGAACCCTTATGCAAAAAGTATGCACAGGAATACCATTCTTCCCAAAACCAGATATCACAACAAAGTCTAGGTGAAAAGCTGAAAGCGGCAGCCACTGCACTGGCAGCCAACTTAGAGAACGCTGCAGCAGAGGGGACTGCAGACAAGAAGCCGGCTGTAGACAAGGAAGAAAGAAAACCCAGGGATGTCAAGAAGCTAAAGAAGCCTCAGGGGAAAAGGGTTGTGGTTACCAAGAAAACCAGCAGAAAAAAAAAAAAAAAAAAAAAAACCTACCACAGAAGAAAAAATGCCTGCTGCATAAACTATTAAAATTTGTTTCATTCCAGAGAGCCAAAAGAGACAGCCTATTTGAATATAAACATAATCAAAGAGGAAAAAACTGCCCACACTAAAACAACAAAAAGAAACCTAGCTTGCTAAAATTCAATTGATTGAAAGAAAACAGAAAATTCAAAATAGCAGCAATAAAAAAAGTCAGAACTTCAGTACAACTGCCACTTTTAAATGAAAGCCAATATTCTATAATGAATTAATAGATAACATTCTATTTTAAAAACATGTGTGATTCCTCATAGAAGTAGGAGGAGGGGGATTGGGGTAGGGGGTTTCTGGGTGGGGAGGAAAATGGGGAAAGGGGATAACATCTTAAATGTAAATAAAATATCCAATTAAAAAAAAGTGTGATGAATGTGAATCCAAGCATCAAATGGAGTACACTGGGGCACAGAATAGGAAACTGATTTCTTAGAACCTTGCTAAGTGTCTGAAGCCATCTAGAAAAAGTGGCAAATGTCATTACAAAGTCTCAAGGTCTCATTTTATATACCTCCACTAAAGAACCCTTCTGTGATTTCACATAAGTGGCAGTGTCTTTGGGAGACATATAAGGGTCCCATATTGGAGGGCATGTCTATCTCAGCCCTAAATCTACTATGTCCCAGCCAGGACACACTCAGTAACTCTTTCATCTTCATATTGTAAGAAACATTAAATATTAGGCTGTTCTGAAAAAAATCACTGCAAAACTTTTGTTTACAACAAGGCATTCTTGGGGGGGGGGGGAACCCTTTATGCTTTGCATCATCAAATCTTAGTGGTCCGATACCCTGCTCATCTTCATTGTTTGCTCCAGTTCTTTTGAAAGTATCCATTCTCAATAGACCATGAGGTCAAATCCTAGCCAATGGGGAAAATACACAGTCAGCAGCTAGTTAGAATACAAACCAAGTGCACTTCCTGTGCAGGTGTGCTTGCTTACTCATAAGCCAAGTGCACTTCCTGTGTGGGTGTGCTTGCTCACTTACAAACCAAGTACACTTCCTGTGCAGCTGTGCTTGCTCACTCACAAACCAAGTGCACTTCCTGTGCGGGTATGCTTGCTTGCCCATGTTTGTAACACACTCTTCTGATAAGAAATTAACTTCTGCCTTGTGGAGACACTTTAACTGGATTGTGGTCTCTTTCTTTGCAACCTCAAGCTTATTTCTAACAACATCCTTCCGCGCTTCATCCTAAATCAGTCTTGACTTGCTTAGGGAAGCCCTAGCACTGTTATCCAAGGATTCTAAACATCATCTTAAGTCACTGTGATTTCCAATGTATTCAGCTTGGTCCCTAAAGCTCAATGCTTAGTTCAGGATCCACAGAATCACAGGCATGCAACATCACTGAGTACTTTCTACCTTGACTTTCTCAACACCAATGCTCATCTGTTTAGTCCCTTTATGATGAGTCTGACTATTTAACCCGAGTCTTGACCCTCATGGAATCTTTTCCAGAACTTCAAATTCATCCCTGAATTGCATGCCTTCCATTTTTCTCTCATCCTAGCCTTGTTTCAGATATATCTCATTCTACCTCTGACCTTCTGGACATGCCTCCTCTAGCCGTTCCCAGGCTACCACCCAGTAGCAAGTAGCAAGGGTGTGGTTAATTACACCACATGTGGTGCCTAGTAGATCTCAAGAACTTGCATACCCACAAAACCCAGATCTGTCTTGTCCAGCCTCTGCCCCACGCCCAGACCTCAACCATAGGTTCCAAATCTCCTCTCTAATTTCCCCTTCTGGAGTTAAAGCCCTGCCAAGAGAAATTAATAACAATAACTGTAGTTGCTTGCTCTAGCCATAACTGAGCTGGGAAATGCAGACATGCTCTGTGTTGCAGGTAGGAGTGCTTCACACAGGGATCTAGAAACCTTCATACACGTAGCAAAACCAGAGGAGATTTGGCTATCAGTGCTTTCACAGCAAGCTTGCCTCCCTCAGGATGTGGCTGATGCTATAGGACTCTAAAAGAATCTTTGGAAACTCTACTTTTTTCTAATCAAGTGTTCCTCCTGGAAATTCTCTACCACGACCTAGGCAGGGAAGGTATGCTTAAAAGGGAATTTCCCAAATTCTCCTTTGCCACAGGATCTTGAGGGTGGGGACAATGATCTGAATACAGACAGTGCTCCAGTCCAAATGGCACCAGTGGTTGACCAGAATGATATATGCTGCACTTTGCTTTTAGTGAGGCCCGTACAAGTGGATTCTCCTAGCTGGAGCCTGATCCTATGTCCTCAGCCTCTGACTAGAGCATTGATTCAAACCAGACAAACCTTTCAGGACTAGAATGGAACCTGCCATATGACCCAGGTTTTCTGCTTTCTGGAGTTTCTGAGGAACAAAAATTTTTCTAGGACTGAGACAGGCAAACCAAGACACCAGTGGGCTTCTTTCCTGGGATCTTAAATGTTCAAACTGTAGTCCTTTCCTCAAGGTAGGTCTTTTCTCAGGCTAACTGAGGAACTGACACTGATTCTTCAGACCTCAGTCTCCCTTTCTCTACAAGCTCACATACACAGAAGCCTGAAGGCCAAACCATAGATGTCCCCACACTGCAAGCTTTCCATTCATCCAAGTTGGTCACTGTCATTTAAAGGTCTCAAGCCAGAAGTCCCAGCATAAGTTTATACTAAAAAGCTTCCCAATTCTGGGCTCCCTGCCATAGACGTATTGTGAATGCTCTTCCTAACTTGAGCTTATTAGACAATGGGATTAGCATACACAAAGCATCACTTGTTTTTGCACAAAACAATTACATCTGCAGAGTAATATAAGTCCTCCTTAAGGCATTCAAAAGCAACCCCAAATAGCTGAAACATATCTTGCTAATCCTAAATCCAGTATTCTCCCAACTACATTGTCTGTCTTGTCAACGGTACATGTAGGCATCATGCTCCTAAAACAGTCGTCCTATATATGCACATTAGAACTATTCTTCCACTTAGAATGTCTCGTTTAGGATAGAAGACATAGATGAGTGGTAGAGTGCTTGTCCAAAATGTGAAAAACCCTGAGTTTGACTCCAGAACTGCAAAGAAAGAAGAGAAAAAAAGGGGGAAGGAAAAAGACAGGGAGGGAGAGGGAAATGGAGAGGATCCCCTTAAAAATGTCAGTTTCTTGAGACACTATCAAATGCTACAAAAAGCATTATAGTTCACAGTACCAACATCATCCTGTGCTTTTGTATGGTGGTGTTTGTGTGTGTGCGTGTGCGCATGCGCATGTGTCCTTCTGAAAAGCACTGAGGGCATTGGTTATTTATCTTAATAATATCCCTAACCCTCATGTTCACACACATACAATGACCCAATGACATTAGAAATGATCAAGAAAAAACTTTCAGATAGAATTTAGAATCGAATAAATTGTTAGTATGTTGCTTCATAAATTGGAATGTTTCTATCTTTCCCAATTGGGACTGCATACTCCATACAATACTGAGTTGTATAAAACAGAGATTTTTGGTTAACAATAACAAAAATTTAATCAAAAGCAGGAGAGAGTGACACTAAACAGAAAATTGTTGATGAAAAGGATCTAGCCTCCAAATGTATTGTGAGCTATCATCCATCCCCAGACCCCAAGAAACCAGCACAGCAGTCTATATTGGCCACTCACCCAGTTATGCTTGATTTGGGTCAGTTTTTTAGTCCATGAAAACATTTATTCAAAACCTTGGAGTTCCCCTACCTTCTTTCTTGAAGTATTTCCTTGGATGTGTTAAATGACTAGCAGAAGGCTTTAATGGACCCCAGCAGATACACTAAATCCCTAAAAATAACAAATATATCTTGTAAGTAAGTAAAGGACTATTAAGGCTCTAGAGATAAAAATTATGTGGAAATGTGGGAAATGTGGGAAGTGAAAGACAGAGGCTCTGGAAAAGCTTCCAACACTGACAGGAAAAGGAGAGTGAATACTGCCTTTCACTGAAGAAGGGAATTCCTATTACTAGTACAGAGATTCCTCCAATTACGTACAGTTTATTGTGATGACCTGTTTAATGGTGAGAGTAGAATGGTCATTC
Organism: Grammomys surdaster; assembly: GCF_004785775.1. Classification (NCBI taxonomy): domain Eukaryota; kingdom Metazoa; phylum Chordata; class Mammalia; order Rodentia; family Muridae; genus Grammomys; species Grammomys surdaster. The sequence continues at coordinate 13,260,499 of NW_021621338.1, read as the reverse complement.
TAAACATACTGAAGTATCCCTGTGGTCAGTATAAAGCTGCTCTCTTCATCTCTTCTGGGAGTTTTTGTTTGAAGTCTATTGAGTCATTTGTTAGAATGGCGACACCTGTTTGTTTTCCTAGTCTTATCTGTGTGGAATGAATACCGTTTCCATCCTGTTCCTAGGGTTGCATTTGCTGTTGATGGAGAGGTGTGCTTCTTTGAGGCAAGAAAATAGATGTTGAAAATTGTTGTTTTTGCAATCGAGACTACTATTTGTGTTTTTGATGGAGGAAATCAGTGTTACTATTGAATAGTGTGTTCATTCCCTCCAGTGTGTTGATTTTGCTGAGTTTTAAATCCTTTTTCTACTTTTCTCCCACAGCTTTCAGTGATTTTTTTTCCTTTTTGGTTAAAATTCTATGTATTTGTTATCTAAAATCTTTATTTTATATAATTCAACTTCCTGAGTCTATTTCTCTTTGGTCATGGTTTGTTTTTTGCTATAGCCTCTTGGATATGTTTTCTCCTTAGACTAAAAGATTATCTCAAGTATCTTCTGTAGTTATAGAGTAGTGGTCATGAGATCCTTCCATTTGTTCTCTTTATGAGAAATTCTCCTTTATCCTTCAATTATGGTGGTTAGTTTTGCTGGATATCTTAATCAATGTTGACAGTCATTATCTTTCAGTGCTTGGAAGACACTGTTCATGCCCTTTTGGATATTGGGGATTCTACTAAGAAACTGGCTGGGATTCTGATGGGTTTGCCTTTACATGTGACTTGCTGCTTCTTTTTCACAGCTTTCGGTGGTTTTCCTCAACTCACTATGCTTAACATTAAATTACAATATGACATGGGGAAATTCTCCTCTTGTCCTTTTGGTGCTTTAGAAGCCTCTTGAGTGTGGTGGTCATCTCTTTCTCTAAACTTGGGAAATCTGCTGCTACGGTTTTCTTGAATCATTGTTTATGTATTTAGCCTGAAGTATTTCTCCTTCTATCCTCTTGATTCAAAAATTCAGTCTTTTAGTGGTATCCCCATTACATTTGCATCTGTACCCCACTATGTGTGAGTCCAAGTATTTACAAACCCATATGAACCTATTGTGTGAAAAGAGCCATGCAGAAGTGTACTCTTACAAAAGTGGCCAACATGTAACACTAACAAAAGGCCAATGAATATGCTACTCATAGAACTATTATATTATGCTTCACATTTTCATATTATTATTGTATCTTTATCACTGTCTAAATATTCTAAGTCATCTATTTTCTTCTATCCTGATAATTCATGTTTTATTTGATCAACTTTAATTGCAGAGATTTTTCTATTGCATTTTTTCATTTGATTTACTGAGGGTTTTTTATTTCTAAAATTTCTGTTTCTTTTCTTCAGAGTTTCTATCCCATGGTATTCCTGTTTTGCACTGTGTATTACTTTTCTCATTTCTTGTAGCTGTTTATTTGAATCCTTTTTAAACTTATTTTCAGCTCACTCCTATCTTTTTCTATTTCATCCAAAATTCTTATAGTCATTCTTTTCAATTCTTTGTCTGGGATTTAATATAATGTACCCATTGGCATCATTACTGTGAAACTTATCTTTTGGAATGCTAGATTTGCTTTGAATCTTTTATGCTTTTTATATTTCTACATCGAAACATATGCATCTGGGGTATTTCATTTTTGGACTTTTCTCAATATTCAAGTATGGCTGGTTGTTATAGAGTTGAGGTACATAGCTCAGGAATGAAACCGTTAATTCATCAGAGCAATATAATGCTTGATATTCCCAGCTCAACTCAAAGAAAAGTCATGAAAAAGAAGCAAATCCAAGGCATATTAGGAGTTCATATTTTAAAAATCATGTCTGGCATGGAACTGACAGTTACCAGACAGAGAGTGAGGCTGCCTTCCCAGTGAGATCCAGAGTCACTTTCAACTATATTCATTTATAAAGAATGTGTAATAGAAATTCTTTTATTCACTGGAAAACACAAGCTAGATTCTCTGTAAGCAGACTTACTACTGAAAAGTAAGATTACGTTTGTTGGATCAGAAAATAGTAAAGATAATTAAAATTTGGTCTTTGCAGATGGTGAGTAATTCAGTGTTGGGTCTGATGCCTCTCTGTTCTCCAGGTTCCCCTTTTGTAAGAACAGAAGGAATGAACCAGCTCATCCCTCCAGGCCACACATGTTCTGTCTAGGAAAATACAGACTTGGCAAGGAACTATGAAAGATATCAAGATCAAAATACTAAACAGGCCAGGCATGGAACACATTTGTAGTCTCCATATTCAGGAGGCCAAGGCAAGAGAATCTTCAGTTTAAGTCGAGCCTGAACTACATAAGAAGACCTTGCCTCAAAAAGAAACTTATTTTAATTTCAGATTACTGTAATGTCTCCTGTTGTAAATTGAAGTTGTATGATTTTATAGGAGAAAAAAAAATACCCCGCTCTCTTCAAGACAATCTCTCTGTCTTAGGTTGGGTTTCTTTTGTGATAAAACACTGTGACCAAAAGTAACTTGGAGTGAAAGGGGATTATTTATTATTAAAACTCTCAAGTTGTACACTGTTATTGAGGGAAGTTGGGGCAGAAACTCAAGTTGGAGGTAGGAACTGAAACAGAAGCCATGAACCTCTGTACTTCCTCTGATCTTCCTCTGATAACACTCAGACAACAGGATTCTCAAGCCACTTGCACTTCTGACCTACCAGCTATGAATCAGGAATTTCTATGAATTCCTCTGCTGCTTCCTGGCTTGCTTCTTGTAGGATGTTCAGCTTCCTTATACACCCCAGAGCCACCTATCTCAGGATAATGCAACCCACAGTGAGCTAAGCTCTTTCATATCCATCATTAATCAAGATAATGCTTCATAGACATGTCTACAGGCAAATCTTATGGAAGCAATTTTCTGATCCTCTCTTCCTAGCTATATCTAGGTTTGTGACAAGTTGTAACCAAATTGAAGAACTTCATTATAAAACATTAATTTTATTAGTAATGCAAATAGAATAAAATAGTAATTGCAATATTTATGTAAATTTTTATAAGAATTAGCTAATAACAACTTAATACATCATGCTCTATTTCTCTGAAATTCTAATTAACTTTGAGGAAGTCGTGACAGAACGAGCAAGCCTCAGCTACCAGCTCAGGTGTAACATGGAGTCTATTAGAAAAATTCCTGCAGTCCACATGGAGCCCAAGGGCACTATGTGCCACCAGCTTCACAGGGCACTGCAGTGAGAATGCCAGGATCTGTGATTACTTTTTGTGATGTGTTTTAGTTCACAGTGCTACTGATTCGGTCGCTAAAACTTAATTCCGAACTAATGGCCAGGATTTACAGAGACCCCACAAATTAGAGTCCCAGTACCCAACAGGACCTCTGTACTTCCTCTAATCTTCCTCTGATAAGTCAGACAACAGGGTTCTCAAGCCACTTGCACTTCTGACCTATCAGCTATAAATCAGGGGCTTTCTATAAATTCCTCTGGATTCCTAATTTTCTAGTCTAACTCACAAAACTCAGAAAAGCATTGTACCTGCAATTACAGCTTTGTTATAAGGGACACAGGTCAGAGCCAGACACCTCCCCACAAAAAACATAGGGCAATTATTGTTTTGTTATAAGGGTCCAAATTTGATGAAGGAAGACGCCAGGCTCAGGTAGCATACAAAAACAAAGTGTGTTTATTCTGCAGAAACAACCAGCATGTGGGCGTCATTCTTTGAAATGGTGACCCCAGATAAAGGCACACACGCCTTCTTACAGGGAACCAGGGGAACTTTCTAGAAGGATTAGGTAAGCTAAAATGTCATTGGTGAGTGCTAGGGCATCACAGGTGACCAGTGGTCTACATTCTTATGTCGTAAATGTTCAGTCATGTGATAAAGTAAGGCTGTCCAGGACAGATGGCCCATTCTGAGATGAGATATTTCCCCATTTTTGCAATTATTCCCAGGCTGTTCTTTGGGAGAAGGTTTTATGATCTTATTCTGGATTTTGTGGTCTGTTCTTAGAGCTGGTGTCTTATGACCTAGTTTCTAGGACTTATGATCTATTACTGAAGCTGATGCCTTATGGCCTTTTCTGAAATCAGCCCTGGTCCTCAAACTGGAGACAAATAGGGTCTTTAAATGGGGACAAATGGGGCTTATATTGTTCTTTCTTTGTGAAGTTCTCAACACCAGAAAGCTCTAAAAGTCCAGAGTTATGGTTAGATTGTAGTATGTAGGCCAGATGTAGCAAACCACTGGTAATCTGATTAAGCTTAATCACGTGGAGACATGGTTTTGTCAGATCAATCTTCCTTCCCTCAGACTAGGATATACTGATATGCATTTTAATAGAAACCTCTCAACTTGATGGTCATTAAAGAAGAAACTTATTCCACGGTCTGGAGTTGAATGTCTGCACAGCTCAATGCAGTAGGTATTCTTTGCTGCTAACAGGTTGCTGGGTACCTTGTTCCAAGTTAGGGGTGTACACAGTACATACAGGTAAGAGTCTCAGGCTGCCAAGAACATCATTACTAAAAGTGGGAGTGAGTATAGCCCTAGTCAAGTGGAGTCCAAGGTGGCTAAGCTGTTCATTATTCTGGTCTGCTTCAATATAGAAGTGGGGACAGGAAGAATGACATCCAGAGGTTGGGGAATGCTGTGAGACATTGTCTTCTGGACATGACAAGACTGTTGCAGTGTGGATGGGAGAGGAATTTACAAGGCCCCACCCCTATCTGAGGAGCTATTATAGTCAGCAGGTGGCTGCTGAGTGAGAAAAAGTCATTCTTTGGAGGGCTTAGGTTTCCCATGCTCCAATTCTGAAGCACTAATGGACTCTGGGTAATAAAAACAGAGAACACAAGCGTGAAAGTGGGGTGGGTGTTGGAGGAGCCTAGGAGGGACTAGAAATAGACATAATCATAATACTCTGTGTACAAGTATGAAATTCTGTAGGAAAAAAATTTTAAAGCATATTTAAGAAATCTGGCAGTGGCCGGGCGGTGGTGGCACACGCCTTTAATCCCAGCACTTGGGAGGCAGAGGCAGGTAGATTTCTGAGTTCGAGGCCAGCCTGGTCTACAGAGTGAGTTCCAGGACAGCCAGGGCTACACAGAGAAACCCTGTCTCAAAAAAACAAAACAAACAAACAAAACAAAAAAAAAAAAAAAGAAATAAAGAAATCTGGCAGTGAAGATGTTCCTTAGCAGTTAAGGGTAACTGATGCTCTTGCACAAGACTGTGGTTCAATTCTAGGTACCCACACCAAGCTGCACAACTGCTTGTGATCCCAGAAGATGTAATATGCTCACCTGACCTCTGCAGATACCCACAGGCACAATCACACACACACAAATACAAATAAAATCACATTCTTAACTTCTAATCCTCACTCATCAGTCACCCATTTATGAGACAAGAGACAAAGACAGAGACAAAGCGGAGAAGGAAAGGAAATGTAAGCAAAGGGGAAAAGGTATGGCTGAACATGACATAAGTACCCAAGCTCACCCACCAGGAAAAAGAAGAAATAGAGTTCTAGTTCAACTTTGTCTCCATGACTCTTTCTTCCTACTTTTGGGGTTTGTCATGAACGTCTTGATAAAAACATCAGAGAGCATTAGAAGGGTTTAATGGTAAACATTACTAGACATTTTGAATAGGACACCGATACTGAGGATGCAGCAGCCTATTAGGAGCAGGAGAAGGAAGGTGACCTCGAAGCTTCTCTACCCGCCTAGATCCACAAACAACGCTGCTGCCTTAGGGCTTGGAGTGAGCTCAGTGGTAGAGCAGTTGACTAACATGAACAAAGGTACCTCAATTACTGTTTCCATCCCTGTGGTGAGATACTCAACCCAGAGAGAGGGGGATCAGCAGTTAGAAGCACTGGCTGCTTTTCCACAGGACCCAGATTTAGCTACCAGGACACACATGGTGTCTAACAACCACCTGTAACTCCATTTCCAGTGGTATGCAATGCCCTCTTTAGGCTGCTGTAAGCATTAGGCACATGCCTAGTACAGACATACATATAGCCAAACTCATTTAAAAAATTAAAAAAAAAAAAAAGCCTAGTCACTTGTCCCTGTGCACTTGAGCAGAGCAGACTGGTTATAGAGGACCACAGAGAAAGCACCTTCACCACTTAATGGACATCAACTGAAACAGCAAGAAGAGAGAACATTGAGGACCTGGTACAGCCTCCCAACATGCCTAGTGCCTACCTCCCCAGCTAGGACCTAGACCTAGTAGACCTCCCAACATGCCTTACCCTGTGCCTACCTACTCTGCTAGCCAGCTACTTCCCAGACTCTCTTAGAACAGAACCATGAGCTACCAACCAAGCACATAACACAGTCTATGGTGGACAGCTTACATTTTAACCATAGCAACATCAAAATAAAAATAGTGCCCTGAATCTCCTCCAAACTAACATCTCCAAGAAGGTAACTAGGCTCTGGTAAGATAGAACACATTCTAATCCAAAAACAAAGAAGAAACATGAAATAAAGATCGATATATCACCTTAGAGAAAAAATTAAAATGTACACACACACACACAAATATGTATATGTATATGTATATGTATATGTATATGTATATGCATATGTATTAGATTTGTTGTTGGTCAGGGGTTATGAGTACTTACTGGCTGCTATCCCAGAAGACCAAAATTTGATTCCCAGCACCCACGTGGGTTAACAACCATCTGTAACTCCAGTCCTAGGGAACCTGACACCCTCTTCTGGCCTCAGTGGGTATTTCATGAATGTAGTGTACAGATATATATGCAGACAAAACAACCTTACATACACAAAAAAAAAACCCTATAAATTAAAATTTAAAACCAGAAAATAACAACTTAGAAAAATGTTTGACCCTGCTAATTAAAGTCGCAGTCTACCATTGTCCAGATAGCTCTCTGAGTTGGAACAAAATGGGGACTTCCCTTTACCAGCAGGATTTCTCATCTAACCTTGTCTGGGGAGCCTGAACACTCTACCTGAAGAAGGTCATGTAGTCTTTGGCAGACCTACAAATTCAACTTCCTGTTTCCCCATAAGAACCCATCCAACAAGTATCTGGGGTTCCTGGAATGCCTCTTCTTGCAAAGGAAGCATTTAAACTCCATCCAATGATTTTCATTTACCATGAAAACTCCTTCCAACTCTCCAAAGTCCATCTACACCCCTGATTCACCCAGAGTAAGTATATGCATACAAGCCAACCCAGAATAAAGGCATATCCACAAGCTGAGATCATCTCAGAGAGCTCTTTCATTGAAGATTGCCAGAGAAGGTCTTCCCCTAAAAAGAGCTGTAACACCAAGATCCTCAGAAAAGGCCTTGTCCTCCCCAGACCCCGCGCCTCTCACCTGGTCCCACCCAAACCCTGCCCCATTCCCCGCCCCGGTGCTCCCAGCCAGGTCAGGATCCGGTAGAACAACACCCACTCCAGACTCCACTTCATCCTTTCAGCCAGACCTGCAGTGGCATCTGGACATCGTGAGAAAGAAGAAGTAGAGGAGGAGGAGCTGTAGCTGGACTTCAAAACACATACCACAGCAAAAGACATGTGCTAAATAAATTTATGAAAAAATGTTCAGTCTCATGGTCTGTCCATCTAACCACAGTGCTTGTTCTCTCCCCTATCGCTCTCTTTCCAATTGTAACCAGGTTTATAGACAGTGTTACAGAATATGCAAAGAAGAATATAAAATCTTATTTGATTTCTTTCTCTTTTTATTTTTGTGATTATTGAACCCAGGGCCTTGCACATGCTGAGAAAGTGTACTACCACTGAGTGACATTCTTGGCCAGTGTTACATAATTTCTATTATATAATTAATTAAAAAGTATGAAAAATTTCAAACATGTGTCTATCCTTTTGACACAACATTCATATCTCTGGGCATGTATTATTCTAAGACAAAGTTTGACCTAAGAACTACGAAAATTAATTTTATATGCAAATACCTATGAAAGCAGAATACCTAATGAGTTATTCCTGCATAAAATTTTTTTAATCACAAAAATGTTTGCTACAGTAGAATCTAAATAAAATGAATAACTAAGTTAGATGAGCAAATTCTAACTTGTTTATATTTATAAGACTATATACATGAGTATATACATAAGTAAGCTTACATGCACTCACACTAGGTCTATACCAGAGCAGGAGCATTGGCCTTACTGGGGTCACAAGGTCTTTCTTTGTGTATATGAGTTGTTCTTGGCTTTTCTGTGACTACAACTTAAATTGCACTATAACGGGAAAACAGTTGCTTTCAAATTAACATGCACATGTCACAGATGGAGGCTCTATCCTACCTTTTCTGGGAGGTAGTTTAGTCTGACCAGAGGAGATCCTAAGAACCACAGAACAGTCGGGATGGTCGGAGGCAAATTCTGCCATCTTCACAATTTTACAGAACCATCTTAAGGACTCTTCCCCAACAAAACACAAAATATGTTTCTAATAAGAATGATGAGCTTTAGATGACAAGCGTGTCACAATGCAATTAAGAAGGTATTAAGGCTCTTCAAAGGCAGCAGCACAAACCATAACGACAGCATGAAACGCACAATAAAGAGATAAAATATAAGGCAAACAAAGCATCTTATTGAAAACACAGGATTAAGGTTGGAAATGTCTCGGCACTCGTCAAAGACCTTATTTCCTCTAGTAATAATTTTAACTTAAGGATGCCAACCTCAAGGTGGCTTGATTTTCCCTCTTTATGGAGCTGTTTTGAATACACTTGGGCACCTCTGAGGGCATTGATAGTTGTCTGCCATGAAGAATGTAAATGATGAGAGGAAACGCATTACTAAAATATTCAATAGGAACAAAGCAAAGTAGATGGCATGCTTATAATTTAAATATGCAGTTCCTATACACAAAGCATACATGAAGGCAGGCTTAAACAAAACTGGCTCCTCTCTTCCCACTCATTCCTGTGTCCCAAATACTTCTCCTACCTCATGCCAAAGTAGTCAAAAAAAGAGCCCTGCCATTGAACTGTACTCTCAAAGTACTTACCTCACCAAGAGCCATTATTGAGAAGCAAATACTTGTGGGATCACACTTGGCTCCATCACTGACTGCCAGTTAACAGCTCAGAATTGACACAGCAGAGCAGAAACCACATCAGGGACATTTGAAGAGGGCATGCGGGAAACAAAGGGTCACAAAGGCAGCTGCTTTTGCCAGCTCTGAGTGCATGCACAGACAATGAATACAGTTGTCGAGTTCAAAGTAATCTATGAGCTTCAAAATTAAGGATGCAAACACTTCATTTCACCCTGTTAAATTATAGTTGACAGCAGGCCACTGGCTGCCTCAGATAAGCTACTTCCTCTATTAGCCACATAGTGGGGCTTTGTTGGGATCTCTAGTGCTTCAGCCCCAGGCTTAGAGTCTCAGTGGTGACCAGCTTGTGTTAGAATCCCACAGATAAGCCTTACCTCTCTGACCGAATAGGTTATGAGTAGTTCTTGCTGCTCATCAGTTACGTTGCACAGGCCTACGCCACCACCTGGGCAAAGCCTTTGCCACCATGGCTGCAAATCACTGGCAATTCAACAGTGTTCCACAGCAACAAACATTATCTCTGTTATAGACTATAAGTTTGGGATGGTGAAAGCCCATATGTTGAAGTTCTACCTCTATCCCCCCTCCCCACCCCATTATGACAGTAACAAGAGTTGGGGCGTTTGGGGGAGAAATACATGTAGATAAGGACTTAAGGACGAAGCTCTGCTGCAGATTGGTGTCCCTTTAAAGAGGAAGAGCACTGGGGAGACCGCTTGGTGGGTAAAGCTTGCTCTGGCAGTGTGAGAACCCAACTTTGAGTCTCCAGAATCCATGTAAAAAGCCAGGTCCATGGCTTACATCTGTTCAAGCCTGTAATCCTAAAAACAACAAGATGGGAGGTGGAACCTGGTTTGCATGGCAAAGTTCCAGGCTTAATAAAAAGGTGAACCTAAGCCATGATTGTCCTTTGACTTCTGCATACAAACGCGCATGCATGCACACCCACGCAAAGAAAAAAAAAACCGGAAAAACAGAAAACCTGAGATGTACCTATACTTACTATGTGGAGATACAAATAGCTAAGTCCATAGCTGTGGATTTCCAGGCCTCCAGAATAATAGACTAAATGAGGCCGCTGCCTAAACCACCCAGGCTATAGCATTTTGTTATACTTGTCCGTTGCATCTAAGATGAAAGCCAAGACAGAGAAGTGGGGTGCTGCTATAAAAAGTGTCTAAAAATACAGATGCATCTTTGGAACATGGCAATAAGTAGAAGCTGGGCTCATGAAGAAAAGAGGATCACACGAGAGAAATGCGTGCAGAACGTGGACAGAACATGAGAGGCAAGTCCTGTCCTGACGAGGCCCAGACGGAAAGGAGCAGGTTCTCGGCAGTAGAGAAAGGGTGATGCTCGTAAACGGCAGGGAACTTGACTAAACTGTGACCACACTGTCGTAGGCAGAGCTTGCAAGGGAGGAAACTGGGTTTTTAGGTGTGGATATTTCTTCTTAAATTTATCTATTTATTTATTCACTTTACATCCCAGTATCAGCCACCCACTCCCTCCCATCGCCTCCCCACCCTTCCCCCCACAGTTCCTCCTCCTATTCCTTCCTTCCCTCTCCTCTGTCTAAGCAAAGTGTTGAAGAACTGGTTTGGCTCCTTATAATATTTATAGGAAAATCTAAAAACAAATAACTCGAAGTCTTAAACAAAAAAGAATCAGAACTTAGAGATTTAGAAAGCTCCCAGCCTGTCAATATGGGGGAAAAAGTAGAAAGGTCAGAAGAGAGCAGCCATTGATGAAATGATTGGTGTGGTATGAAGCACAGATCTAACCAGCCTCTTTACAGAAGCTGCAAATGCAGTGGAATTACAACAGCAGAAACACTTCTGTGGTCACAAAAGGAAACAGAAACTGGGAATAAGGAAGCCAGGATGTGTTCTGTATTCTGCATAAAGAAAATGTTTCACTTGGAAGGGCACCCAAGGAGACTGTCAGTAGGACAACAATCTCAGACTAAGATCTCCTCACGCCCAGGGTGGAGCTCGGTGGCTTCTCATAGCCCAGTGTCTGCTTGGCGCCCTGTGGAGTAAACTCAGTCAAATTCCCGACTTTTGCCTCCCTCCACCCCACCTCCCAAGCCGCGGTTCCTGGCGCCTTGGGGACAGACACTTGGGAACCACAACTCAGCCCAACAGGACCCACGCCCACATGCTGGAGCCACAGCCCCACAACCTATAGATGCTGCAAAGGATTTGAGAGACCTAAGGTACATGCCAATCTAGATCCTTTCAGTAGTGGTGGTCAAGGATGGTTCTGGCTGTTTCAGCTTCTTAGCCTCTAGCTGAAGAATTGAAAATTAGAGCTCATAGACATTTTCAAAAGTAACAAGACAAAATAAAGCAGTAGTACAGATTAGAGAGGGATATAGTGAAGACTGATAGCAAACCACACCAGTGAGTGAGGATACTCAAGGATCAAGAACCTGTCAGTGAGTGAGGATGCTCAAGGGCCTGTCAGTGAGTGAGGATGCTCAAGGGCCTGTTAGTGAGTGAGGAT
>NW_021621338.1:13244872-13248890 GCF_004785775.1 Grammomys surdaster | reverse complement strand
GAAGGGCCTGTCAGTGAGTGAGGATGCTCAAGGGCCTGTCAGTGAGTAAGGATGCTCAAGGGCCTAGTTATTGTTTGGTGCTTCCTCTTAGAGGTTCAAGAGAAGAAGCTTATTACTAAGGGGTGTAGTTAGGGATGGTTCTCTGTTTTCATTGATAGGCTAAGTCACATGACCATGTTCCTATTGTATGTGCATGTCCTTTCTATGGATATGATTTTTAATCATATTCATGCCCAACTACACATAGGCTTATTGTAATAAACACAAGACTCTCTCTAAAAGTTTACTTGAGAATTTTTCCCCCACTACACATGCTCCCAAAATGAGTTCTGGCCAGTTCTGGGTCATTCCAACTTCAGACCAGGATGTATTAAGTTTACGTTTGAGTGGAAACTGTCAAAGTTTGCTGAAAGAAGAAGAGCTTATCCTGACAGAGGTACACATGCAGCTCAACGCAGGTTGTAGACTGAGATTTCTAGGAGCATAATTGAAGAGGGATGTGAGTGCATAGCGCATGCAGGTAAAGGAGCTGGGCAGCCAATAGCATTTCTGGAAGAAGTGGGCATGTATAACCCAAACAGAATAAAGCTTCAGGTTACTAAACTCTTGCCTGTGCTTTCCTGTCTCAGTCTCACAGATCATGATCCCTAACAATTACCTTCTAATCCAAAGTACACCTGTGTCTACTTTCAAAGACTAGAATCTGCAACAAGGCAAAGTTACATTTCTCAGACCATCTGATGCTGAGAAGCCATTAAATAACCTACAACACTGTACTTCCACTTTGATACAACCTTGAGCTTTTTTATAGATTTGTCATTTGCTCACATACTCAAAGCACTTGGATGTCTCCAATGAGGTAGGCACAGTGCTTGGTGGCAGATAAGTGAAAACATCTAGAATTCAGACACAGAACCCGAGATGAAGCAGCCATCCTGCAGCTATGAAAATGACAACAAGGGATGCCTGCAGACAGAGGTATAGAGGGATTTCACAAAGCTAGAACTCCTCCTGGGCTGCCTGGCATGGGCTTTACTTGGGTTTTCTGTCACTTGCAATGGAAGTATAAACTGTAGCTCATAACTCGGCACTCTGTCTTAATTGTTGATTTATTGATTGAGAATAATATTTACTATTATCACTTTAGCCCATTCTTCTTGATCCAGCCCACAGTCAACCTGTGAAAAGGAATGAAGACATAAGAACAGCCTGAGTCTGCCCAGCCCCTGGCTCACTGTTATCAGTTACTTTCTTGTTGCTGTCATAAAGCATCTTGACCAAAAGCAACTGTAGAAAAAAGAGTTTATTTTGGCTTGTGGTCTCAAAGAGATAAGACTCCATTGTGGTAGAGACACATATCAACAAGTGGGAGACATGATGGCAGGGGTGGGAATCTGAGAGCTCACATCTTGAAACTGCAACAAGGACCAGGCTATATACTCTCAAAGTCTACCCCAGTGACATACTTCCTCCAGAAGACCATACTTGCTAATCTCCCCAAAAGAGCGCCACCAATTTAGGACCAGGTGTTCAAATATGTGAGCCTATGTGGAACGTCTCTTATCTAAACTACTCCAGCTCAGATTCTAACATCTCTTATCTAAACTACCCCAGCTCAGATTCTATCTTCCTTCTCCATTGCAAAAACATATCCATGTCCTCTCGATTCAGAATATGATCACAGAAAAATAGAAAAAAATCCAATAAAATGTTTTTGACACTTTTTTATATTTCATATTTAAAGGAGAAAAATATCCACCGTGTGGCATGTAGGGGTTGGGTAAACAAACAGTGTCTTATTTGAAAGTTTCAGTTTAGAGGAGCCAAGAGGTAAATGACATGTCTATAATTATCCCTTCACAATCAATAAGCTTCAAATTGCTATCTGCTCCCAGAAGCACAGAAATTTTTAAAGAATTTTTTTCTGAAATTTCTGGTATTACATATTCATTAATTTGCTGTGTCATGGAGCTCTAGACACAGAAAGTATTTTGGGGTAATGTTTATATAGTCAGTCTGATTGGGATTAAAGAAGGCCAGCACAGCAGGTCAGCTCCCCTAGCACAGCCAGACTTTGAGGCTCCAGGAAGCCCTCCACAGACTGTACGTCATTGATTTAACTTATCTCCTGATCAATATCATCTTCTTAGTTATGTTTTCTATTAACTTGTTGATCTGTATTTAAACAAGCATTCATGTCATACCAGTTATGTGAAGCACATAGGCAGGCACTGGGGAAAATCAGGCACGGCCTCGGGAAAAGAACTGGGGTGAGGGGGGGGAAGCATGAATAATCTCAAAACAGCTAGGTGAAAGTGGTGCATGCCTTTAATCCCAGCACTCAGATGGCAGAGGTAGGTGGATCTGAGTTCAAGACCAACATGATCTACAGAGTGAATTTCAGGACAACTAAGGCTACGTAAAGAATCCCTGTCTCAAAAATAAATAAATAAATAAAAATCTCAAAACAGTCACCAATAAGATGGCTCAGCTCATAAGGACACTTGTTACCAAGACAGGCCACTGGGTTGGATCCCCAGGACCAACAGAGTGGAAGGAGAGAACCAACTCCTTCAGGTTGTCCTCTGATTTCCATATGTGCATTGTGGCACATGCATGTGTACACACACACATATGACAGGTACTCAGGCACAAATAGAAATAAATAAAATTAAAAGCACAAACCATTTAACAAAAGTAAACTCAGGCTACCTCAGGGAATTCGAGAAAACAATCAAATCAAGCATAAAAAAAGGAATCCAAGAAATGCCTCTGTGACAGCCTCTGGGCTATCTTGAACAGTCAGCACATGTCACCTGTTCATTATAACTGTGGTTCAAAGCTTGGTCCATCACCCACCAGCTAGATAGCTGCAAGAGGTTGTTAGTAGACATCCCTGAAGAATACCTTTCCCCTGACATAACTAGAGTACCAGAGTAGGCTTCAGAAAGGGGCCTGACTATGTCATCTCTCCAGTGGTTTAAAATAAAAGTCTTCTTCAACATATTCATAAAACCTATATGATCAGATAGGATAGCTGGAGTGTACCTCAGTAGTGAAGTTTCCAACACACATTAGGTCCTGGTTTGATCCTACCACCACCACACACACACACACACACACACACACACACACACACACACACACATTATGATCTGGTAGCTAACTACCAAACAGAACTTGTTTCTTCCCTGCTCAAGCTTTATCCTCTTCATCCACCTGGGCCCCTTGACATTCCTCCCACATACCAAGTAATCTGCCTAAGGTCTTTGCACTTCCTGCTCTGCCTGCCTGGGGATATTCTAATGTCTAACTCATTTCCTTTGGCTCTCTGCTCAGGAGTCTCCACTTTTGAGTGACAGGACCATCTAAAGTAATTTCCCCATCATTATAAACTATCTCTTGGCTTCATTTCTCTTGGTAGCACTTGTTGTGATCTAGTGTGCTGAGTGTGGTGTGTTATTTACCCTTCCTCTAGCTTTCCTCTTTCAAGTAAAACCTATGAGAGCAAGGTGTTACTTACTTCACAGTTGTACTGCAGGACCTCCAGCCATCCCCACCCTCCATGCGCACTCAGGAAATAAATAAGCAAACCCATCATATATCCCAGAAAAAAAGGAAAGAATAGTATCCAGAATGAAGCTCTTCACTCCCATTCTGATTTGAGATAATAATCTGTTCTAGCTAAGGACACAGCAAGGGAAAGATCAGCTCCAAAGTAAATGCAGAGATCAGGGGAATGCTTGCCTGAAAGGTTTGAAAACATTATTGTCAAAATTGGAGCCATTATAGGAAAAGGCTTTTAAATTCTGCAAGATCTAAGCAAATGCATGGCCAAGGTCCATCTGAGCACGTAACTTCTGCTCCACAGCCAACTCTAAAAATAGACCTGTCTGAGCAACAAGGTACTTTGGAGCTGAGCTGTGCACCTGATGTAAGAATTTTTCTATAGAGGGTTAAGAGATGAGAGGGAGAGAGAGAGAGAGAGAGAGAGAGAGAGAGAGAGAGAGAGAGAGAG
>NW_021621338.1:13096823-13244862 GCF_004785775.1 Grammomys surdaster | reverse complement strand
GAGAGAGAGAGAGAGAGAGAGAGAGAGAGAGAGAGAGAGAGAGAGAGAGTGTCTACATATCTGTGTGTCTGTGTGTGTATGTGCAAGTATGCACCCATGTGCACATGCTTTGAGGACCAAGGCCAGGGTTTTTTTTATGTTAAGCAAGTACTCTATCACTGAGCAACAGCCCAAGCTTGAGAGAAAAGTATTTTTATAGTAGTAATTTATTTGTTATTGTAATATAACTGCATCTCCTGTTTCTTATCCTCCCTTCAGTCCCTCCCACATGTACCTCGTTTACTCTTTCTCAAATTCATGGATATATATCCTCCTCAATCCATATAATGTTAATTGCATATATATGTTATATGTTTTCAGGACTGACCCTTGATATTGGACGGTCAATTAGTGTGATCTTCCATGGAGAAGATAATTTCTCCAATCTCAGCATTGTCTAGTTTCCTGTAGTTCTCCATCTAGGGCTGAGACCTCATGGAGTTTCCCTCAACAACATTACTATGTCTAGTGCTGTCATCCTTCTTCATGTCTTCTGTAGGCAGCCATGTTGGTGAGACTTCAAGGGTGTCATTTCTTTGCTGACATTTCTAGGAGACACAATCTCACATAAAACCCCCTGTTCCTCTAGATTTTACAATTTTTCTTCCCCTTCTTCCATAATGATCCCTGAGTCTTGGCTGCAGGATTTGTGTTATAGATACACCCATTGGGACTGGGATCCACAACTCTACATTTTGGTTAGTTGTGGTTTGAGAAGTTTCCTTGATGCAAGGTGAGAACGAAACTTATCTGTGGGTGTAAGGACAAATCTTTAGAATGTAGTTAGGAATGTGCTGGCTTAGTAAAGGGGTTGTAGGTTCTCCTCCAAAACGCATGACTTCAATAGCCCCGTGAAGTTGGCTAGGTTTCCAGTACAAGGCATGAATTCCCTCTTACTGAGAAGGCCTTATATGCAATTACAGAGCTGTTGGTTACCACCAATGTTTGAGTGTAACTACTGACAATAACCCTTAGGGTTATTGTCATGCTGGTTGGTGTTGTGTTTCATAGGTGTCATAGCTAGGTAGGATTATTGGTTTATTTTCTCCTTTGAAATCTTGCATGATACCTTTGGATACAATGAAATATCTTCATAATATAGAAGGATAGGTAAGAGTTCCTTAAAAGGCAGCAACCTACAATCCTACTCTATATTCAATGTTTTGGGGGCATGGAGATTACAGTTTATTTTTCGGATTTACATTTGTTACCTGTTGGGGTGATTGTTTGTGCAGTGTATAAAGATTGCCTATTATGCAAGCAGAGAGTTGAGTGCAGACTGGAATTTGGTATTGTTATTCATATGGCTGAATCATACCTTGTAAACACTCCCTCCAATACCTTCTGATTGGTTTATTAAAGAGCTGAATGGCCAGTGGCTGGGGCAGGAGAGGATAGGCAGGACTTCTGGTCAGAGAGATCGGAACTCGCGGAGAGAGGTTGAGGTGGGAGATTCAAAAGGCCAACACTGAGGAGAGAGATTCCCCAGCCAGAACTGAAGAAGTAACTGAGGAGCCACATGGAAGTACACAGATTAATATAAATGAGTTTATTTAAGTTATAAGAGCTAATTGGGAACAATTAAGGCCTTAAGCATTCATAAGTAATTAAAAAGTCTCAGCTTATTGGAAAGCTTATTGGAAAGATTATAGACAGTCCAACCAGTTATAATTACCTACGTTTGAATACTAAAACATTTCACAACAGAAATCATTGTTTCTCTTATCACTTGTACATGTGAAAAGTCTAGAACCTGTGACAGTCATCTAGCTATGGCCCTCAGCTAAGGGAGCTCTTCGCAGTGTGTCAGGGTGCTTTCTATGCCACTTTGTTAGCTCAGATTGTGTCTTCCTTGCCTTTCTGAGGCTGAAAGAAAAATAAGACTAAGACGTTTGTAAAGATAAGAAAGATGAGAGGTGCTGTGGTACCTAGGATATCCTCTAAGGACCAAATGTGAAAGGTGGTGGTCTCCATAAAACAGCAGGAAAAGTAGGGAGAAATGGGATGGAAATATGAGAACGGAGAAGCATCCCTTAATCCTGGAATCCAATCAAAGCAGAGAAGCAAGAATTCCATTGATATCACCAGCTGCTTAAGGCCTCTCCCTCTTTCAGCATGTAAAGAAGACATTTTTACCTAAGAAACTTCATTCATAGGAAAGTACATATAACCAATCCCCTTGGACAACCCTAATGGCATCTTACCTGACCCCATGCAAGGCATCTCTAAAGCCAAGCTGTAATCAATTCCCAGTATCAAAGAAGCAAACAGGGGCAGAAGAAGAATTGCATACCCAGAAACCCAGTAAGCACTGAAGCTTCTGAAGTCCTACATTCAGCCACCACCAGGACATGTGACATGCCTTTCTGTCTTTGCAGAGTTCTCAGTCATCCTCTTGCCTGTGTCTTGATTTCTTAAGAGTGGCTGTTTTCCTCTTAATCCTCATGGTTAAGACTATATTAAAATATCTTTAATAAAAATCTCCACACCATTTCAAGTACTGGCTAGTCCTGGTTTTTTGTTTGTTTGTTTGTTTGTTTGTTTTGTTTTTTCCCAGCATCAAAACCGTGTACTCCCATTTGTACTAAGTAGAGGGTCCCAAGACTGTAGAGGAATGTGGGCCTCTGAGGGTAGCACTGTGGAGCTGTGTCTCTGTGCATTCACCACTGACACCCAGCTCACAGTTGTGGAGATTAAAAGCTGACAATCAGGTGACTTCATGAGCTAGGCCTCTGAGGATGGTCTTATAGCGAATGGAATGATAAGCTCATTGGCCTGACATGCAGACTCCACGCGGCTGCATAGGAAGCCAGAGGGAGCCCATTTAGATTTCACATGGCCAGAGAAGAATCCAGATCTTGCTGTCTTAGTACAAATCACAATCAGCAGGAGCTAGGTAGGGGAAGGAGGTAGGGTACCATTCTGTGACTTTATAACCTTCCACAAGGTTCTAACCCCTGCCACCATCACCACACTGAGCAGCCCTAGGTACATAGACGATACCAAACCATGACAGATATTTTATTTTATTTTATTTTTTCATTTATTTTACCTGTCAGCATTTTAAATTTTATTCCTGGCCTTAAAGCTAGACATTTCTGGGCTAGAGAGATGGCTCAGTGGTTAACAGTACTGACTGCTCTTCCAGAGGTCCTGAGTTCCCTTCCTAGCTACTACATGGTGCTTCACAATCATCTGTAATGGGATCTGATGCCCTCTTCTGGTGTGTCTGAAGACAGCAACAGTGTACTCACACACATTAAATAAATAAATAAATCTTTAACAAAAAAAAAGTTAGACATTTCTTCCAGAAACAGAAACATGACCAAAAAAATCAAAAATGTTCTAAGTCATTGTAAAAGAACCGTTAACTATTAGATTGACACATGTCATTACAGAAATGTAGAATACGGACTCAGAAATTACCTAATACTTCCTAGTACTATGAAAGAGGAGAGGGAGGCCCAGAAAAGTCCTTGGAGAAGGCCTAGGGTAAGATTTCTTGATGTACAGTTAGGATCTTTGTCCCCACCTGAACTAACTGCTGGGACTCACAGTAGACCAGTCATTATCACAATGTAGTGCTCAGTGCTGTTGTTTCTCAATGACTTCCACGCATAATGTTTCAAAGATATTTTAAGCCTAAATATTAGCAAAATACCTCATTTCTAAGCATTTAGGAACAAGTCAGAATATCTTCAGGAATATATGAGGCTAGGATGTCTGTAGAATGGAGATCAGTGCTCAGCAAATTCTCTCCATGAGGGACCAAGTGGTAAGTATTTCAAGCTCCACTGGCCATGTGGTCTCTGTCAGCACCAAAGATAGCCATCAACAAACTTAAGTATATGTGTGGTGCCATGTCCTAATAAAACTTTATGAGTTGCATAGGAAGGCATATTCCATACAATTTTAGTGTCATAAAATACTATTCTTTGATTTTTTTTCCCTTTGAGTTACTTAAAAACACAAAAGGCATTCCTAGTTAACTGCCTCACACAAAGTGGGTCCTGAGCAGGACTTTGCCATGGGCCATGGCTTGTGGATCCCTGGCCTGCACTGAGGAAATAAAAGAAGAAGCTGTCCCTGATCTCCACAGCTGCTCAGGGACAGCATACACTTCCCTGTCCTGACTAGCCTATCCCAGCTTTCTATTTGCAGAGTTTAAACTGTCTCAGGTTATCATGGTCATTCCCAATTTCTCCATTCTTATACAAGTTACAATGACATCAACAGGAGAAAATTTTTACTATTAAGTCAGAAAACACAATTTATACATGCAATGGGGGTTTAATGGTCTTGAAGAACAAAGTTAAAGCATTCGCAGGAAAATGGAAGAGCTGGAGACCATCGAGTTAAGTGAAATGGGCTAGACTCAGAAGACAAGTATCACATGTTTTCCCTCATATACTTGGTGCACCTAGATTTAGAAGCTTGTTTATGTGTATGAAAGTACAGGAAGATCTGTGTGGGAGGAGACTTCGAGAGCAGGCGTAGCTAATAGGAGAACATAAATGAAGGGCAAGGGCAGGTATGTATGAAAATGCCCAAGTCAGATCCACTGGTTGTATGCTAACGAGAAGATAATACAAATAGAAAATATTTAACAGTTATATTTCTCTATACCTTTTTATACATGTGCAAACTTGTGGGTCCCATGGCGGAAACATAGGGAAGCTTTCAACAGCAGATCCCAATAACAGGAGAAAATCCAAAGGGGTTCCAAGAGTTTTATTGACATGGCATACGATAGGTGGTCTAGATGT
This sequence comes from Grammomys surdaster, assembly GCF_004785775.1. Taxonomy (NCBI): domain Eukaryota; kingdom Metazoa; phylum Chordata; class Mammalia; order Rodentia; family Muridae; genus Grammomys; species Grammomys surdaster. Next base: position 13,240,057 of record NW_021621338.1, on the reverse strand, counting down.
GCACCGCCCAGTTAAGCCAGGGGAGAGTTGGCTTAAATAGGGAGGGGGAAGAAAGGAGGGTCACTTAATTAGCCACGCCCTCTAGCCTTCAGGTAACTCATTAATATGGAAATCTCTTGAGGCTGAAGCCTGTAGCCACGCCCTCTTGCTGTGTTAGGTGACACCCCTTTGGGAGGGGCTGCATAGCCAAACATGACTGCAAGGCAAGGTTAAATGGAAGTCTAGACCACCAGTAGGAGCCTGGATTCTGGGGGCGTGGCCAAACACCTTCTGTTTTCCCCATTGGGGTTGGGGTTCAAGGCCCATGCCCAGTCAAGAACCAAGATATCCTTTCACGGCCTGACACAAACTTTTACAAAGTTGGCATTACAATGTATATATTGTATGTTGTATATTTTTCACATAATAAATCTTGGTATTATGCTACATTACCAAATAGGGACTCTTAAGAAGTTGTTTCAAACTGCTAGGAATTAAACCTGAGACCTTATGCATATTAGGTAAACATTCTCCCACTAAGCCAGGGCGCATATATATATTGAACTCACCATCCTCCTGCTTCAGCTTCCTGAGTATAGGAGTGACAGATACATGCTACCACACTCAGTCTCATGGTATAAGAGGTATATGATGCTATATAACTATAAGTTTTATTGGTTTCTCATTTGCTGGGTATTCAAACACTTTCTTGTCAATGACCATGGTGGGTAAAGTAACAGTGAGTGTCTTTATTCTCTTTACTTTTACATTTTGAAAGATATTCTCAGATTTAGCATTATAGTGAAGGGACAGTAATGCTCTTTTATTGTCAATAAGCTGTGAAAATTTCTTTCAATTTCACACCAAAGCTACCAGTTAAAACAGAATTTCCACTGGTACCAAGATAAGAGTGTGAGGCAAGGAGGTGCCTGGCTCCATCACTGACACCAAAGTTCCTGAGAGAAAGCCATTTCTCCTTCACGCATCAACGTCCTCATCTGTCAAAAAAGGAAAGGGATACAGACGTCTTATGTTAGACATAAGAGAGATGAGCTATGCCATGCTGTTCGCAGGAAACGACTTCCAAACACTATCGATGATGTGGTGGCGATGAGGAGGAGGAGATGAGGAGACTCCATTTGTGAGAGACTCAGATCATCTATCTAATCTTGCCTGATGCCATGTGCTTAGCCACAGGGTGTTTATGACTCCAATGAACAGCTTTTGCTAGTTATTTTTTTGGTGTATGCAAAGGTATCCTGGGCCTTTTAATACAGTAATATTCCCTCCTGGCTTATTCTTTTTAAAATAGTTTATTATTTGGTTGGTTGACTGAATGACTTGCGCGTGTGCGTGCGTGCATGTGTGTGTGTGTGTGTGTGTGTGTTCACATGAGCATGTCATAGTATGTGTGGAAACATCAGAGGACAGCTTGTAGGAGTCTGTTTTCTGTTCTTGCCATGCCTGTGTCAGGTGCCTTTCTCCAGTGAGCCCTTGCACTGGCCCCTTGCTGCTTCACTCTTTACGATATTCTGTTTGCATATTGACTTATCACACTGGGCCCCAGCCAATTCTGTCCTCTCAACCTGAGGACCATATTGTACAGCTTTAATCTGATCTGGGACCCAAAATTCAAGCTTTTTCTTCTCTATTTTGTTATTTAAGCATGTCACTTGTGAGCACAGCTATAGGTTTTGTCTTAGTGTTTCTTTTGATGCACTGAAAGACCATAACCAAAAAACAAGTTGAGGAGGAAAGGGTTTATCTGGCTTATACTTCCACATCAGTGCTCATCACTGAAGGAATTCAGGATAGGAGCTCAAGCAAGGCAGGAATGTGGAGGCAGGAGCTAATGAAGAGGCCATGGAGGGGTGCTGCTTACTGGATTACTTCTCATGGTTGCTCAGTCTGCTTCCTTTAGCTAGAACCCAGGACCACCAGCCCAGGATGGCATCACCCACAATGGGCTGGACCTGCATCCATCAATACCTAATTAAGAAAATGCCTTACAGCTGCATCTTGTGGAAGCATTTTCTCAATAAAGGACCTCACCTTTCAGATAGCACTAGTCTTCTTATCAGTCGATGTAAGACCAGCCAGCACAGGTTTCCAGCTCTTACACCAGCTGAATCAGCAAACATGTTACAACAATGGTTCCTCCTACCAGTGTCTGCGCTATCAGTGACATATGTGAGGAATGGTTCTGCACCTGACTTCCTTTCTATACACCTTTCTATACATCAGCACTCCAAAACACAAGGTTATCAAAATCAGACCTCCTAACCTAGAAGGCTGATATAAAGAACTCCGGGACGGAAACATGTTGCTTCCTCTTTATTTCTTCTTATAGAAAAGGATGTTTATCGAAAGTCAAAATATTCTAGAACAAACAAGATGCTCCTTAAAACTAATGACACGCATGATTCTCGACCTCTGTAGCACGTGAGTTTTTGTGCTCTGTGTTCCTGATCCCCATGAGTGCTGGCGACATTTGCAGTTCCAGAAGGTGGTAGTTTTTGTATTAAAATTCATTCCCCATACCTGCAATTGTAGTCCTAAGCCTAGTAAACACTAGAGAACATTTGTTGAACAAATGTCCGTACTTGAGTCTACAAGAAGTGCCAAACATTACACCTCTGGTGCTTACTAACTTGAGATCCATGTTCTGCTTCTCTCCAGAACTCACGGTTTCATTTGGAGAGTAAAATGAAAGATTTTAGCCAGCGGGTCCTCAGGTTTTCATTGAGCCCTCTTTTCAGTAGCCATCTCAGCAAACATTGACCGTGTAGTACAAACAGAGTACAAGTAGCTCTCTACTTGAGAACATCTCTTGCTGGAGAGACACCATGGGGAAATTTCAACATTTTTTGAGGAATAGAATTGCCATTTCTCATGTATTCTTCTGGTCTTGTTCTTAGTAAGTAAACATGATTATGCCTTTTGCACCACACTGAGCCTATGCTACAGTTTTCTTAAGTTTGACAGGATAAGGACAAATCAGATCTACCTTGTAACATAAAAACATTCTTAGAAACAAAGTGTTATTTTGAAAACACAAGAAAGAAAGATTTTACTCTTAAGCATTTTAAAAAATAAACTAGTTCAGCTTAAATGGCCACATTTCTGGGGAAGAGGGAAACTGCGGTAACTGAAAGTCCTACTAACCATCAAGGCTTTGGCTCCATCATGTGGCCGTTTGGATTTATTTTACTTTATTCTTCATAAGATTTTTGTTTGGTTTGGTTTGGTTTGGTTTTTTCAGGATAGGGTTTCTCTATGAGTCCTGGCTGGACTGGAACTCCCTCTGTAGACCAGGCTGGCCTCAAACTCAGAGATTCACCTGCCTCTACTTCTCAATTGCTGGGATTAAAGACATGTGCCACCAGTATCATTCATAAATTTAAAAGTACATGTATCTAAACTTTACAGCATAATGTTTTGACCTCTGAATATATTATGAAATAATTACTGCAATCAAGGTAATTAGCATATCCGTATGCTAATATCTCTCATAGAGACCCTTGTATATGACAATAAATCTTAAGATTGACAGTCCTGGAGCTGGAAACACAGCTCAGGAGTTAAGAAGAGCATTAGCTGCTTTTACAAAGGGTCCAGGTTCAGTTTCTTTCTTTCTTTCTTTTTTAAAGATTTATTTTATGTATATGAGTATACTGTCTTCAGACATACCAGAAGAGGGCATTGGATCCCATTACAGATGGTTGTGAGCCACCATATTATGGTTACTGGGAATTGAACTCAGAACCTCTAGAAGAGCAATCAGTGTTCTTAACCACTGAGCCATCTCTCTGTGTCCTCCACACATTCCCGAAGTTCAGTTTCTAATTCTCAGGTTGATCACCTTACAACTGCAATCTGACACCTACTTCGGGATTCACACACATAAACCCACACAGAAACACATAAATAACAAATTATAATTTCAAAGGCTAGCACTCTTTAAGGACACCATGTGCTGTCGTTACCTCTGTTAACTCTACATGTTCAGGGGCATGCTCATAACAGATGCTTTGGCCCTTGGTAAGATCTCTTCACTCTGCAACTTCCTTCTCTCTCTCTCTCTCTCTCTCTCTCTCTCTCTCTCTCTCTCTCTCTCTCTCTTTCTCACTCACTCCCTCTGTCCCTCTCTCTCCTTTTCTAGGTTCTGCATATCTGTGTGATCAAACCGTTGGTCTTTCTTTGCCTGGCTCATGTCCCTTAAGCATGAGTGTAGTGCAACTATTTTAAGTGTATCTTTGACTAGCTTACAAATGAGTGAAACTCAGACTATGGCTATTTAACTTTGACACTTACTGGGGTCACTCCTTATCTACTTTTCTAACTGCTGGCCTGGTTACCTTCCCAGTGGCATGCCCCAAATACTTGTTTCTCCAGGCCCTGTGCTCATGGTCCATCTCCCCTCTTCGCACCTTTCTTTTCTCTTCTCATTCTTCCTCCTTCTCCTGCTGGTCTCTCCTCTTTCTCCTCTATCTTCTCCACCCCTAACCAAACCCACCTACCTCTAATCCCTCCAGTAATTAGCTTTCACCACTTTAATTTAGCCGATAGTTTTAAATCAGAGATCAAGGTTTACGAAGCTAAAGCTTGTAAATGTGACCTTTAGACACAGAAATCCCTCACTCCACCCACCCCACTAGTGCTCTTCCCAAATTCTTGACTTCTGGGTTTGTTTTGTAACCCTTTTAGTTTTACCAGGGCCACCTGTGTGACTACTGGAACTCTTCATGATGGCCGATGGGTCCACAACTGAATGTAATGAGTCCCTCCTCACTGAATCTATAAACAGGAAATAGTTCTGTCATGATGGTTACTCCACCCCTCCTCTGATCACTCCTCCATCCAGGTTAAACCATTAGCCAGGCGTTCTTCTGCAGATCCAGTACAGGCATATGCAGTGGCTATGGATTTGGCATTGCAATGGCTGCATCTTACTCAGAAGATGAAAATCTGCAGCTCTTCATTCTACCATCTGGCTCATACATTCATTCTCTCCTTTTTCCACGATGTTCTCTGAGCTTTGGAGGAAATGATTATAAACGTCTTATTTAGGGCTGGACACTCAGGATTCTCTGTATTCACAACCCTTCACTGGGAGGGCAAGTTTCTCTAGCTAAATCTAGGAGTAACTTGTCTATAAATGTAAAATTTATGTATAAACAAATATTTAGAACACAGCTTAACTCTATGTATGTCAGCTTAGCTAAGCAATGTGTTTCCTCTAAGCCTATGACATCCTCTGCTACATGTCTTGACCAGTACTAGGCATGTATTCCCTTGTGGAATGGGCCTCCACTCCAGAGACCAGTCAGTTATCACCATGTGCCACTATTGCACAAGAAGGCATATCTTGCCTGGCCAGGTGGTCTTGTAGCTTAGAATGTTTACAATCGGGTCAAAGTATAGTTGCCTTTTCTCCCCCAGTGGCTTGCATAGAACCTTCTAGAAACAGTCCTCTTTCTAAAGGTTCCATAACCCTCCCAAACAGTCTCACCAGCTGGGGACCAAGAACAAAAGTGCATGAGCCTATGGAGGACATCTCTCAATCAAACCTCCACACTATGAAAATAGTGTCATCATATTGATAATGTGGTCTGGATGTCTTGTAGTTTCTTTGTTTCTGTCTCTTCCTTCTCCTCAGCTGAGACAAGGTTTTACTCTGTAATGCATGCTGGCCTGCTACTCCCTGTGTTGCCCTCTGGCCTCTAACTCACGATAATTTTCCTTTCATGGCTTTTCAAGTATTTCTGTTACCCGTGTGAAGTACCACACCTGGCTTCCTCTCTTATTGATCTTTTATTAAGATTTGCTTGCATTCATGCCTCTTCACATTCCATAGGTTTTATCTTTATAGTTATCATGAAGCTTATATAAAATATTTTATAGTTATAATAATAATCTCTTTATATCAATTGCATCCAAAATTTTGACTTTTTACTCACTCCAAACATCATGTTCCTAAATAAGTTTACTTTTAAAATATTATGTATCTATTAATAACTTCTTATGGTTTATAATTACTCTTTTAAAAGCCCTAAATATTAATACATTTAAGTAAAATTCTTCTGATAATATGTAGAATCTTTTTCTGAAAGGGTAATGCAAGAAACTGGAGCCAGGTCTGGTGGCATATGCCTTTAATCCCAGCACTTAGGAGGCAGGGCAAGAGGATATCTGTTAATTTGAAGCCAGCCTGATCTACATAGTGAGTTCCAGGACCACCAGAGCTGTATACAGAGACCCTGACTCAAAATTACCAAAAGGAAAGAAAGAAAGGAAGAAAAAAGAAAGAAAGGAAGAAAGAGAGAAAGAAAACAATTTTCACTTACTTTTAGTGAAAAATAAGCAACCTTAAAAAATAAGCAACCTTAAAAAAAATAAAAAATAAAACCAGAGAATAGCCATTACCCCATGGAACTCTGTGATAACTGGATGATTAGTGTATCAGAAGTCCCAAAATGAAACTACTATATTTTGTTCTTTCATGGTGGCTGAAGCCACTTTAAGGACATACAAAAAATATGTCTTCTAAGGATCTTTCAAGTGAAGAAAATTATTCACTACAAAAGAATCAAGGTTAGTTTGGACATGTGCTGGAAATGGAACTCAGATCTTCTGCTGAAGGAACACACAGTCTTAACCACTGTGCTGTCTCTCCCTCCAATCCCAGCTGAGGTTTTCAACCAGCAGATCTTCCTGGAGACAAAAGCATGGGCAGGTACACTTGACCCCACTGATTCCTCCTGACAGCTGCCTGGTAGGGGAGCTGCAGCATCTAGGGTGTGGGGTTTCTCCTCAGAACTTTAGGCATCAATGGATTCACACAGGAAGTCTATGTCTCCTATAGCCACCTGCTTCCTGTCATCTTCCATCCCTGAGAGCTACGCTCAGAAATCTTTTATTTTTAGTAAAAGCCCTTCTCTATAATCTGTTTTCCTCTTCTGCCATGAAAGGCTTCAGGATAGTTTGTGAACACAAATACCTGAGAGGTCTTCTTGCCTCCCTATATAATGTTCATATCCACAATATCCTGTGGTTTGGCTTGGCTTTGTGGAATCAAAAGAGAAACTATTATGCATGGTATTTTTTTTTTTTTGCTTAAAAAAAAAATCTATTGAACCAGCTCTTGAGAATTCATACCTGCTGAGCTTAAAAACATACCACAGCAAGTGATTAAAATCCTGTTGTTTCTGCTGGTTTTGTGTCTTTGTGAGAGTTATTTATCTAACAAAGAAAGATCTTGGTCTCTGTGTTTACAGTGCTTGGAGAGAGTTTCTCCAAAAGTTGGGGGAAATAAAATAAAAAACTGGATAGGAAGCTTAAAAGTTAAAACAGTCTAGACCCAGGATGGGCTTTGTAAGAACAGGGCCTTCGTCTGAAACTGCACAGAACAAATCCTGCATCCAGTTCATTTGCATAATTGGCTGATCCAGCATTTACATAATTGGCTGAACCCGGAGGTCTGCTATCTGGAAGCAGCGCTTCCAGTTTTGATCCTTTCAATCCTGTGTTGGGCGGCCCTGGCAGCTGGACCCTCCCTCCCCCACTCTCTCCTGGCACACATCCAGGAGTGCTTGCATAGATCGCAGCTGGTGGCATACTGAACAATTTTACTGGAAGACCGCATTTGGCAAGCAGGTGCCATTGGGCACCAGGCATTTTCCACGTGATGAAATCACATCTCCCAGCCTCACACTTCTTGATTAACTGATGAGGCTAAACTTCATTGTTTCTGAGCAAAAGCCTTCTTCTATTCAAATCATGTCTTATGGCAGAAGGAGCTGTCAGGCTCAGAGCAATCACGCTGACCAGAGCGTTCTTTACAGTAAACTGTGGCAGCTGCCTGGGTTGTGTAGAAAGTACTCTGTGACACGAGGACTAAATGAATATCTTTGATAGCTGTACTGCCACAATTGATGTAAAAAGAATAAATACACAATTGAGAAAATTATAGGTAGTCAGACTCAATTATTTAATTAGCCTAGCCAATTTGAATGTACTAATCATTTTATACTTAGCATATCTGCTTTTATATCTCTCTTAAATAGTGATTGTTCACCTGCTATAACATGACTGTGACCTGTCTCCTCTGAAATTCATTTTGGAAAGTTGTTGGGGGCATCAGGAATTGAACCCAGGACCTTGCACAAGCCAAGCATAAGCATCACTACTGAACCACACACTAAGCCTCATGTTGACACTTGGTTGTTGTTTCAAGAGTGTTAGGAGCTGAGCCAGTAGAAGGTTATGTGGGTCATCAGGGAGCCTTCATGAGTGAATTCATACATTCTGCCAGAAGGGGAAGTTGCTGCTGGGTGTTTGGTACCTCCTCTTGCTCTCACCTGTCTCTCCTGGCGACTGCCCACCCTCTTGTTTTTCCATCATCACAAAGCAGCATATGTTCCTGGCTACATGGGATGTGGGATGACCCTGGTCATAGAAGACCCAACCTCCAGGGCCACACCTAAAATAAACCTATTTCTTTAAAATTATAGTCTCAGATGTTTTCTTAAAACAACATAAAATCAACTAACGGTGTTTATCCTTGGACTTTGTACACATTTTCTTTCCTGTTTGCTTGCTTGATTTCTCTTTTTTCTCTTTTCTGTCCTACCTTTTTTTCTTTCCTTCCTTTTCTCTTTCTTTTTGAACAAGAGTGTTTCCCCATATTACCTGAGGTGGCTAAGAACTTTCTTTATAGACTACTGCCTGCCTCTGCCTCCCAAATGCTAGGTCAAAGGCATGTTCCCTGCCTGGCTGTATACTAGTTTTCTAAGTTCTAGTTTTCTAAGTCTATATTTATAGGCTAAATCAGCTTGCAACAAAATGTTGTAATACATATACATATATCCACATGTGCACATACATATATATGTGTACATACATGAACATATGCATACATGCATGCATATATACATACAGACATATACATACATGTACATAAACATACATAGTCACATATATCCATCCAGGTTCACTAGTGAGCTCTTGCTAGCCACTGAACATTCAGTGAATCTGAATGTACTGTACCATAGGTTTGTGCTGATTGGTATGTCTGCTATCACCCTGGTTCCCTTGATTCTCTAAATAGCTCTGTTTATCACTGGAGATTTTAGGATTCTAGCATTCCCTCAGCTATGGTTTCCTCTCAGTGTGTTCAGTGAGCTAGGGTATTTACAGCTAGCTTTCTCCTTTCCCATCTGTGCCTTCTAGCACCACGAGAGGATTGTGAATGGTAACCTCAGAGAAGTAGGAGTGAGACCTGCACAGAGCACTCAGCTGGCAGCAAACAGAGCCCGTGACCTAACTGACCCAAGGTGAGAGCAAACAGAAACAGCAGCTCAGAAAAACAGCTCACTGGGGACAGGGACAGATGAGGGACAGGGAATGAGACAAAATCAGAAAAAGTACAGAGGGAAAGAGATCATATTGAGTTATGTTAGACAAACGGAAAAGCTTCAGTTATTAGAAAGACTGATACACAGAACTATCACAAGTTTTGAGCAGAGGCCTTGACAAAGTCCTGCTTGTGCTGTCTCTGGAGGATTTTCCTCAAGACTCAGGCTATGCACATCACCTCCTAAATGAAGTGCTTTCTAGGAACCTGTGTTCTCACCTCTCCCTAAGCACCCTTCTTAAACAGTTGCTATGTTACAAACTCTATGCAGCTTAGACCTCTTCCATACTGAGACAACTGTGGCTTGCACTTGCCTCAAACTGCACGGCAACTCCTCCTGCCTCCGGCCCCGAAATCCCAGGGAAGCTGGGATCGTGTCTTCAAATCCTTCAGAATCTATTTGTTCTTTGAATCTATTTTGCTCTCTCAAAGGGAGACATGAATAGAAAACATTAGTGCCAATCTCTCAACAAGGTTGGGAATTAGTAGAAATTTAAAGAAAAAACATGTTGAATATGACATGAAATTCAGTCGTGTTTAATTTACAGGCACTAATTATCTCATTTTAAAATCTAAAGCGACCTTAAAGTCTAAAGTGAGCCTCACTTCTATTGGTTTTATGTAAATGTTAGTATGGATCTAAGGCTATAGGGCCAGAGTAATGAGTTCAGAGACTACAGAAAAACTAGGACCTGCCAAGGAAGAGTTTTAGTAACTACTGAAAACGAGATTCAGCATCATGACCCTAAACTCAGGGAGAATAATAATCTCATCAAAGTCAGAAATTCATGCACATAGTGGAAGGGCTGAAGAGTCTGATATAAGTGCAAGTAACCTAGCAATCATCCCAGCAGACTTATAAGTACATTCGCATCCCTCACACCTCAAAAAACAAGTAAAAAAATGTTAATTTTCTCTGTTCTCAGAAACTTAAAATTTCTATTTGATGGCTGCAAAATGAAAAACTAATTAATCATCTTGTTTTTCATTACTAATGCAGCTTTCAGACATAAAATCAAAGCCAAGATAAATGCAAAAGACCAAGTCGGGAACCAGGTGCAGAAATTATCTGGTAAGTGTTGCTTATCTTATCCTCTGACTCTCACCTAATTATAAAGATGCATGGTGTCACCTCTCACATTCATGTATTCCCTTGAGACTACTCAAAGGAATTTAACCCCTAAGAATGATAGATCAGGGCTGGAGATATGGCTCAGTTGGTAGAGTACTTGCTTAAAATACATGATGCCTAAGGTTCAGTCGACAGCACTGAGTAAACAGGGCACATGCCTATAATGGCAGCACTTGGGAGGTGGAGAAAGGAGGGTCAGAAGCTCAGGTTGTCCTCAGTTACTAGTGACTTCAAGGCCAGCCTGAACTACATGACACTCTGTCTAAAACTAGGGGGAAGAAATCCAGCAGCATTGGTGCACACTTTTAATCCCAGCATTCTGGAGACAAAGGCAGACAGATCTCTGAGTTCGAGGCCAGCCTGATCTAGACAGCAAGTTACAGGACAGCCAAAGCTATGCAGAGAAAAAAAAAAAACAAACAAACAACCCAGAAACTTAAGCCTTTGTGACCTTTGAAGAACATGAATCTTGAAAGTCAACTGAACTGCAAAACATGATTCAGTCAGCTCAGCTGAGACCCTCCTGTTCCTGCTCCTTGGGGGGACTATCCTTATGGCACCAGCAGCTTCCCAAAGGCAAGATCATTCCTGAGAACTCAGCTTGACTCATATTTCTGACATCCCATTGGTCCAAGCAAGATATGTGATACCAACATGGACATACATGGCAACCAACTCACAGTGGGAGATCGTCCCCACAGCCTTTACTGCAAACCATTATATCCACTTTGGAGAACTCAAAGAAATATTTCACCAAGATAAAATTATATGTCAAATATACTGATTACCATATGGAAAAATTAGAACATATGGATTCATAAATGAATTATGACATGAAAAAAAACAAAAGTTTTGTAGATATTGAACACAGACTCTTTTTTGCTTGCTTGTTTGACTTTGGAGACAAAGTGTCATGTATCCAAGGCGGGCCTCAAGTTTGCTGTGTAGCTGAAGGTGATCTTTCAATAAGTGCTGGGATTACAAGCACTTATTGGCATGCCTGGTTTACTCTGTGCTAGGAGTTAAACCCCAGGCCTACTAAGCAAGTATACCAACATCTCCAACACCTCCAACATCTCCAGGCCATCTTTGCTTTTGCTTTTTCTTCCCATAGAGTCTCATTGTATAGCTCAGGCCAAGCTACAGTTCACTGTATATTTTTGAATTTCAGGTATTTGTTCCTTCTCATTATCTGATTTTTTTTTAAATTACTGAAAATGTAATTGAGTATTCAAAATGCAGTGACTAGCAAGTGTCTTTTCTCTCCTGATTTATTGTCAATATCTGAGGCTTAGTAAACAAATTATTTTATTTACTAAAGCAAAAATATATTGTGTTTTGAATGAAAGTGACACACATAGGTCCATATGCATGAATGTGTGATCTTCAATTTGTGGAAATGTTTACTAAGGATTAGGAAGTATGTCACTGGGGGTGGGCATTGTGATTTCATAGCCCATGCCAAGGTCAAGCGTCAAGCTCAAGCCTCTCTCTCTCTCTCTCTCTCTCTCTCTCTCTCTCTCTCTCTCCCTCCCTCCCTCCCTCCCTCCCCCCCTCCCCCCCCCTCTTGCTGCTGCTGCTGCTACCTCCTGTAGATCAGGATGTAAAGCTCTCAGGGTGCTGTGCCAATGCCAGGCCTGTTTGCTTCTCATCACGTTGTTCATGGACAACCCATCTAAAAATATTTTCTAAGAAAGTAACTTTTAAAAAAAGCCCTATTGCCCTTTTGATCTGCACTTCCACCTGTACCTGTGGCAGATCATTGTGCCTGCTGCCCAATCTCCACAACCTACCTGTCTCCCAGGAGGTCTGCCATAACCAGGGACACAGGTGAGACCTCAACCCCAGCTGGGACCTCCACAGAGCCCAGAAGACATGGGATCTATACACTCTGGCAGAGCCCCATAGCCCTTCCAGTCTGTAGCTCCATCTACACCCATGGCAGATCAGCATACTTGCCCCACCCTACACCCACTCACACCCCACAGTCTGCCTGTCACTAGGAGGTCTCCCTAACCAGGGACACTAGAGACAGTATTGTCTGTCTCTCAGGAATCATTCTCTAACCCAGGTCACAAAGTTCTACCTGCCTCCAAGAAGGCCTGCTCCAATCAGAGACACCCAAGTCACTTAACACCAGAGATAACCAGATGGCAATAGACAAGGGCAAGAACATAGTCATCAGAAGCCAATGTAATTTGATAGAATCCAGTTCTTCAACCACAACAAGCCCTGAATACCAAAACATACCTGAAGACCAAGATTCTGACCTAAAATCCCATCTCATAATCCTTTAAGGAGGATAAAAATAACTCCCTTAAAAAAATACAGGAAAACACAGACAAACAGGTAGAAGACCTTAAAAAGGAAACAAATAAATCTCTTAAATAAATATAGGAAAATGCTATCAAACTGGTGAAGGAATAGAACAAAATGACCCAAGACCTAAAAATGGAAATAGGAACAATAAAGAAATCACAAATGGAGACAACCCTGGAGGTGGAAAACCTAGGAAAAGGAAATCAGGAGCTACAGGTGCAAGTATCATCAACAGAATGTAAGAGAAGACAGAACCTGAGGCATAGAAAATGCCATAGAAGCTATCAACACATCAGTCAAAGAAAATATAAATATAAAAAGTCCTAACCCAAAACATCCAGGAAATTTGGGACACAATGAAAAGACCAAATTTAAGAATAACAGGATTTAAAAGAAGGTGAAGATTCCTGGTTTAAAAGGTCCAGGAAACATCTTCAACAAAATCATAGAAGAAAACTTCCCTAACCTAAAGAAAGCGATGGCCATAAATGTACAAGAAGCCTGCAGAAAACCAAATAGAGTGGACCAGAAAAGAAAATCCTCCTGTCATACAATCATCAAAACACTAAATGTACAGAACAAGGAGAGAATATTAAAAGTTCTAAGGGAAAAGGCCAAGTAATCTATAGAGGCAGACTATCATAATTATGCCAGACTACTCAACAGTCTCTAAAAGCCAGAAACTCCTGGACAAATGTCATGTACACGCTAAGAGACTAGAGACGCCAGCTCAAGCTGCTATATCCAGCAAAACCCTCAATCACCGTAGATGGATAAACCAACATATTCCATGACAAAACCAAATTTAAACAATATCTTTCTACCAACCCAGCCCTACAGAGGCTACTAGAAGGAAAACTCCAATGCAAGAAAACACAAGAAATTAATCATCTCACAACAAACACAAAAGAAGAGACTCACACATACATCATACCACCTCAACAACAAAAATAAAAGGAACTAACAATTATTGGTCTTTAGTATCTCTCTCAACATCTATGGTCTCAGTTTCCCAATGAAAAGACACAGGCTACCAGACTGGATACATAAACAAGATCCATCATTTTGCTGCACACAAGAAACACACCTCAGAAACAAAGAGATCCTATTTCAGTGTAAAGAGCTGGAAAAAAATTCAACAAGCTGGAGTGGCCATTCTAATATCCAATAAAACAGACCTTCAATCAAAAGGAATCAAGAGACAGGGAAGGGCACTTCATACTCATAAAAGGAAAAATCCACCAAGATGAAGTTTCAATTCTGAACATCTATGCCCCAAATGCAAAGGTACCCACGTTTGTAAAAAGAAAGGTTACTCAAGCTCAAAACACACACTGAACAAACATCATACAATAATACTGGGGACTTCAACACCCCACTTTCACCAATGGACAGGTCATTGAAACAGAAACTAAACAGAAACACAGGGAAACTAACAGATATTACAAACCAAATGGATTTAACAGATACCTACAGTACATTTCACCCCCAAACAAAAGAATATACCTTCTTCTCAGCATCTCATGGAATCGTCTTTAAAATTGACTATATAATCAGTCACAAAAATGCCTCAACAGACACAAGATGAAATAATCCCATGTATTTTATCAGATCACTATGGACTAAGGCTGGACTTCACTAACAACAAAAACAACACAAAGCCCACATACTCACGGAAACTAAAGAACTCTTTAAGTGAGAACATCATTAATTGTGCAGGCAAGTGGATGGAACTGGAAATTATCATGCTGAATGAGGGAACCCACACCCAAAGGACATGCATGATATGTACTGAAAGTGGATAAGTGGGTATTAGCCACAATGTGCAGAATACCCATGATACACCCACAAGCCTAAATGAGGATGCTTCAATCCCACTTAGAAGGGGGAATAAAATAATCAGAGAAGGGAGAGGAAGAGAGGGACCTGAGTGGGAGAGGGGGGAGGAGAAAAGGGGGACAAAATCAAGTATGGGGGGGAGACAGGAAAGAAGCCCTGAGGGCTAGAAGATTGAATGGAAATACAAAGCTGCCTGGGATAGGAGGTGGGGAATCTCTAGATAGTCCTAGAGACCTTGGATGTGAGAGAGTCCTGAATTCAATAGAGATGACCTTAGCTAAATGCCTAACAGTGGGAAGATGGAATCTGAAGAGACCATCTCCAGTAGACAGAAAGAGAAGGGATGGGATCACCAACATGTGTTCAAATTTTTTTGACCCAGAATTGTTCCTGTCTGAAATAAATGCAGGGACAAAAGTAGAGCAGAGATTGAAGAAAAGGCCATCTAGTGACCAGTCCAACTTGGGATCCATCCCATGGGCAGGCACCAACACTGACAATATTACTGATGCTATGTTGTGCTTGCAGGTAGGAACCTAGCATAGCTGTCTTCTGAGAGTCTACCTGCAGCTGACTGAGACAGATGAAAATACTCATAGCCAACTATTGGAGTGAGGTCAGGGACCACTGTGGAAGAGTTAGGGGAAGGACTGAAGGAGCTGAAGAGGATGTCAACTCTATAGGAAGACCAACAGTGTCAACTAATCCAAACACCTGGGAGCTTCCAGAGACTAAGCCACCAATCAAAGAGCACACACAATCTAGTTCGAGGCCACTGGCACATATGTAGAAGAGGACTGCCTTGTCTGGCCTCAGTGGGAGAGGATGTGCCTATTTCTGTAGACTTAATGTCCTTGGGAAGGAGGATGCCCAGGGAATTGTCGCTGAGTGAGGAGCACTCTCTCAGAGGTGAGGGGGATGAAGGATGGGGTGAAAAAATCTGGGAGGGGGCCCCAGTAATGAGGGCAACATTTGGGATGTAAACAAATAATTAATTTTTAGGAAAAAGATTCTAAGACTGAGCTGGGCCTAGTGGTGTAGACCTGTAATCCTAGCTACATGAGAAGCTGAGGCAGAAGAAGTACAACTTCAAGAACTTCTGGGGGAAATTTATCAAGACAATGTATCCAAAGTATAAGGTAAGGTAAAATGTAAAAGGAGGACTTGAGGCCCAGTTCAGTGGCAGGGCCTAGCGTGTGTGAGGTCTTAGATTCAATTCCCAGTAAAACAGTATCAATAAAAATCAGAAGTTGTATTTTTATGTATAAGAGACAAAGTAAATACCTGTTCTGATTTTAATTTTTATTGTAGTGTATAAAACACCAAAGTTTCATGCTGTTCTATCTGCAGGGGAATGCAATTTCACTGTTTGAATTTGCCTTTCTTATGGAGGAGTAAAGACAAGTGAACGTCAGAGGGCGACTTGTGGCAACTGATTCTCTTCTTCCAATAAGTGGATCCTGGCACCACATTAAGGTCATCTGGTTTAACCTCTAGTACCCTTCCTAACCCACTGAGCCATCTCTCCCACCCACGTGTACTTTCTAAAGTGAGTGACTTGCCCTTTCTCTCAAGACAGCAGTCTCCTGTCAAAGAACCTAAGGGATCCATGACTCCTAGGGATCTCTGAAGCTTGTGTGAGAATTACCTCACATCCCTTTGTCTCTACTCTTCTTTTTTAAATCAATGAACAGGTCCTCATTGATTTCTGGTTGTGTCACATACTATCCCAGGGATGGAGAGACAAACAAAGGAAAAAAATTATGCCACTTATATTTGGAGAAATCTTTATTTTCTTCCATCTAAAAATAAAAGAGTGAGTCAAACAAAATGAGTTCCTTTGTGATCATGTCCCTGTCAACTGTGAGGCTTACAAAGAGCTCCCAACATCATAGGAGCCAACGCTCACCTTGCATGGAAGAAATATATTATAAGCAAGTGTCACTAGGAGAAGAAAACACGTGTGCATCGTTCTCCTTTTCTCCTTTTGAGGGAAGCCTGAAGTGGAAATTTTTGGTTTCTTTGGAGACTCAGTTGTGTCATGTGATGTTTTTCTAGAAACTGTCTTATGAGAGGATGTTTTTTTCTGAAGCCGACTCACGGGAGGATGTTTCGCTAAGAACAGACACGTGGTGTTTTTCTGGAGGCAGCCTGGAAAAAGACCATATGATGTTTTGCTAGACCAGATGCTTAAGCAAACACGTGGTGTTTGGAAAGGATATAAATATAACCCAATGAACAGTAGACAATACTGGATGATAATGGTATGCCTTGTCATCCTTTGCTGGTCATCATATATCATGACTTCATAGAGAGAAAGGTACCCAAAAATCTTCTGGTGGTGTTCTGGTGGCTTCTTGACACTTCCTCGGACTTGAGCTGATGGCAGAGCCTTGTGGTTTCTCCTGGATTTACCCGCCTTTGCTGATTCATGAATGGTGTTTGCAAGTCCTGCTGTTGCTGATTAGTGAATGGTGTTTGTGAGTGGATCTAATTACCAATGCTGACTCATGTGAACTGAACTGCTGATATCCTGACAAGGCAAATTGGATTTGATTCAAAGAAATATTTCTAAAAAGGTCTACATTTGCTCTGTTACTCTTTCTTTTCCACTAACTCTAGCAGGTGGTGGGCTAGAACGGAGATTAAAGCATTTAAGAACCCTTATAGGTTTTGAGCCATCGAAGACTACAGAAGCCCACCCAGTTGTCAACCCCAGATGACTGTGTTCAATGCTTATATGGTAAGGATGTGATAAATCAAAACTATCTCTATTCTCTATATTCTCTAGAAGAAACATGAAGCGAAGAAGCCAACTGAGAAGGCTTTCCAAACAAATGTGTGAGTAGACAGGCGTGCTTGGCACCAGTGTGAAGCTATCCTTTCAGACCATCCTTCATACAGGGATTATTTGTGAATCACCCCATCACTACTCTGATACACTTAAACCAGCACCATGATAGTACACCGCAGAGTCACCCAAAGATGTGAAGACAGACAACTGGAACTTAGTTGTGAGCAGAAAAATATTGATATCATATCAGGAAGCTCATGAACACCTTTAACCTCAGTTCCCAGGGATCCAAAGCTACCTTCCAGACTCCTTTGACACCTGCATTATTCATACATGCTCATATCCACACATAGACACATACATTCACATAAGTAAACCACAGAATTATTTTAGTGGAATTATGGAATTAAAGAAACGGGTCCCAGTTCCCTAACACATAAGGTTACGTTTTTTCTCAAACCCCCAAAGGCCTCACATTTAATTGGTTCAATAAAAGTTTGAACTGTGAATCGCTCTTGTCTGTCTGCATTCCTATTTTGACATTGTATGTTAATGTAGACAAAAAGAAACTAGAGAAGAAAAGCAGAGCCTTGGTATCAGAGCTCTAGCCTTTCTCTTAGATGTTGATTCTATTATTTCCAGAAATACACAATAGTCCCCAATCTTTTTTTCTATCTTGAGCTGGTTTCCCTGAATATTAGCTGTCAGAGTGAAATTATTGTGCCTCCCACATGGAGACTAAAATTCCAAATAATGACTGCTGACAAATTTTTCTTGTTGTGTCCTGTCTCCACAAAGAAAATGGATTTTTCAAACAGCTAAAATTAAATACAGTTGCTGCAGAAATTGAAATGCATTAGGCATCTTTAACAGAAAACACTCTGTGCTTTCTTGCCTTGTTATTGTACCAGTAATCATATTGTACAAAATCAATTAGAATAATATAGCCTTCCTAAAAAGTGACACCCCACTGAATATGTACAGTGTAAAAAAAAAAAAACACATCAGAGGATGTGGATAGAGATATATGGGTTGACAGCTGAGAAGAGACACCAAGGGAAAGAACACTCAGGATCTAGAAAGGTGATACAGACCCAAGGCAGATAAAGGAACTTCCCAGGTGTTCTAGTTAGTATTTCTGAGAAGCTCCATTCTGCCCCAGGAAGACTTACAGACTTGAAACAGGCAACATGTGTTGTGTCTCATGTCTCCACAGTCCCCCACCCATCAGGGTGTCAATAGGAGCTTACTCTCAGTCACAACCAGCTTATAGGTTCCCTATGGACTGGCTGGCCAGCAATGGATCAGCAGGAACAGCTCAAAGGCCTCAGCTCTGCTCCACATACCCTTCTTTCCTCTAGAAAGCTGACATGGCTATTTGCAATGCAGTAACACAGAAGAACACATGCAAGGCTGTTTCATGCTCAGGATTGGAAATGATGTCTATCACAGGCATTGCATGCCACTAACCAATGTCACCAGTCATCTTTTTCAATCCTACGTTCAAACTCTTTAAGTACAGATGTAGGAAGCTAGCATACTACAGTGATATAGATCTCCCAGCAAGGGAAAATGCCTAGTCTATTGTCAAGTGTCACTATCTGCTTGGCAAATACATGAAGATGATGTTCTCTGTTTTTGGTATTTTGCTTTTGCGTTTTAGAGACTCAATTTCCCAGTGTAGTCCAGGTTGGCCTCAATGCACCCCCCCCCAAGTATTCCTACATAAGTTCTCTCAGAGCCAGAGATCACAGACATTCACTACTGTGTTCAGCTAGGGCCCATGCTCTTCTGAGGTTTCACTTATTCTAGCACTATTTTGCATGCTGCTACATTCTTAATGGCAAATGACGTAAAGGACATGCCAAGAGAATATAAGGAAGATGCTATCTATGTCTTTAAGACTTCATTGTCATTCAGCCTACAATCATCATGTGCTCAAAAGATCCTTGGGTTGGCCTCATGCTTGGGAGACAAACTTCCCAGCCCCTTGACTCTCAAAGTACCTTGCTCTGGACATGGAGAACCCACCAGGAAAGGACTATGTTTGTGTGTTGTCTATATTTTTGCACTTAAGTTGCTGTGAGGAAACAGACCTCTAAGAACAGGGTCAACACCGTGTCCTCAGGCTGAGGCAGAGCAGCTGACCAGTGGGTCTAAGTTTCAAACCATGACTGACTGGCCAGCGGGTCTGTGAGTCAGAAACAAATGTCTCTGGTATGTAGCTCCAGTTATATGTTCATTACACAGAAAAGTCGACGTGAGTTAAAGCAGAGGATGAAGGAAAGCAAGGGGACAGACATCAGCAGTCAGGGATGTTCAGTGCTTCTACTGAAACTCACTCAACACAAGGACTGTCTGAGATAAAGTGTTCATTTCCCCTCCAAACACTACAAGTGTCTGCCTCAGAATTTCTATACTTATTTATTCATATTTTTGTATGCATTGGTGTTTTGACAGCATATATGTCTGTTTAACGGTGATGGGTCCTCTGGAACAGGAGTTACAGACAGCTGTGAGCCACCATGTGGATGCTGGGAATTGAACCCAGGTCCTCCAGAAATTGCTGCCAGTGCTCTTAACCACTAAGCCATCTCTCCAGCCCCCAGAATTTCTTTTCTATCAGTTACATTCTGACTGCAAATGTTTCTTATTTGATTGTGGCTGTTGCTGTAGCCACTCACTAGAAGAGTGCTTTGCATTTTACTGTTGTTAGTATAGCAGGATAAATTAGTGTTTGTTCTGTGAGAGTTTCATATTCCCCATCTGTAAACTGGAAATTAATATGCAAGAAAAAAACAAAGTGTTTTGTTGTTGTTGTTGTTGTTGTTTGTAGTTTAGTGTATTGTTGTCAAAGGGTAATGGGAAAAATAATTTAAAATATTTAAGAAATACAAAGCAATATCTAAACACTAAAGAATTACTTGTGAGCACTGGGAGAAGAACGGCCTTGCATTTATAGCTTTCTTCTCTGTGAGCAACAGCTGATAATAACCCTCATTAAATATTCTAATCATCTACTACTGACTGGTTCCTTTCCAGATTCAAATTACAGCAAGACTGGTCTAACTGAATGGAGTACAATCAGTTCAGTTTGCTGCTGGGATATGGTTGAACAGGGTCATGGGTCACATTCAGAATAACAATTAAGAAAGATGAGGTGCTTCTGGGTAGAGAGGAAACAGATGACTTTCTCTTGGACAGATGAGCTTCACAGGGAGACCAGGCAGGATGCTCTTGAGTCAAGATTGGAAACTTGACTTAACTGATATTTTATCTGTTCAACTATCATTCCAAAGCCATCAGTTGTGAGCTGACTTACACATTGGAATTAATGACAATATTTGCTACATCTAGAAAAAACTTCTATGCCAGGTATAAGTCTGTTTGTAAATATATATATATATATATATATATATATATATATATATATACATATATATATGTGTGTGTGTGTATTTTTATGTGTGTGTATGTGTGTATGTATATGTTTGTTTAATTCCCAATAAAATATAATATATTGATGAATACTTATAAGCTAAAAGGAATTAACTCATTACAAGAAAAATCATACTCAAATAACTTTAAATTTTGTATAATAAACTACAGACCAGAAATTAATTTTTAAGTTCTCTCTGAGCCAAAGTCTCATCACACAGACCAAGCTGACCTGGAAATTCAGATGCTCCTGTCTCATCCTCCTAAGTACTAGAATTTCTAGCATAGCCCCCCACTTGACTTCTCACCCAGTAGTGTTGTGAGCACAAAGTTAGAAACACAAAAATAACATCTCTGCAGGTGATGACTGACTGATGTCTCAAAATCATTCTGCTTCTTGTTTTGTTTTGTTTTTTTCAATTACAAAGTAAAGATGATTCTAAACAGAAAAACCTGGAAGAAAAGAATCAGAAGGGATAATTCATCCAGGTAAATCAGATAGATAGGGTATCTTGACAATTTGAACAAAAAAGATTGATTCTATAGGAATACATTTTTCAATGACCCTAAAATGGCTTTCTGCTCCATAAAATAGATACCAACTACTTCCTTTCTGTATTTATCCTAGAGACAGGAGAGGACCCTCCTTCATTAACTTAGAACCCTCCCTGGCAATGGGTAAAGAGACATCTTGATGGTGATAATGTTCTTATATCACTCCGGGGCAGAGCAGATAGTTCTTTGTTTATCCTAGCTTAGGCCCTGGCTTGATGGCCAAAGCTGTCTCATGCCTAGGACTCATAAAAATCAAACTAATCAAATCAAACCAAATCCAGGCAGTGTAGCATGGGAGGAGGAAGACAGACAGAGATCTATGGACCACATGCCACCCACAGATCTGACCTCCAGTGTATGGCACAGGTGGGCATAGACACCTGCTTGCTGCCATGATGTATAGCAAGAATGGAGGATGTCAACCAGGAGTCCCCCCCACCCCCAGTCATTTGGCCAGCCTGCAGTGAGAGCCATCACAGTGTGCAAGTATGTGGTGGTCAGATGACACAGAAAACATGGAGCAGCTTGAGCACTGTGAAGAGATGAAACTGGAAATTCAAGTGTGAATAAGAGTACCCTGTTATGAGCCCTGCCACCTGATGCCTTGGTGATGTCCCACCCCAAGCTGCCACTGAGGGCTATTTCTGAGTCTGTGGCTACTCAGCAACAAGGGTCAGTATTGATGTCCATTCCATGTCATATTTTGCCACTAGAAGACATGGGGATTTCCTTGGTCAGGGCATACACAAGGGACCAGGTGAATTTCAGGGGCTGTACATAACTGGTCTTGCCCTTCACTGGATGTGGTACTCAGGAGCGCTGGCCCCATCTCTCACTGGCAGCAACACTCAGAAGAACAGGCCCTGCACCTCACCAAGGCAGCATGGTGGAGCTGGTTCTGGCAGCAGGGGTATGGATGTGCCAGCCCTGAGAGAATGAGTGTGGGGAGCTGACCTTGCCACATATCTGCCATGGAGTGGAATGGGTGCAGAGATAATGCCTCCCCTGCCTGCCCCTTGCCACCTCTGGCAGTCAGGACAGCTGCCCACAGGGTCATGAGCTTCGGAGATCTAGAGCTCACCCTGGTGGTGCTAAGGGAGAGCTGAAGGCCAACCAGCTCAGCTACCACCCAGGCCCAGATCTGGGGCTCTACGTTGGCCCACCTCAAAATCTTTATCATCTGAGAATGGTTGGGATGCAGGAAAGGGCCAGTTCTGCTGATCCAAAGCTTCAGGATCTCCATGACACAGGGCAACAATAGAATAACCAACGGAGGAGCTCTGGTGAGGGTCCAACGTTGATGGTGTCACAGAAGCCAGAGAGCTTCAACCAAACCAACAACTCACTGCAATGAATATTCACAAGCGAAGATGTACGGACAGATGGATATACGGTAGGATACACTGTGACATACTACAGCTTCCACGATGTTTTCTATGTGTGTGTGTGTGTGTGTGTGTGTGTGTGTGGACAGGGAGATGAGCAGGACTGGGAAGTATGACGTGACTCTCACAAAGAATCAATGAAGTTTACAAAAAAAAAAGATTCTATCTAGTGAACAGAGAAATGATTCAGACAAGTAGCCCAGAGACAGAGGTGTGCACTGTTAAGCAGCCCTGGTCAAGGTATGGACATTGTCTCAGCTCCTGTACAATGAGGAGGAGGTCCATAGACAGCCTTAGGGGTCACTCAGGATGCTGCTTCTGCTTCTGGGTGCAGCCTTGCCCGCCTGTGTCACTGCCTTCAACTGGGGGTAATCTTGCTATGAGGCTCTGGTCCTTTTGGAGTTCAAGGTTCAGGACCATGTCTGACCTCTGTGCCTTTGGCCTTGAAGCAGGATGAGATAGGTAAAGCAGACACTTCTTGAGTGGCTAAGATGCCTGACGGAGGCTGTCAGACTTCTTCATGCCTTTAGTCACCCAGTGAGTCCAGGTGAGTCAGTGTTTTATAGCAAAGCAGCATTTGTGTGCTGTTAGATATTGTGAAAAAATTGAACTTATCACCTTAAAAGAGTCTGCTTGTCTTTTAGAGTGAGAATTGGCAGCGTTTTCTCTAAAAGGCAGATAGTAGGCAGGAGAGATGGCTCAGCAGTGAGAAGAGCTTGTGTATCTTACACATGACCAAAGTTCTGTTCCCAGCACCCATGGCAGGAGCTACCAGAGACCTGCAACTCCAGCTCTGGGGATCTGATGCCTTCTATTGGCCTCCGGGTCACCAACAATCACATGCATGTGTGCATGTGTACGGAGAGACATACATGTACACGCACATAAAATAAATCTTTATTTTTAAAAGCAGGTCATAGAAAACGTTAGGCTTGTTAACCAAGCTTCTGTGACAAATGCCCTGGCTCAAGAGAGACACTCACAGTTCTTAAATGGATAGTGCTGCTCTTGTCAGCAATAAATAACTTCTCTGCTGCTTCCTGTACCTGTTTCATAAAGGAGTGCAAAGCAAGCTGATATCAAGCAGATTGACAAGATAAATGACACACTTTTATCATCTATGTTTGGATGAGTTTCAGAAAATGTGACTGGAGGTGCTCTTCAGATCTCCCACTGAAATGTCATCCCATAGTGGGGAAGACAAAGGGTATTTATGGGAGGAGAGTCACTAAGAAGAGGAGGAGGAGGAGGAGGAGGAGGAGGAGGAGGAGGAGGAGGAGGAGCAGGAGGAGCAGGAGGAAGAGCAGGAGGAAGAGGAGGACAGGAAGAAGAAGAGGAAGAAGAAAGAAGCTGGACAGAGAACTTTAGAACTTTGTGGCAGTATTTCTTTTTATGTATTGTTCCAACCTATCGTTCAGTAATCTGTCCTTAATAATTACAAGAATTGGAGGGAAGATTTATACAACATGAGCTCTTCCAAGAGACTCAGTGTTATGGTTTGAAAGTAAAAGAATTCAGAAACAACTCAAAGTACAGACTGAAAAAGAATTTACTACTGGGACATTCTTGTATTAATTGCTTTTGCCATTTCTGTGATAAAGTTACTAACAAGAAGCAACTTAAGGGAGAAAGCACAGACTCTGGCTTACAGTTTGAGGGTCTAGTCCATCATGGGAGAGGGGGCATGGTGGCAAGTGCAGCGGCTGACTGTGGCCGCATGACTGTGGGACTAATGCTCCCTCACACCTGAGTAAGTCAGGACTGAGGAAGCCTAGATCTGGAAGAGATCCTGGGCTGTAATCCTCAAGGCTTCCTGCCCTCTTAATCAAGCACTTCCTCTAGCTAGGCTCTGCCTGTAAAGGTTCCACAGAGCCCCAAACTTCTCCAGAGCCCATTCTTCTCACTATTGTGCAAGGGACTGCAGAGATGCTGATGTTTGAAGAACTCTCTCCCAGTGCTGTTCTACTTACTATGCAACTCCAGCACTGGTTTGTCTGGGGGATTCCTTCCAGGATCTCTGCATTATGCATAGCTATATATTACTCTCTCTGAATGGCAATGTAAGAACAACACTTAGTTATTAAAATACCTTGATTCCTTCTCTGAATGCATTTTTAATTGAATGCTTCTCTCTTGCTTTAGACCAAAAGACGATTTCTAAAATAAACTTTGTAAGGAGAAGAAAGAAGATCCAAGGCAATGGGCTGTGCAAACCCTGTTCATCTCAAGCATGCATGCAAACCAAGCCTGTGTGCAAAGGGTCCCAGAGCAGCAGCCTCAGCACAATCTGTGAATAGACATCTAAAAACAAAACTCCAGGTAGAAAGATTGCCCACTACCCTACTGGAAAGGGAGCTTCTCACCTTTCATCTCTTCAGGAAAAATTCTCCAAGTTGCTTTGTTACTGCTTCAATGCTTCATGCTAATTATTTCAGGGCAATTTTCTTGAAGACTAGATAAGGCACTTCATACTGTGGCAAACCATTCTTCTCTACAACACTCCAACGAATCCCAAAGACAACAGAAAAATGATGGTTGATGATAATGATGATTATATTAATTGACACAGATATATAACAATATAAAAACATATTGTGGGCTTAACAACCAATTTCCCAAATACAGAAATGTCCCTGAGAAGAACTACCTGCACTCTATGAACCAGACTTACTAGAGCCTAGAGATCACTGTTAGATAGGTACATTATCATTTATTATTATTTTATTGTAGCTATTTTGGGTTCTACTCTGTAGCCCAGAATGGCCTGGAACTCTCTAGTAGCTCGTGATAATTTCAAATTCACAACATTCTCCCTTCCTCAGCCTCTCCAATGCTGAAATTAAAGGCAGGTACCACTTTGCCTAGCTTGTTGGATGGGTCCTATTAAACTCACTTTTGGACCCAGACTAGGAACTTAGATCCGGATCTACTATAAATCCACATCTTCCCCTCATCTCACAGTGTCACTCTGAACAGCAAGAAGCCTTTGTGGTCAGCTGCTCGCCACTAGTCTATCATTAACAAAGTATGGCCATGGCAGAACCAAGCAGCACAGAGATAAAGGCAATTCTCGTTGGCCATTTATCTAATGCAAATATGACACAGTGGTTTCAGCAATGTGTTAACTTAGATCAGTAATTTGAAATTTCCAATTCTTTCTCTATCTGAATTGTTTCTAGCCAAACTTTTCTCTCTCGCTTTAACCCAAAAGATATTAAAAATATATTGAGAGAAAAAAAAAGAATGACCTGTACAAAGTGTGAGCATTTCAGTCCCACCTATGATTCCCATTCGGTTGTGCATGGTGGGGGCGGGGCCACAGAGGTGACACAGCTTCTCTTTTAAGGTTTATTTTTATATGTATGCAAACATACATAAATGTATATATAAAAAACCTATATTTTTATCTGTAAATAATGGGCCTTTCCTTTAAAGTTTTATAGTGATTTTTTAAATTATAAATAAAACCATATATTAAATCTGGAGGCTATCAAATACCTCTGTTATATATCTCTTTAATGTGAGGGCTAGGATTTGGGTAACATGGTTTACAAATTCTAATATAACCATCAGTATCTGCAAAAACAAAATGGCCATACTTTGCTTTTTACTAAGTGAATACATGTGATACACAACAGATTTCTTCAGTTACTTCAGTTCAGAACAGGGTCTGGAAAAGCTCTGCGCCTCCTTATAAGTGTATGACAACTCTTGGTGGGGAGACTCAAGTTTGCTCTTCAAGAGAGTGTTGCTTCTGATGTCAAGTGTTTGCTCCTTGACGTCCATAGTGTCCCTTGAGTTCCTGCCCTGTTACCAGTCCATTGAACTTTCAGATTCCTAAACTGGTCTCAAAAGTACATGTCTGTAAGCCAGAACTTAGAGATTAAGACCAGCCTAGGTCACATGGTATGGACCCAGTCTCAGAATTCCAAAATGTAAAGGGCTCTTGGATGCTTTATCCCTAAAATGGAGACAATAATGTTACACGAAGGATGTAACGACTCTGTGCTCTCAATCAGACCATCAGAATTTTGGGGAGCAGGCACAAGAGGCATAGCTCCCCACTGTCACCTTCAGCGGTAAGCAAGTCTTCCCACCTGAGTTACAATAACCAAGATAATCCCTAGAAACATCTTCACAGGGTTACCTAATCCAAATATTCCTTCATTGAGATTCCTTTCCCAGGTGATTCTAAAGCCCATAAAACCAACTATCACAAATTCTGTGCCAGATACTGTTCTACACCATAGGAATGACATCAGGCATGCAGGTTAGTTTTTGTTACCTTGACACAGGAGGGTTTTTTGGGGAAAGGGAACAATTGAGAAAATGTCATCATGAGATTAGACACTAGTCAAGTCTGCGGAGGCATTTTTTTGAGTAATGATTGATATGGGAGGGAGGAGTCAGCCCACTGTGGGTAGTGCCTCTCCCGGGTGGCTGAGGCCTGTATCATATAAGAAAATAATCTAAGCATCCCATGGGGAATGAGCCAGTAACTGGCACTCCTTCATGGACTCTGTTTCAGTTCCTGCCTCAAGTTCCTACCCTGATGGACGTCATGATGGATTGTAAGGTGTAAGCTAATGTGAATCCTTCCCTCCTAACATTGCTTACTGTTGTTTAACCCAGCAACAGAAAACAAACTAAGAAAACAGGGAAGGGGACATAGAAGGAAAAAACAAAACACAACAGGAAACAGGGAATTCAGATCGGAAGGAAAATGAAACCAATCGATCGTTGAATTGTTACCTTCTAAATATTTGTTGCTGGAAGATACATTGAAAAGGATGGCAGCTGCATTGCAGGGATGCTGAGTATGAACTGGAAGGGGCCAAGGCGGGGAAGATATCCCAAGCAGGCAAGACTCCTGGTGTCACTCTCTGTATTCATTACTTTTGTTTTTCTGACAAAAAAACGCCATGACCAGAAGCAACTCAAAGAAAGAAAGAAGAGCTTGTTTTGGCTTATAGTTCCACAGGGGGAGACTGTATTGACAGAGAATCGTGGCACCAGGCAGATGTATGACGACTTAACATGAACAGGCAGTCAGGGAAGCGATCACATAGAGAGATAACATTCCCACATAAGCAGCTGAAATATCACGAGAGTGAATATCCGGACTCTGCAGCTGGGATATTTCCTCCCAGGGCTTTGTTATCCCCCTGGACCAAGGGCCATCTAGGTTGAGAAGAAGTAATGAGAGAGGAGGAAGAAGTTAAGAAAAAGTGGGACTAAAAAAATGGGAGAACTAGAGTCCTGTAAAAGCCCAGCCCGGAGTCCACTTGCAGGTCCTTCGGCCCTGAGACACCTTTCCTAATGGTATTTTCTGCTTCAATAAATGCATGTTTTCATCTCTTCTGTGTTTTTACTTACTTCATTCCTAGGCATTCGGTTCTTTACTGAACTCTGAGAAGAACAAGGACTCCTGCCTGGGAAGCTAACCCATGACCTACTCCTTTCCTTCTCTTTCCCTCAAAACAGCTGGCGCAGAAGGTTGAGAGATCCAATCCCTCATAGAGAACACAGAGTAAAGTGGAAATGGGGCAAGCTATAACTCTCAAAGCCCACTCCCAATGACATGCTCCCTCCAGCAAGGCTATCCCTCCTAAAGTTTTCATAGCTCAAACAGCACCAACAGCTGGAGACCAGGTGTCCAAATATATGGGCTTATGAGGCACATTTCTCATTTAACCCTTTGGTAGCAGCAGCTCCAAACTGAAAATATATATAAAGAAGGCCTGGTATTTGGTTAGTAGTCTAGGAAGTATGGACTGGAACAGGAGAGGAATATTTCAACTAGAGGCATGAGTGGACATGTAGGAACCACATTAAGAGTGAAGCCTTCTAAGTCACATGTATACTCACTCCCCAGAAGCACCTGCATAACACAGATGCAAATGGCTCCCAATTTACATGAACAAGTCTTAGTTTCTAGCTAGTCCAAAGCACACTCAAGATGCATCTGGCTAACCAAAGTGGCAGAAATTGACACAACAATATTCAAGTGGCCTACTTGCAAAGTGTGTGGAATTCCCTCAAGTCTGAATTCTAGTGTCTTATGACACATACACAAGGCAGAGCCTCCGAACTGTCACAAAGGTCCAGTACCTGTGACCAACAGAGACTTAGAACTAAATAGGAAGAGTTTCAAACTGAAGTGTTTGTCAACATATGCTCAAATTACAGGCAGGCAACAGTTGCCTGGCATTTACATGGATGCTGGGAATCTAAACTCTGGCCCTCACACTTATGTATGAAACAGATGACAAACACTAATGGCTCACATTGCTCAGGAATGAAATCTTGGGATTGGACACCTGGAAGACCACCCAAGCCTACCAAGATGATGGCTGAGGGTGACTGGCATTACCATCTAGGGGTTTTGATTGGGTTCAGATTCTCCACCAGTTAAAGAATTAAAAGGAAAACTTTTGTGTATGATGCATAGCAGAAGGGAGAATCTCAAACACAACTGACAGAATCAACTGGTGAAGAAAGGCTTTTGTTAGGGGTAAAGAAATGCTTGTACACACAGCAGCCACACAGAGAAGGAAAGCAAAGGATAGATTCAGGAACCTGAATCTATCCTAACCCCTCAAGGGCTAGATATTTTATGGGACTTGAGACATCTTCCTCTTCTAATTTAGTGTTGGTCAATTTTGAACAAAGACAGGGCTTTTCTGTTCTTGTAGTGTAGGCATGGCATAAAAGAAACTCTGGGATATCCTCTTGTAACAGGTCACAAAGCAATTTTAGATGTGATAAAACTGTTCATTTTGACTGAAGCAGTATTTACAAATATGCATGCATGTTTATCAATACTCATTGAACTGTGCTAAAAATGGAATGTACATCAATGTCTCAGAGTTGGTTTAAACAGCATAACTGATTTTATATTTTGGAAGACAAATGAGTCAACACATCTGTTGCGAATTGGTTCAAATGCTTTGGATTAATCTGGCCCCCAAGATCTGGAATCTGTGTCCGAACACTGAACACTTCTTATTCCTAATTGGTTTTTGATCGATCAATAAAGAGCCAATGGACAATGACTGGGCAGGTAGACTGAGGCAGGACCTTTAGATTTGCTCCAGCTAGAGATTGGGAGAGAGGAAGAAGGCAGAGATCACCATGAGTGGGAAGAAGAAAGACCACACCTAAAGGCTGGCTGACATGTGAGAATCAGGAAAAGTGGTCACAGGGCCACATGGGCCACTTCCCCAATTGTGTTTGGGGTAGCAGAGATGAAATATAGATTTTAAGAGATGTTAACTCAGAAGTACAGGAGGTGAGTATTTGCTAGTAGTGGGAAGGATTAGAACTGCCCAGCTTTTGAGCTAGTCAACAGGTGTTTGTGTGTGTGTGTGTGTGTGTGTGTGTGTGTGTGTGTGTGTGTGTGTCTTTCATTCGCAAATCCAGAGGGCTCTGGCAGGCTGGGAGCACAAAGTGGTTTACCTAACTACCGCTACACACATCCTACTTATCGTTCCAATACCCTTCTGATTCTAATCCCTTAAAGGACTCAAGCTTTTCTGGGGTCTGTTACCTATCTCTAAAGCCAGTGAGATTTTTAAAATAAACTGGTAATGGCACTCCTATAACATCCTTTCCCCTTCCCATGTATCAGTTAAGGTTCAGCTGGAAAAACAAAGCCAGTAACACAGAGGTAAGTGCTTGTTGCTTGGATCAGGCATTAGACAAGTAAGAGGACTAGTGTCATCTGAAGTGCTGTTGTGACCAGTGGCTGCCTTCTAGTGCTGGGGTTTGAAACACAGAGCAGGTGCAGGGAACAGAAGTCAACTGTAAAGTTCCAATAGCCAACCAGAACCCATAAACACAAGAAGGAACTGAAAATTTGACAAGTTCCTGTTTTTTATTTTGATGGCATGGGCAAGAGCGAGCTAGGGTCATTCTGTGCCATGGAGCCAAAGGCATACCTCTGCAGAAGGTTTCATAATTCAAAAGAAAAAGCAGTTGCAGGCTCACCTACTGACTCACATTAAGATTCAGTAACACATTTTATATCACTCATAAGGAATCTTTTATGACCAACCCTAAGTAAAATGGAAAGTGACTACTGGGAAACAGTTAACACCCCCCCCCCAAATGGACATATTACAAAGCCATCTTACCATCTCAAATCTTAAACACAGTTTACTACCCTCACTTCCTGAAAACTTGTAGGGTTCTTTGTGATCCAACATCTAGTAGATCTTGCAGCATTCTCTCTCAAACTCCCACCTCAGAGTATATTGGATTTGTTTAGTGCAAGTGTTCTAACTTCTAGAACTTTCTACATTGAATCCCCTCAGACTGGAACACCCTTTCTTCTCATCTTTCCTTTGATCTGAATTTGTTGACCCATGTATTCAGCTTCCTTTGAATCTTCTTTTATGCATACTTTTTCACTGGTGACAACATAAAGTACTCAATAAGTTTCCAGCTGAGCATTATATGTTAATGAAAGTTGATACCAATTACAATGTTCAAGCCTTAGGAGGGAGAACCAGTCAGTCAACATAGATAGCTGGTTAAAACTAATCCAAGTGTAGTGCCACAAACTTCTGATGCCTGCGCTTGGGAGTTCATAAGCTGCTTGTTCTTCATGACAGGTTTGGGGACAGTCAGAGCTACACAGAAGATTTTGGGCCAGCTTGTAATGCAAAGTGAGACACCTCCTCCCCCTTTATTTTTAACTGACAATCTGCTCACCAAAATGGGCCAGCAGGTTAAGTGCTTGCAATGAAAGCCTAAGGATCTGAGTTTGATCCCTGGGACTCACATAAAAGTGGGAGGAGAAAACCAACTTCACAAAGTTGTCATCTGACCGCCACTACGGCACATGCACCCAGACATGTCCCACTCCAACACAGATTTTAAAAAACAAGGACAAGAGGCTGGAGAGATGACTCAGCAGGTAAAAGACTTGCTGCTCTTGCAGAGACTTGGGCTTGGTTCTAAGCACCAACAGGGTAGTTCACAGTCATTAATGACTCCAGTTCCGGGGAGATCTGATACCATGTTCTGACCTCAGGTAAAACACTCAGACACATTATTTTTACAAAATCTCCCCCCCAAAAAAATTGAAACAAGACCAAGTTTTAAGTAAAATGTGGGACTGTTCCTCATTCTACAGAAAGGCATCTAGCCATCTAAGCCATCTAGCCATTTATTCTCTCTTTCTCCCTCTCTCTCTCTCTCTCTCTCTCTCTCTCTCTCTCTCTCTCTCTCTCTCTCTCTCTCTCCTCTCTCTCTCTCTCTGTGTGTGTGTGTGTGTGTGTATGTGTTCCACTAGGAAAGCAAAGGCTAAAAGGTAGTTTGACTGGGAGATGACTCATGGAATCAAAATAAAAATCATCAAACAGTACAGGGACAGAAAGCCATTGAAACAGTTACAGGAACAGAAAGCCATTAAAGGTGTTACTGAGCGGAGGAAATGTAGGCACCTGGCTGAAGCTCTGTATCACTGTGGACCTGAGGGTCTACATGGAAATGAAAGCACTTACTTGGAAAAGAGATAAAAGCCCTGTGCACCAAATGCTTCCCTGGCTGGCTGTCACCTCTGAAGAACTTGCTACCCTGGCAGTGTGGAAGCTTGGAGAACATTGTCACAATCACAAAGCTAGAGGTGGACTGAGGGGAGGTGGCCTAATGTACCAGGAGTTTTTCAAAAGATCTTTATGCCCATTCACCACAGCACAAATATTTCCAGAATGAGAAACGCCAAAGCAGCCAGGTCATGGTGGTGTACACCTTTAATCCCAGCACTTGGGAGGCAGAGGCAGGCAGATCTCTGTTGAGTTCAAGGTCAGTCATGGTTTACAGAGTGAATTCCAAGACAGCCAGGGCTGCCTGAGTAACCCTAACTCAAAGAAGGAAAACAAAACAAAACAAAACAAAACAAACAAACAAACAAAAAGAAGAAGAGGAGGAGGAGGAAGAAGAGGAGGGAGGGAAGAGGAGAGGAGGGGAAGGGACGACAAGAAAAAATGCCAAACCAGTTTCACTTCCTCCTTCAGAGAAACGAAAGCTTGGGAGCTTAGGGAGATTCCACTAAGGACATCTACATGGGTCAGTGGTGAATAGGTTACCTCTGGCTGACAGCTGTCTTCAGAGGATACTGACTGATATGCACACTCCTACTTATACTGTATTCTTGTCTATGTGCTGTAGGACAGTGGTACCCTAGAGTTACACTATGCAGCAGCACAGCCTTGCCAAGAGGAGCTAGTCTCTAAATATCTGAAAAGGACAGGGATTGATAAAATAGTGCATCAGAAAGACATAAATCAATAGTTCTGCATGCAGGTTATTCTGTCCACTGGAGACACTTCTGGTTGTCACTAGTTGCCACTGAAATCTCACAGGAGACACCAAGATGTTGTAAAATACCTACAAATACTGGGCAGCCTGTTTCTTAGCAAAGAACTATACAAATAGCAATTGTGCTAAAGTCACCTGGGTATTGATATAAAACATATATGCACATACTATTTATACATTTATGACCATTAAAAGACAATGTTTACATGCCAGCAATACAAAGTGTTGCATTAGTACCACCAAACCCAAAGGAATTGGTGAGTCCAATACATCGGCCCTCAGTTTTCCATTCCTGTGCCTCCAGTGGAACATAATTGAGATCAAATTCTGGCTCTGTACAATTCAGGTTTAAAGTTGGTGGTAGTTTCTGATGGTAACAAGCCAATGCAGTAAAGGCTGCCTCAACCGCCCCTGCAGCCCCCAGAAGATGGCCAGTGGCTCCCTTTGTGGAGGATACAGCAAGGGTACAAGCGTGGTCCCTAAAGAGCCTCTTGATGGCTTTGTTCTCAGCAGCGTCACCCAGTGGCGTGGAGGTGGCATGTGCGTTGACATAGGATATCTGTTCAGGTGATACACCTGCATCTTTTACAGCAGCAGCCATGCATCTGATAAGAGAAGAAAATTATCAAATGAAGTTTGTTCACCTGAGTAGTTTGTGTAAAATAAGGTTTCCAGGTCCACTGGGTGAGCCCCTTCTGAGTGTTATATCAGAGACCCTATGATCCACAAAGCTAAAAGTAGCTAGTATTTGTCCATTTATAGGAAAGCTTGCTAAACTTCTGGCTGATTTAATTGGATAAAACATAATACAGTTTAAGCTTGGATAGTAATATATAATCAAGAACCTTTTTTTTTTTCAAAGTGTGGTCTTTAGACTGGAGCTAGTTAGAAACGTAGACTCTTAAGTGTCAATCTAGACCTGCAGTCAGAACTGGCATGTTAGCAAGACCCCTGGATGATTCGGGGCCAAGAAATGCAGCTTTGAAAAGATCAGAATTCACTTAGAAACATCTAGCAGGTCTGCCTCTATTCTCCAGGTCTGATAAATGTTCAGAGGGTGGCTGAGGAAGGGAGCACACTCATGATTACCACACAGAAGGTGGGGCATAGGAAGCTAGCAAAGACACAACTCTACTGGCTTTAACTAAAGTCCATTGAATTTTTGTTTAAAGATTTTCAAATGTTTTCAATCATTTCAAGCAAGGAATTAAAAAAACACCAACTTTGGTCTAAGATAGAAGAATATATACTATACACCAAGATCAGGAATTTTTTTTTTAATTTGAAGTTCCAATAGTGCCTTAATACAGTATCTTAAAAGGAAAAAATATTTTGAACAGAACAACCAGTCTTTACCTTAAAGCACCTTCTCCTTCAGGATCCGGGGCAGTTATGTGACCAGCATCACCTGAGAGTCCATAACCCAGAACTTCAGCATAGATCCGGGCACCTCTCTGAACAGCATGCTCATGTTCTTCCAGCACCAGCACAGCAGCTCCCTCACCCATGACAAAACCATCTCTCTCTGGATGAAATGGTCGGCAGGCCAGCTTAGGATCTGGGTTTGTGCTCAGAGCCCGGGCTCTGGAAAACCCAGCGAGAGATAATGGACTAATGCAAGAGTCTGTGCCCCCAGCCACCATCACATCTGCATCGCCATGGGCTATAAATCTAAAGGAGTCTCCCACAGCATGTGCACCAGTGGTGCAGGCTGTGGACACTGAGTGATTGGGGCCCTTGAGTTTGTATCGAATGCTGACCTGGCCTGCAGCCATATTGATCAGAATCTTAGGGACAAAGAATGGGCTGACTTTATTATAACCTTTGGTCTGAAACATCAAAGCAGTTTCAGAAACAGCTTCAAGAGGAACCATGCCCATGCCAATGGCAACGCCAGTAGCCACCTGATCTGCTTCTAGTTTCGGATGCCAGCCGGAGTCTTTCAGGGCTAACTCTGCTGCCCCGATGGCCATGATGGTGGGAGAGGACATGGACTTGGCATCTGATCTGGACACAAAGTTTTGTTCATTAAACTGACCTTCATCTGAACCTCTTGGTACGTAAGCAGCTACACTGCAAGGGATACTCTTGTACTCATCACCAACTACAGAAACAATTCCACTTTCTCCTCTGAGGAGCCGATCCCAAACAAGTTGAGTCCCAACACCAAGTGGTGTCACTAGTCCAATGCCTGTGATGACAACTCGCCTTCGCAACATGGCTGCTGGCACAGTTCCATAATACTTGTGTTTGCTTGTTAACCAACAATATGACGCTGGATATGGATGGGAACGTGTGGCTTTTAGAATATGTTGCAAGCACTTTGGCAACATGGTTGGAACTCAGAAGATCAGAAACACATTCCTGGAACAAACCACAAGAGACAGCAAGTGTCGTTTAAACAACCAAAGGATCTTACACTCAGCCTAGGTGTGCTTGTGATCATGTGCTAAAAGTCACAGAGAAATGCAACCCAAGCTTGAACTTAACTTTTATTTCTAATCTATGAGGTTCCTCAGACTGTCAACTAGCTCACTGGGTTTTACAACGCCACCCCACCCTGCAGGGGGCATCCTTCTTCAGGCTCACCGAAGATTACTGTACAGTGTGGTATTTCTAAGATCAATGCACAGGAGGCCGCTTCGGGTCCATTCTGTGAACTGCACTTTTATCTACTTCCGTGTAAGGCAGCTAGCCTTTCCGGCGACCCCGCCACAGCCAATCGCTGCCGTGTAATGAAGGCCGGGTGTTACTTCCCGAGGTCAGCGTTAGGAGCTCTCAGGGCTCCACAGCCACGCCACGCCCTCCACCCCTACCCTACAACCCGGGTGCACTCGCCGCCAGAACGTACCGCAGCCTCTACCTGAAACAAATCTTTGCAGGTGCTCACCGAGTGCACATGCGCACACTCGCCCGCAGCGCAGCGTTTCCACCCGGAGACTGGCGTCTGGTGTCAGAGGTCAGACGCGTGGGGCAGGACTTCCGCTAGGTTCCGGGGTTGTGAGTACGCCGCTCTAGCTCCTGAACCTGTTTTGATTGTTTGGGAAGCCTCACCTTAGCACACAGCGATAATGCCCAGATACTCCGGTGTTGCCAGAGAAGGGTGGCTGTCATTTCCCAAGCACATTCCGGGGAGGACGTATAGCTGTAGCCTCGAAGTCACCCCTCCCTGGTATCTCTGTAGAAAGTACTCCTAGAACTCCTTAGAATGCCACTCACCATGAAACCGAGTCGTTTGGGGAAACGTCTAAATGCCACACAGACAATGGAAACAATACTATGGCTGAATATTTCGAAATGTGCAAAGACGTTGAGAATTTGTTAGGAAACATTTAGTTACAAAACAGAATATAGCGTCCACTTTTAAAGGTTTGCAAAGAAATTGGATAATGGTATTGCCTGTAATTTCAGCACTAGGGAGGCAGAGGATCAGTCCTCAGCTGTGTAGCAAGTGCAAAGCCAGCCTGGGTTACCAACCTGAAGACTTTTAAAACACAATCTAAAGTCAATAGTGATCTGCAGTGGTTATTGTAGCCTCGACTCCATTTTTCCTTACCCTTATTTACCACAGCAAACAACTACTTCTGTAAAAAATAAAACTTTCAATGGTTGACTCGTAACAGGAAGTGAACGGAATATGCCCAATATCTGAAGTGGAAATTTCTGAGCTTATGAAAAGTTTAACTTATTTGCTCAGAGATAACTGAATCTGTAATGGATAAGTAGCAACACAGCAAGGGGTTATTTATTAACTGTTCAAGTCTGTCCCACGTGTGAGCTTTGCTTTCTTCTTCAGATAAAGGATCAACTGTGCTATCTCCACCTGAATCTTGTAGTCATGTGTATATGCTTTCTTGTGGGTGATACCTCTTGAGGCCGTTGTTGCCATGTATGCTAGCTTTCTAACTGTAGAGAAGAATCTGAGGTAAGTTTAGCTATTTCCTCATTAGTCCTGGATATGATTTATTTGGAAGTCTACTTTGTCTAAAATGCTTAGGAAAACCCAACCTGTTCTTGATCCAGTGGCTCTCCACTTGCTTAGTATCATCTCCCTGCAGTGAAAATAGTGTTACTCCCTCCTTTACCTTTTGGCAATACTGCTCCAATTGCAGGCAGCCTCAGATCTCAAAAAAGTGCTGGGGTATGTAGACTATGGAAGGTTAGCTGAGAGGGGAACTCTGTCAATTCAGCCACGGAGAAGTCATGCCATTATCCATGCTGCAGTGAAACCTTCTGGTGGTGCAGATGCCTTGGGGTCTCCCACACTACTGTAAGCAACCCCTCACCCATGCCCTGAAGGTAAGCTGAATAAACCTTAGGTGTACTCTAAGTCAGACTTGGGGAATTTTGCTTTGTTTATTGTTGGTGCTTTATAAAGAGGCTGAGTGTTTACTTACATCTTCCCAGGGAAAGAGTTCTCAAAACAATGCACATACATAAAACAAGACTGTAATTAATTTATATTTCTATTTCTCTCTGTTATCATTTTACTTCAATCTGGAGAGGGGTAAAAAGTTTATAAAATCATAAGAGCTGTATGTGAATTAGTACTATATTGTTTGCTAAAATATGGTGTATTCATGAACACAAATCTTCAACTTGGTTCTGCTTATCATAGCCTTCTCTTAGAATTTCTCTGGTTCAGTGTTTTATTTCCAAATACAGTTCTCAGGTAAACTTTCTATCCAACAAGTTGAACTGTTTGTAATATTGTAACACAAAGGAGAGTGAGGTCACTGCTATCTCATTAAGTCACGAAATGATTCAAAGACGTGGACCTAGACTTCAATCTGTGAACTGAGTGAATGCATGTCTAGTAACTGGGTAGAAGCAGGCATTTCAACAGGCAGGAGTACATATGGACAAAACACTAGGCTTGATAGCCTAAATTCCATTCTACAAATCTCTCTTTCTGTGTGTGTCTGTGTGTTTGATTGCTTGCTTGCTTGTTTGTTTTTTGTGTTTTGCTTACTTTGGGTTTGAGTTTTTGTTGTTGTTTTGTTTGATTTGGTTTTGTTATTTCAAGACAGGGTTTTACTGTGTAGCCTTGGCTGTCCTGGAACTTACTCTGTAGACCAGGCTGGCCTCAATCTTACAGAGATCCATCTTCCCCTGCCTCCCAAGGGCTGGGACTAAAGGTGTATGTCACCACCACCACCACCACTCAGCCATTGAGGGATAGGGTCACAACCATTTCCAGAACTCTTAACAGTGGAAGG
Source organism: Grammomys surdaster (assembly GCF_004785775.1). NCBI lineage: Eukaryota > Metazoa > Chordata > Mammalia > Rodentia > Muridae > Grammomys > Grammomys surdaster. Next base: position 13,201,656 of record NW_021621338.1, on the reverse strand, counting down.
AAAAAGCCAACTCCCAGAAATTGTCCTCTGATCTCCAAATGCCATGACAAGGGCATGAATATGCATGTGCTACACACACACACACACAAACACACACACACTTAAAAATAAAAATGAGAGGTGGGAGAAGTGGCTCAGAGGCAAAGGGCTTATATTTCCAGAGGGTTAGTGTCTATAGTTGTGAGAACAGCCTGATGGCAGACAGCAAGCATGGTAGCTAGAGGAGGAAGCTGAAAGCTCACATTCTTTACCACGAGCAGGAAGCCAAGAGAGCAAACAGAAAGTTGTTTTCTCTACTACTTTCAGTGACGTACTTCTTCCAGCAAGACTGTACCACCTAAATGTCCCCAAACTGGACCACTGACTAGAGCCTGTGGGGAACATTTTTCATTCAAACTACCACATCCCACTCCCTTGCCATCATAGACTCCTGGCCATATAGTGTAAAATGAATTTAGTGAAACTTCAAAAGTCCCTGTAGGCTTTCACAGTCTTCACACTGTTTAAAAGCCCAAAGTCTCTTCTAAGATGCAAAGCATCTCAGAATGCTACCTTCTGTAAAGTCAAAAGGCAAATTACATATTTCCAATATATGACACAGATTACCATCCCAAAATGTCCAAGTGGGGCATAATAAGAACATACTGGACCACACTAGGACCAGAACCTAGCAGGACAAAACACCAAATCCTGTAGCTCCATGTTTTCTGTAAAGGGCTCCACCCCTAGAGCTTTCCAGTCAGTAGCCTCTCTGTCTCTCTCTCTCTCGGCCCCCCCCCCCCGTCTCTCTGCCCCCTCTCTCTCAAGCTGGTCCTACTCTCCCTATACAATCTTCCTTGGCAGATTTCTCATAGTGTTGACATCTTCAACATCTTGTGGTCTGCACTGGAGCCCAAGCTTTCCTTTCACAGCTCCACACAATGGTCTGTCACGACTCTTACTTTCTCATGATCTTCCAGGGAATTTCCTACTACATGTTGCCTGGCCTCAGAGGCTCTCAGAAGCCACAGAGGTAGGATCTGTGACCCCCTCATTCTTGTACCTTCAAGTCTAAAGCTGACACTGTGAGAACAACACAGCCAAGTGTGGCTGCCAGCTAGGAATGGGGTCACTTGGATCACATTAGCAGCAATACTTTTATTCAGTTACTTTCTGGGATCAGAAAATGCTTTAGGCTGTTGTACAAGCTGGAAGTTTTGCTGGGTGAGGTCTTGCCTAGATTGTACCCTTTTCCTTTGTTCCAGTACAGGGCAAACTTCTCAGCTGTGTGAAACTTCCTCTCTCCAGCACATGCCTCGGCTGTAATGTTAAGCTCCCTAGAGCTCCTTTTCTCTACAGACAGTACAATTTATCTTGTTTTCTAGCCCAAGTCTTCCAAAATACTTCCACAATATCATGCCCAAAAAACCACAAGTTTTTTCATCACAGCAGTATCCCATTCTCTTAGTATTAGTTTCTGTTGATGCTAAGATTTTCTATTGCTAAGATAAAACACCACAACCAAGGCAGCTTATAAAACTGTTTACATTGGCTTATGGTTCCAAAGGTTAGAGTCCATGATGACAGAACAGCATAGCAACAGGCATGGCACCCAGAGCAGGAAATTGAACACTCACATCCTTTACCACAAGCATGAGCGGAGGGAGTAACCCGGCAGGAGCATATAATCTCAAAACCTGCCTCCAGTGATGTACTTTTTCCAACAAGGCTGCATCACCAGGCCTGCCTGTACCTTTTACATACTGGGATTAAAAGGATCAGTCAGCACTCACAGCAAATAGCTGGGGACAGAGCACTTGAAATTGGGCCACAAACCTATTTATTACTTTGTTATGAGCCAGAAAAAAAAAACTGCTAGTAGTTAGCCACTGAAAAATTTAAGCAACAGCTAATAACATACTCTTTGTTGAACATAATATTCTCTCGTTTTAAGAGTTATTCTTTCACAGTCTCATAGATACACAATGTTCTTTGGCCACAGTCCATTATCTCTGTTCCATCACTTTTGCCCTCCCTTTTATCCACCTTTTCCCTCATTTCCCTCCTGGTTTCATGTCTTTGGTGGTGGTGTTAGTGATAGAGTTGTCTGTATATGTGTGTGTATATATTGTGTATGTTGACAGGGTCTGGTATAGCCCAGCCTGGCCTCAGCCTCACTATGAAACCAAGGTTAACCTTTACCTTTTGATCCTCCTGCCTCTACCTTCCAAGTTTAGGGATTTGCCAACACGTGTAGCTGAAAACAATATTCTTGAAGTTGGTCCACAAACCTAAATGCTAAAAATATAGGTATATTTGACAAATGAGTATTTAGAAGTTCTAGAAAAATTTCAGAAGAAATTGCCCAGAAACATTTAAAGGCAACAGATAATAAGCAACAGATAATACAGTGTCAAAAGAGGTCACATAAGTCAGTATCTTTACAACGCAAAGCCAAGAAATACCTGCTAGCCAAGTCTAGTGGTTCGTACAAGTAACTCCAGCTACTCAAGGAGAGTGGAGTATGGAAAACTCCAGGTCTGACTGAGAATCAAGGTCAAGTGCAACCTTAGTGACATTTCAACACTAAAAGCTAACAATCAAGCCAGGGGGTGGTGGATAAGCTTTTAATCCCAGTACTCAGGAGGCAAAGGTCAGCCAGATCTGAGTTCAAGGCCAGCCTGATCTACAACTTGAGTTCCAGTTTATCCAGAGCTATGCAGAGAAACCCTCTCTTGAAGAAGAAAACGAAGTAGTGAGGGCTGAGTATGTGGCTCAGCACTGGAGCCACTTCCCAGGGTTGATGCCAGTGACAAGAGTGTGGTGAGGCATCGGCAGGACTAAAGAGATTAGTGATTCATTTTCTAAGATAAATTAAGATACTGGTAAGCGATATGACAGTATGAGTCGAAAGATACAAAGTGTATATAAACTTTATTTTCTTGTTTGTTCCTCATTATATTCTATTATCTAATATGGGTTTTATGTGGGTGACCACAGGATAAACTGAGTCCCCAACGCATTAATAGGGTACAATATGCTGCTTAAAAATGCTCCTTACAGCAGAATCATACCTTGTGAGCAACGACTGAGGTGATGTTCATCAATAGAATTCGGAAAATACTCGAATCAGAAACCCAGCAGAGTTCTGACCTATGCTTCTGTTTTTGAAGCTGGACACCAGTAATCAAAGGGCAGGACAGCAGCGAATTCAAGAGTGAGCCAAGCCTAGGCCACAGACCATAGTCACTCCCCCTTTCCCCATAACCCCTCCCCCCCAAAAGACAAAACAAAAACTTGCTCTTTCTTCTGGAGTCTTTTCTTCCACAAACGATAATTATCTACCGTAAAAAGAAGGCTGTACAATTATCTGTGGGTTCCTACCCCACAAAAGCAGCCACCAAAACTCTCTCCTCCACTGGCAAGCCATACGACAACGTTCACAACCGGACTTTAGGCGGCTCGCCCCGCCCCTAGCCCCGCCCGGAAGGCCCCGCCCCTCGGCGCCTCGCCCCGCCCTCTGGCCTCAGGCCTCTGCGGCGGCCGAGGCGCTCCTCAGCGCCTGCTCAGTGCAGGTCGCGGTGCGCGAGGTGGCGAAGGCCGCGGCGCAGCCATGGCGTCGGCCACACTGGGCAGCTCGTCGAGCTCTGCGTCCCCGGCCGTGGCCGAGCTATGCCAGAACACCCCGGAGACCTTTCTGGAGGCCTCCAAGCTGCTGCTCACCTACGCCGACAACATCCTGAGGTGCAGCCGGGGCCCTGGAGCCTGAGGGCCGCAGGCGGGCGGGGCCGCCGGCACTCGGGCCTGAGGCGGGGCGGGCTGGGCGACGAGGGCTCGCTGGGGCTGTCACTGCCTTTGACAGCTGTGGTGTCCCATCTCGCTGCAGGATCCAGGCGCTGTGACTCAGCCCGAGTGCCGGTTAAATGTTCACGCCGAGTTTGATGGTTGACACATTTGTAGTTTAAGATACGAACTTTGTGTTAATTTCTGGCTTTTACTTCATTCAACCTGACGCCTTAAGAGTTTTGAAGGAAACCACGCAGGAGAAGTCATCTTGGTTCTGAGTGCAGCACTCTTCATAGCTGCTCCTCACAAGGCTGCAGTTGGAAGTTTGAGTCAGCACCCTCCCACAGCCCTTTAGGTCAAATGGAGAAGTTTGAGAAAGGTGTGCGGGAGAGGTATACAGTGGAGGCTAATTCAGTTAAGCTCCTGGGCGCTGGCTCTTACAAATACATTGACCCGAAGTCTGTAGGAATTCTTAGCTTCAAGGCTGTACAATTCCTGTGGCTCAGCTTTAAAGAATTAGTTGGGAGCGATATGTTTGAGACGTTGAGGTGTTTGTCTGAGGTGTTATACTGTACCCCAGACTGGCATGGAATTTGCTCTGTAGCCCAGAACTCATGCCAGCCTCACCTCGACCTACCAAAAGCTGAGATTTACAGGTGTGCGCCACCACAACCATAATTGTCCATTTAGGTAACATTAGTGATATTTAAAATAAACTGAAGAGAGAACATAATGTGATTCTATGCCAGATGTTATGCAGCGTTGGGCCTGCTCACAGCTACATAATTGTGACTTGTATGACGATCTCCTTCTTCCTTTATGACACCTCAGCTTAACCCTGCGATCTCACCACAGAGTCCACAGCTGACGTTTCCTACTGAATTCTTTAAGTCCTCCACCTCCCACTCTCTAAAATGTAAAGACATTTCGATTCTTTCAGTACACTGAAAGAAAAGATGCTAAGATCAGAGTACTTTGAAGGACAGCTTTGCATGCAGACAATTATTTGGGATCATAACCGTCATTATGAATGTTTACTAAACTTCAAAAGAAACTGAATCATTTTACAGCCTTTACTGTGGCTTACATTTCTGATCTTGAGTTTTTGTCTTATAAAGGAAATTAGGAGTTTATAACTGACGTGATTCGGGTTGATGTGAAAAAATTGCTCTTTTAGTTGGTTACAACAGTGGCTTCGTATTCTTAAGAATTCAAGATCTGGCTTGGTTGGGAGACGGTATCCTGTTTCTTCATGTCCAAATCCTGTGACTTCTTAACTCTTAACGAAAAGCTCAGTATGTCTTCCTGGTCCCTGGCCACACATTATAATTATACTTCTGTAATTTGAGTAGAGAAAATCAGATTTCTATTTGCATTGCTATCTTCATTTAAACCCACTAGTAGCAGAGTGGAAGCACTTTTGAAAGCACATTGTCCCACCATCTTGTCTGCCTCGGTCTCAGAACAGTTTATAGAATGGATGTGCAAATAAAAATTCATTAGCATGTTTTTAAACCAATACTTGTTACTGTAATCTACAGTGAAATAATACTCTTAAATTTCTGCTTGAATGTCTATTATATCCCCAACAGTAATAAATCTCAATAAGATACAGAAAGAAATGTGTGCTAATTTGTATGCAAAAGTGCCCTCCCATTTTAGATAAGATGAGCTTACTATTGACTTTATCAAAAGCAAAACAAAACATCTCTATATTAGTTTTCCTGACATCACAGGTGAGCTGTTTAACTAGTTTGATTCATGTACCAAAAGGGCCTAGAACTTGTTATATACCTAAGAATAATGTTGAACTTCTTATCCTCCTACCTACACCTCTAAATTACAGGTGTGGGCTACCACACTTGCTGCTATGAGCTGCCACAGATTGAGCCAGGGCTCCATGAATGGGAGGCAAGTACTCTACCATCTGAATGGATCCCCTGTCCCTAATTCATTCATTCTTTAGTATACATATTTGATATTCTACTGTTTGGTTTACAAAGCACACACAGTTGTTGGCTATTAACTTTACTGAGTGAAGAACCAAGAATCAAACATAGTTTCTTTGTTCAAATAATATAAATATATTTGGGAGAAGAAAGGTGTGAAAAACAGCTATAGTGTAACATCAACGAACAATTCCAAGATAGTGTCTCTGTATTTATACTCTTATGTTAGGAGATAGTGGGGAGACCCAACATGAGACATTTATGTGAAGAGATACACAAAGGAAGCTCACAGTTTCTGTAGTGAAGTTTCCTGAGGAGTAGCATTAGAAGAAACAGGCATTGATTGTGAAGCCATTGCATAATTGTAACCATAAATGCAATGGAATGGTGAAAGATAATTTTGAACAACAATGCAAGAAGTAATAGAAGGCAAAAACAATAGAACTTACTTCTAATTTTTAATGTACTTTGCCACTGACATGTAGAGAAATTGAGTGTAATTGAAGGTTGGTGAGTCTACTGGCATCTTGTGTTGTGGAATATGTTTATATATTTAGTCAACTGTTTCAAATGTTATCATAGACAATTTATATACTTTCCTAGTTTAAGTTTCCTTTCTTATAAAACGAAGAAAAATACTCTATTCTAGGATTACCACAACATAAATAAAGGACTTGACACATATTTAGCTACTACTGAGATGGTTGTTATTATTATTTCTGTTGAATTTGGTGAAAAATTTGGTGGAGTGTTTGACTAAGTTTGTTTTTTGAAATATCATGTGTCTGTAGTCCATTGTTTACTCTTCCTCTCCTTCCCTGTGAGCATCCCTTCTAGTGTACAAATCCCCACATTCAAGTAGTTTTGTTTTGTCTTGTGTCCTACAGTGGGGGTTTTGTTGTTGTTTGTATTTTTGTTTTGTTTTGGAGTTTGAGAATTGTTTTCTGTTATTGAAACAGTTCCGCCATTTGGCATGTTGGGATTATAGACATACACTACTATAAGTTGATAAGTATTCAGTGTTTGCTTGAAAGAACAGTGGATGCTAGAGGTGGAGCCAATAATAGTTCCTGTATCCTTCCTAAGGCAGAGACCCTGTTTCAGAAAAAGCGGGAGGGAGAGTATGACTTTCCTTACCTGATTGAAGTGCAAAAGCAAATATTATTTTTCTGAAAATTAAATAATTTGGTAGATAACTATGAGAATAAAATGACTAGAAAGACAAAAATATTTTCAGTTACAGTTTGAGCACAGTATAAGAAATTCTGCCTTCTCATGGTTCTATCCTTTTTATATCATGAAAAACTACACATTCAGAAAAATGTCCCAAGAAAAGATACAAAATAATTGCTAACAAGTGAAGTAAATATTACAACTTACAAGAATATTTAATAGATAACAGAGACAGGTTGGGGGGGAGAAGCATCAAAGCATGACAACAAAACACAAAAGTGTACAGAGAAATTTTGCTGAAGAATTAAGCAAAAATTCAGGTCAATGCCCAGGATACCATGGAAAGGCAGGGCTGACTTTGGGCTTAGTCTATGCTTGAACTCATGCAAGTCTGCTCAGCACTTTAAATTTAAAAATGGATTGAGCATTCATAGCTTATTCAAGTAACTAAGAGCTGAAACAAAAGAGAAGGATGTGGGAACTGGGTATGCCTGTCCTTGCTGGGCTCTGTTATGGCATGATAAAACCAGTAAGCAGTATGCAGTAGTTGTGTAGAGCTGGAAGAGCTGTGAGGGTGAGAACAGAACAGCAGTGTGCCACATGAGAAGTCATCTGTGGTTAGCATTGACACATGCTAGGCTCACTTTGTATTTTAGTTTTTGTTTGTTTAAATGGTGTGCCATGGAAAACAGGGATGTTGAACATTCTGTGGTGTATAGGGAGTCTCCCCTCAGGTATGGTCTAAATTTTTATGAGAGACAAGAATGAAAAAACCCTGCCCCTAATACATAGTAAATATAGACAGGGTAAACTTTCCCAAGCTCCCAGCAATCAATGCTTGTTTCTGAAATCATTTGTGAAAAGAATTTTTTTTTAATTTCCACTCCTTTGTGGACCTACAAATTTTATAGAACACAGTAAAAATCTCATAGTATTATCAAGTTATTATAAAAGTTATTGAAGACACTGTTTTGCAATTGTTGTGGAAGGGAGTTTGTAGACCAGCACTAATGTATGATAGTTAAGCAGTAATATTTAGAGCTTTGTCCCCGTATATTTGTGGTTTTGTTTTATTTTATTACCTTATTTCCTATACTAAAAACATATTTTGAAATGAGGTAGAAACTTATAGTAAAAACAGTCATTGGTACAGGAAGAAAAGGAAACCAAGTGATCATTAAGGCTCATCATGCTGGAAGCAAAGCTTTTTAGCTGTGTTTCAATTCACAGATGCTTCTTAATCACCATCCCTGTACCATGAGCACTATTATAGATGATGGGATCCCTTAGAACAAGCAGACAAAGTTTTCTACCCTCTGTCCAGGACCACTTTTAGAAACTTTAAAGACTCAAAAAATACTTAGCTGTAACAGCCACACATTTTCTATGGCAATCTTGATACTGTCATCCATGAAGTTGGAAGGTAGAAGTACTCAGTGGTGCTGAAGCATGAATCACTACATGTAAATGCTTGTCTGGACTGCTCACTCTACAGTTGGAATCCATACTGCCATATATAGGAGTCTTGCTGATAGAAAATGTGAAAGAAACATACATAAACTCTTAAAAAGATGAGCAGTGATATTAAATATTACCCATTATGTTATCTCTCTTTTTTAAAATCAGAAACCCCAGTGATGAAAAATACAGATCCATCCGTATTGGAAACACAGCCTTTTCTACTAGACTCTTGCCTGTCAGAGGAGCTGTTGAGTGTTTATTTGAAATGGGTTTTGAAGAGGTAAGTATGTGAAAGGGTCTCCTCCCCATACTTGATGTGCAAAGCAAACAACAGTGACAGTAAATAGTTGTTTGAATGACATTTTTTAAATTAATTGATCATTTTGGAAATGTGTAGAACTATTTGTTTTTTTTTGTCCCGTTAGACATTTTTAAAGTATAATGAAATCAGGATAAAATGTAATTTAAGTTTCTATAGATAGGAATTCTTAAAAGTCTCAATGTTTAGAGTAAAGAACATGAAACACAGCCCAAGGATCAAGTGTGGCTCCTTCAGCCTTCCAGCAGCATACTCGATTGATCTGTGGGTAAACATTGAATACTATGCTATCAGCAGTTTCTCCAGTTGGAAGTAGAAAAAGTAAAATACATAAAAGATAAGTCACTTGCCCTACAGAATGCTTTTTTCCTGCAAAAGTAATTTCAAGATGTTTTACCATTTTATTTTACAAGAAGAGTTTGGTGTTTCCATCCTCTCAAACCTTGTAGCAGAGTTTGTTATGATAATACAGTAAATGTCTTATTAAAGTTGTAAATTTTAGCCAGACATGCTGATATATCCTGTAGTCTTACCTTTTTGGGAAGTTGAGGCTGGAAGATCATGAGTTCAGGGCAGCCTGTTACATACTAAGACTCTGTCTCTGTAAGATAGACAGAAAGACTGAGGATTTTGAATCTTTTATGTCCCCCTATTTCTGGTTTATAGGATATTAAAAGAAGTTGAGCAGGAATACAGGTGCCATTTGTAGATGTTGTTAAAGAAATAGGATGTAGGGTTTTTTCCTGTCTACCCTTCCTAACCAAATTCCAATGCATGCCATGAGGCTATAACAGTGAAGTAAGTTAATATAATCCCATCTCACCCACAGCTTATGTTCTAATAGGTTAGAAAACAGGAAAGAGGCAACAAGGGTAAAGAAGACAAGACATGGTACTGCACTCACAGCCATTAGAGTTGCAGCCACTGTAGCAGTGAAGTGACCACAGAAGGCCTCTGAGGTGGTAAAGGGTAGGACCCGAGTGACAAGAAACCACTCAGGTACTTGAAACTCAGTTCATGCGTGGGGGAGGGGGATGGGCTTGTGCAAAGGACTTCTAGATGCAGTAGTTCTGTCATAGGAAATAGCTTTTAGGCTTAGACAGACCTGCCCATATCAGGTAAACACTTAGACTGTGATAGTTAATCTTTTTTTTTTCTTTTGGTTTTTCGAGACAGGGTCTCTCTGTGTAGTCCTGGCTGTGTGATAGTTAATCTTGATTATTGGTTGGATTAGATTGATTAAACACCTGGGAAATTGGTAAAAACGTACTTCTTATCTAAGAGATTATAGAGCAGGAGATCCATGACTAAATGAATGGTTTAATCCCTTGAAGGATTCGAACTTTGACTTGATTAATTAGTAGAACCCTGAAGATGTGGCCTCTGTGGAGGAAGTAGCTCTCTAGGGACATGTCTTTGGATACTATTTCTTACCCTGACCATTTCCTGTCTGCCTAGAGAGGCTGCCTCCTCCACATGGTCCCACCACCATGATAGGCCTGGCCATGGGCCCGGAAACATGTTGCCAAATGACTTGGGACTAAGCCTTCTGAACCTGAGCCAAAGTTAATCCTTCGTTGTTTAAATTGTTTACGTCAGATACTTTGTCAAAAACACAGGAAAAGGAACTAGTATTGATACAACTGGAAAGTTTAAAACAGGGAAGAAAAATTTCAAATATTATTTCAGTTATTGTAAAGAGAATATTCTGGATAACGTAGAGTGTAGGCAAGGGATGATACAGGGAAACGATTTTTGGCTTCTTATATTGGTTTAAGATGGCATGGCAGTGGTTATATAGATTTCTGGAGAGCCTTTGTCTGTTTGCTTCAGTGTTCCTAGCTCCTAGAATATTGCTATTCTAGGATAGCAATAGATAATAGGCCTTAAACAATTGCTGAACTAAGCACTGATGGCACAGAGACAAGATTTAAATCGATTCAGGAATTGTATGTGTGTGTGTGTATGCATGTGCAGAGAAATCAATCAGTCTTGATGAATTTAACATCTGTACAATAGGAAAGGAAGAAGTTGGAGACAGCTAGATTTAGATTTCAGACACTGAATAGATAGGAGTACCACTAATTGAGATTAAAAAATCTTGGAAAGTGGCAGTTTTTATGGAAGAAAGCACTGCCTGGCTTTTTGACAGTTTGGGCTACTTTACTATTAAATACTGTTTAAGTAAAAATATTACTTAGTGGAATAAAATGAGCCCAAACCTCAAATGAGACCTGGCCAGGATTGTAAAACATGGTATCATCTGATTGCAGGTTCCATATAAACATCTGAATATAGAGAATTTCAGACTATAGAGGGAGAAAAGCAAGAGCACTGCTGATTCTCTGCAAGGAGATGAAGACTTAAAACTCAACGGGAAAACTTAGTTGTCTGTGTTTAGAAGCTGTATCAGTTTCTCATTGTTGAAGTCATGGGGTCCAGGGGATCATACACGTCTTTCACCTAACAAGTATTTGTTTGCTAGAGTGTAACCCTCTGACCTAATTTGCCCAGAAAATGCCCCATTGTCAGGCATTCATCATGATTGGTTTCCTCCATGCTAGCTAAAAAACTATTCCAAGACTTGGAGTAGTATTTTATGTAAGTGGAGTTACAGTGTTCTGATAAAACAAAATTATATATTTTTTTGGCAGTCTTTAGACTTTACACTTCAAGACAGACCTGAAGTAACAGTTTCATCAGTGTAACTGAGCTCTGTGTTGGACTGACAGAGCTGAAAATGTATTGGGAGTTTTGGTAGGCCTTTAAGTTGAAAGATACATCTATCTAATATTTACCCTGAAATTTACCAGTGTATATTAAAATCCTGAAGATTTTGAGTGAGGTTGAGGAAGAATGGGATCCAGATTACTCTGTGACCCTGCAGTTTCGTGTAGCAGGGCAGTTCTCAGCTGGGAGCCACACTGTCTTCCCGCTGCATCCTCCCCCATGCATCAGTAGGAATGATGCAGGGCAGTTTTTCAGAACAATTTGGATTGCTTGGTTTTCTGAAACATATTACTGGCATTTAGTTGTCATGGGACAGATTTGCTAAACATTTTGCAGTGAGAATTGTCATGAAAAAAATGTTTTGATAAGCAGGCTTGTTGAATCTTAGAATCCTTAATTTCTCTAAATGTTCTTAGATTTATTATATTTAGCCTGTAATCTTGATCTTTCATGAAAATGTGATGCTATGTATTTTTAATATGAATGTGTTGGCCATAGGTACCATTTTTAGGATTGGTTAGAGGCAAAGGCAAGGCATGAGCCACACATCGGTCCTCTTGGGCTCTAAGGTATGGACTGCCATGCAGATCCAGATACCTAGGTTTTCCAGACTTAAATACACTCCAGTTCTAGTTTTGCAACAGAGCTCACCTTCAGATCCATTCCCCTATAAACCACCCCTGCTTTTTCATTGCTGCGTCAGTCACTAATATCAAGTCATCAGATGGCATCACTTGTGGGAGCCAATGGTACGTGTAAATGTGAAGCATTTTTCCTATTTTAAAGCTTCCATTTTAATTTCATTTGTTTGTTTGTTTGTTTACCGAGACAGTGTATTTCAGGCTGTTCTGAAGCTCATTGGAGCTCAGGCTATCCTGAGGTGCACTATGGAGTCCAGGCTGGCCTCAGACTTGTGCTTTTGCTGCTTTGGCTTCTTCAGTACTAGGGTTACAGACACATTTTTGTTTTTATTGACATATACTGTTTTGTACATTTTTGTGAGATAGTATGGGATCTGTGTATAATACATGTGGTAATGATCAAATCAAGGCATACTTGTGGGTTTTGTGTCAACTTGACATCAGAGAGGAAGCCTCAGTAGACGAAATGCCTCCATAAAGATCCAGCTGTAAGGTATTTTCTCAATTAGTGATCAATAAGGAAGGGCCCAGCCCATGGTGGGTGGTGTCATCCCTGGGCTGGTGGGCCTGGGTTCTATAAGAAAGCAGGTTGAGCAAGCCTGGGGAAGAAAGCCAGTAAGCGCCATCCCTCCATGGCCTCTGCATCAGCTTCTGCCACTAGGATCCTGCCCTGTGTGAGTTCCTGTCCTGATTTTCTTTGTTGATGAATAGCAATGTGGAAGTGTAAGCTGATTAAACCATTTCCTCCCTAACTTGCTTATTTGGTTCATAGAAACCCTAACTAAGACACAAAGTAATTGGCATGTCCACTATGGTGAGTACATTCAAAATCCTGTTTGCAGGTATAACTGCAGAATTGTAACAGTAATCACTCTGTTCTAATAAACTACACCAGAACTTACTATAACATTGTACCAGTTGGCCAGCTTCTCCTCATACCTATCCCTATCCCCCATCTCTAGAGTACCCACTGTTCTATACCCTTTTTCTTTCCTTTTCTTTCTTTCTTTTTTTTTGTTTTTTTTTGTTTGTTTGTTTGTTTGTTTTTCGAGACAAGGTTTCTCTGTATAGTCCTGGCTGTCCTGGAACTCATTCTGTAGATCAGGCTGGCCTCGAACTCAGAAATCCGCCTGTCTCCGCCTCCCAAGTGCTCGGATTTTCTAATGTTGGAAAAGCCAAATTCTTTCAGAGTGGGTCGTTATTGTAAATGTTTGTTCTGTTTGCTCATCCCCTTCCAACTACTTGTAAAAGCATGTAGTTGGAAGCATTTTGGTTTCTGTTCAGACTAAAATGAGGTCAGTTAAAACAAAGCAATTGAGGTCTTGCAGTTTGAATCCAAAATCAAGCAACTATTGTGTGGCATCAGGTTATTCATCTCCTCTGAGCCTTTGTATTTTCACATACAATGTATATAAGTGGTAAAGTTACAGCCTTTCAGATGGTTCTGAGAATTATTGGAGAGAATGTATATGAATTGGTTGCACAGTACCTAGACTATATAAACACCATGAGTGCTAATAATTTTCACAGCTAATATGGTTATTACACAAAGCATCATGTACATTTGAAAAATGATTCAGTGATGGGCTTTTCTATTACTACTACCTGATTTCTACAGCCTGCTTTTACCAGGGAAATAGTCATATTTAGTTGTTTTAAATGTTCATCATCTGCAGGTATCTTAGTTTGAGTTACTATTGCTGTGATGAAACAACTAGCCAAAAGCAACTTGAGGAGGAAAGGGTTTACTCTGCTTACACTTCCACATCACTGCTCATCATTGTCATGGCTAGAACTCAAACCTAGAGGCATGAGCAGTGGCTGTGGCCATGAAGGGGTAGAGCTTACTGGCTTGCTCCTGTGGTTTCCCAAGCCTGCTTAAAATCCAGGACCTCCAGCTCCAGGGTGCCACTACCCACAATGGACTGAACCCTCCCACCTTGATCACTAATTGATAAAGTGCTATAAAGGCTTTCCGACAGCCTGATCTTTGGAGGCATTTTCTCAATTGGGGTTTCCTCCTCTCTGATGACTCTAACTTTTGTCAAGTCGACATAAAAATTAGCTAGCATATCAGGTATGGCCTTTGTGTGTGGTAACAACATTCAGTCACATTACAATTTGTAAAATTATTGTTTGTCACTGTTGTTTCTCAACTCATTGAAACTTGATTTGCTATATTTTCATATAACCGGTTTTCTTGGTTTATAATTTACTATTTTAAATGAGGAGTTTTGTGTATTAAAGTTGTCTGTGCTGTGGATAAGCACTTAACTAAGATCAACCAGTAATGCTTATTTTGTTCTGTTTTGTTAGAGGCCTTTTCTTTCTTATTAATACTGTATATATGGCCTTGGTTGTCGTGTGTGTGTGTGTGTGTGTGTGTGTGTGTGTGTGTGTGTGTGTGTTCTGTGGCAGGAGCAGGGACTGGGGCAGGGGAAGGTGCTGGAAAGATAGCCCAGCTGTTAAGAGCAGTTGCTGCTCTTGCAGAGATCCTGATTTGGGTTCTTATCACACACATACAGTCAATCACTCACAAAGTACTGTAACTCTAGGTCCAGGAGATCCAATGCCCTCTAAGGAGGCTTTGTGGGTACCCACATTCACATGCAGAGATGCAGATGCATAAATGAAATTTTTTTAAAAGTGCATCTTTAAGAAAATAATCTATAGTACCAGACATTGTGGTACCATTCTTTCAATCAGGAGGCAGAGGCAGGCAGATCTCTGTGAATTTGTGGCCTACCCAGTCTATATAATGAGTTAATGACCAGCCAAAGCTACACAGTGATATTAAAAAGAAAGAAGTCTAGTTTTGGACTAAAAGTGTCACTTGAGGGTAGAGGATTTGTCTTCATTGATCTGAGGATTCTGCTGCCTAGCATTCTGAGTAGCTGAGTAGCTGAGAGTATAGGACTCACGCTCTTGGCTCAAGCCTTTTGTATGGCAATATTTCTACCATCATGACTTTGTATGGAATTTAATAGAAAATACTAGTATTTTATTTTATTGCAGAGAATATATAAATATATACTTTTCCATTCTTACCATCTAGTCTATCCTAGTGTGTGCAAGACTCGTACCACCACAAAAAATTAACTGTCAATGTATACTTTTAACTGTACTGGGGAAACGGTGCCCCTAGATAGCACACTTCTGATCATGTAGCTGTTTTCTTTTTTATTGGATATTTTATTTACATTTCAGATGTTATCCCCAAACCCCATCCCCCCCACCCAGGAACCCCCTTATCCCATTGCCCCTCCTCCTGCTTCTCTGCAGATGTGCCCCCACCACACCCCCCACTCCAACCTCCCCACCCTCGAATTCTCCCACACTTGGCGCCCAGCCTTCATGGGACCAAGGATCTCGTTTCCCACCTATGCTGACAGGGCCATCCTCCCCTACATATACAGCTGGAGCCATGGGCCCCTCCCTGTGTGCTCCCAGGCTGGTGGTTTAGACCCTGGAAGCTCTGGTTGGTTGGTAGTGTTGCTCTCCTCATGGGGCCACAAACCCTTTCAGCTCCTTCAGTCTTCACTCTAACTCCTCCATTGGGAATCCCATGATCAGTTCAATGGTTAGCTGTGAGCATCTGTCTCTGAATATGTCAGACTCTTGCAGACCTCTAAGGAGACAGCTATATCAGGCTCCCTTCAGCATGCACTTCCTGACATCTACATCAGCGTCTACCTTTAACTGCCCAGGATACCCAGGTAGAATGGTCTCCAGATGGCCCCTTCTTCAGTTTCTGTCCCAGACTTGGTCTCCATATTTGCTCCCTTGAGTATTTTGTTGCTCCTTCTAAGGACTGAAGCACTCATACTTGGTCTTCCTTCTTCATGAGTTTCCTGTGGTCTGTGAGTTGAATCTTGGGTATTGCGAGCATCTGGGCTAATATCCAATTTTCAGTGAGTGAATACCATGTGTGTTCTTTTGTGATTGGGTTACCTCACTCAGAGTGATATTTTCTAGTTCCATCTGTTTGCCTAAGAATTTCTTGAATTCACTGTTTTTACTAGCTGAGTAATGCTCCATTGTGTAAATGTACCACATTTTTTGTATCCATTCTTCTGTTGAAGGATATCTGGGTTCTTTCCAGCTTCTGGCTATTATAAATAAAGCTGGTATGAACATAGTGGAGCATATGTCCTTTTTATATGTTGGAGCATCTTCTGGATATATGCCCAGGAGTAGAATAACAGGGTCCTCAGGTAATCTTATGTTCAATTTTCTGAGGAACCGCCAGACTGATTTCCAAAGTGGTTGTGCCTGCTTACAATCCCACCAGCAATGACAGAGTGTTCCTCTTTCTCCAAATCCTTGCCAGCATCTGCTGTCACCTGAGTTTTTGATCTTAGCCATTTTGACTGGTGTGAGGTGGAATCTCAGTGTCTTTTTGATTCGTGTTTCCCTGATGGCTAAGGATGTTGAACATTTCTTTAGGTGCTTCTCAACCACTGGAGATTCCTCAGTTGAGAATTCTTTGTTTAGCTCTATACCCCATTTTTAATAGGGTTATTTGGTTGTCTGGAGTTTAATTTCTTGAGTTCTTTGTATATATTGGATATTAGCCTTCTATCAGATGTAGAATTGATAAAGATCTTTTCCTAGTCTGTTGGTTTGTTTTGTCGTATTGAGAGTGTGTGTCCTTTGCCTTACTGAAGCTTTTTAATTTTATGAGGTCCTATTTGTCGATTGTTGATCTTAGAGTATAAGCCATTGGGTGTTCTTTTCAGGAAAATTCCCCCTGTGCCCATGTGTTAGAGGCTTTTCTCCACTTTCTCTTCTATTAGTTTCAATGTATCTGATTTTATGTGGAAGTCTTTATTCTACTTGGACTTGAGCTTTATACAAGGAGATAAGAGTGGATCAATTTTCATTCTTCTACATGCTGACCACCAGTTGAACCAGCACCATTTGTTGGAAATGCTGTTTTTTTTCCACTGGATGGTTTTAGCTTTTGTCAAAATCAAGTGACCATAGGTTTGTGGGTTTATTTCTGGATCTTCAGTTCTATTCCATTAATCTACCTACCTGTCTTTGTACCAATACCATGTAGTTTTTATCATTATTGCTCTGTAGTACAGTTTGAAGTCAGGGATGTGATTCCCCGAAGTTCTTTTATTGTTGAGAACAGTTTTCACTATCCTGGGTTTTTACTATTCCAAATATATTTAAGAATTGCTCTTTCTAACTCTATGAAGACTTGAGGTGGAATCTTGGTGGTCATTGCATTAATGTATCACCATTACTGTGTCTTCCTGGAATGAATTAGTATTCCTTCTGTTTCTAGTTTGTGGTATAATTTGAGGAGGTCTTCTTTGAAGATCTGATAGAGTTCTGCACCAAAACCATCTGGCCCTGGGCTTTATTTGGTTGGAAGACTTTTAATGACTGCTTCTATTTCCTTAGGGGTTATGGGACTATTTAGATAGTTTATCTGATCCTGAATTAAATTTAGGTATCTGTCTAGAAAATCATCCATTTCATCTAGATATTCCAGTTTTGTGAGAGTATAAGCTTTTGTAGTAAGATCTGATGATTTTTTAAATTTCCTCCATTTCTGTTGTGATATCTCCCTTCTTATTTCTGATTTTTAAAAATTTGGATACTGTCTCTGCCCATTAGTTTGTTTGGCTAAAGGTTTATCTGTCTTGTTGATTTTCTCAAAGAACCAGCTCCTGGTTTTATTCTTTGTATAGTTCTTTTTTGTTTCTACTTGGTTGATTTCAGCCCTGAGTTTGATTATTTTCTGCCTTCTACTCCTCTAGGGTGTATTTTGCTTCTTTTTGTTTTAGAGCTTTCAAGTGTGTTGTCAAGTTGCTAGTGTATGCTCTCTCCAGTTTCTTTTTAGAGGCATGAGTTTTTCAGAGTTATGAGTTTTTCTCTTAGCACTGATTTCATTGTGTCCCATAAGTTTGGGTATATTGTGCCTTCAATTTCATTAAATTCTAAAAAGTCTTTAATTTCTTTATTTCTTCCCTGACCAAATTATCATAGAGAGTTGTTCAGCTTCCATGTGTATGTAGACTTTCTGTTGTTTTTGTGGCTATTGAAGACCAGCCTTAGTCTATGGTGATCTGATAGACTACAAGGGATTATTTCAATCTTCTTATATCTGTTGAGGCTTGTTTTGTTATGGACTATATGGTCAATTTTGAAGGAGGATCCATGAGGTGCTGAGAAGGAATTTTTTCTTTGTCTTACAATGAAATGTTCTATAGATATTATATCCATTTGGTTCATAACTTCTGTTAGTTTCACTGTGTCTCTGTTTAGTTTCTGTTTCCATGATCTGTCCATTGCTAAGAGTGGGGTGTTGAAGTCTCTCACTATTATTGTGTCAGGTTCAATGTGTGCTTTGAGCTTTAGTAAAGTTTCTTTTATGAATGTGAGTGCCCTTGCATTTGGAGCATAAATGTTCAGAACTGAAAGCTCATCTTGGCAAACTTTTCCTTTGATGAGTATGAAGAGTCCTTCCTTTCCTTATATTTTTTTGATAACTTTTTGTTGAAAGTTGATTTTCTTCCATATTAGAATGGCTACTCCAGCTTGTTTCTTGGGATCATTTGCTTAGAAATTTTTTTTCCAGCCCTTTACTCTGAGGTAGTGTTTTTCTTTGTCAGTGAGGTACATTTCCTGTATGCAGCAAAATGCTGGTTCCTGTTTACATATCCAGTCTGTTAGTCTATGTCTTTTTATTGGGGAATTGGGTTCATTGATGTTAAGAGATATTAAGGACCAGTGATTGTTGTTTCCTGTTTTTGTTGTTATTGTCGTTGTTGTTGTTAGAGGTGAAATTATATTTGTGTGTAGCTATCTTCTTTTGGGTTTGTTAGATTTCTTGCTTTTCCTAGGGTGTAGTTTCCCTCCTTGTGTTGGAGTTTTCCATCTATTATCCTTTTTAAGGCTGGATTTGTGGGAAGATATTGTGTAAATTTGCTTTCATCAAGGAATATCTTGGTTTCTTCATCTATGGTATAGATGGTATTGCTGGGTATAGAGTTTGGCTGGCATTTGAGTTCGCTTAAAGTATGTGTGACATCTACCTTGGATCTTCTGGCTTTTATAGTCTCTGTTGAGAAGTTTGCTATAATTGATAGATCTGCCTTCATGTTACTTAACATTTTTTCCTTACTGTTTTTAATATTCTTTTCTTGTTTTGTGTATTTGGTGTTTTGATTATTATGTGATGGTAGGAATTTCTTTACTGGTCCAAACTATATGGGGTTCTGTAGGCTTCCTATATGTTTATGGACATCTTTTTTAGGTTAGGGAAGTTTTCTTCTATAATTTTGTTGAAGATGTTTACTGGCCCTTTGAGTTGGGAATCTTCACTCTCTTCTATACCTATTATCCTTAGGTTTGGTCTTTTCATTGTGTCCTGGATCTCCTAGATGTTTTGGGTTAGGAGCTTTTTGCATTTTGCATTTTTTGACTGTTGTACCAGTGTTTTCTATGGTATCTTCTGGCCCTGAGATTCTCTCTTCTATCTCTTGTATTCTGTTGGTGATACTTGTATCTATAACTCCTGATCTCTTTTCTAGGTTTTCTATCTCCAGGGTAGTCTTTCTTTGCGATGTCTTTATTGTTTCTATTTCCATTTTTAGATCCTGTTTTTGTTCAATTTCTTCACCGGTTTGGTTGTATTTTCCTGTATTTCTTTAAGGGATGCATGTGTTTCCTCTTTTAGGGCTTCTACCTGTTTACCTGTATTTCTTTAAGGGAGTTGTTTATGACCTTCTTAAATTTCCCTATCATCAATATGAGATGTGATTTTAAGTCAGAATCTTGCTTTTCTGGTGTGTGGGGTGTCCTGGACTTTCTGTGGTGGGAGAACTGATGATGCCAAGTAGCCTTGGTTTCTGTTGCTTATATTCTTGCAGTTGCTATTTGCTATCTGGTTATCTCTGGTGTTAGCTGGTCTTGCTGTCTCTGACTGTAGCTTATCCCTCCTGTGAGCCTTTGAGCCTGTGATCTTAGTTTTGTCAGCACTCCTGGGAGACCATCTCTCTCAGAGTAGGATTGGGTTGTGGAGGGGTGTGGCACAGGTTTAGTTCCAGGGCCCAGAAGGAAACCAAAAGGATCCCTTCTCAGGCTGTTCTGCAGTTCCTGTGTTCTGTGGGCTCTGGGCAAGTTCCCACATCTAATTATTATTATTATATACAATTTATTAAACAAGGTCTAGGTAACTGAAATTCATATCATCTCAGACATACATAGTTTCTTTGAGAACATTGAAAATACTATTGACCATTTTGAGATAGTCAATTGTCAGCCATATTTATCTTACTATGTGTTATATAACTTCTTACTGGTTTTATTAAGACTTTATTTTTGTTGTGCTTTTGTTTTTAAACTGTATTGCGAGACCATCTCACTAATATGCCTAGGCCTTCAATGATCTTGGGATTGTGCTGCCTAGTATTCTGAGTAACTGGGATTAAAGGCCTCAGGCTCTTGGCTCAAACCTTTTGCATAGCAGTATTTCTACTGTCATTACTCTGCATGGAATTAATAGATAAAAATATTTTATTGCAGAGAATATAAGAATATATATTTTGCTACTCTTATGATATAATATAAATGTTATAAGTTTCTAAAGCTTTCCTAAGGTTAGGGATGTAGTTCAGTTGGTAGAGTACTGCTTGCCAAGCATGTGTTCAAGCCCCAGCACTACATAGACTAGACTTCGTGGCACATGTCTTTAATTCCAGGAAGTTCAAGGTCATCCGCAGCTAGAGAACAAATTGGTGGCTGGCCTGGGATATAGGACACCTGTCTCAAAAATCAAATAAAGGTCCTTGGATTACATTAAATATGTCAAGCTTTATATACTAATAAGGAAACACATTTTCTTAATTTAGTTTTAGAAAACTAGTATATTTGTTGATATATGATACATTCAGGGCTGGAGAGATGGTGCCATGGTTAAAGTTGATGTCTGCTCTTCAAAATCACTAGAGTTTTACTCCTAGTACCCAAATAGCAGCTCAGAAACATGTATAATGCCAATTCCAGTGGAGAAGACATTCTCCTCTGGCTTCCCTGGCACCAGGCTCACACACTGCACAACACACACACACACGTAGGCAAAACACCCATACATATAAAAAACATTTTTTAAAAAAAATATGATACACTCAACAGTATCAACACCACTGTTTATAAGAATGACTCTCAGATTAAAGCAGAAATGTAAGATTTTTCTCAATTCTGTAAATTCCAGGGAGAAACACATCTTATCTTTCCTAAAAAAGCTTCAGTGGAACAGTTACAGAAAATCCGTGACCTGATTGCCATAGAGAGAAGCAGCAGATTGGATGGGTCAAGTAAGAAGGTGGAATTCTCTCAGCACCCTGCTGGTGTCAAGCTTCCTGTGGAGCAGTCTGAAGATCCTGATGGGTTAATGCAGCACTCAGGAAACCAAACAGGGCAGCTGTCAAGCCTGCCTTCCACTCCGATGGTAGTGTGAAAACAACATTACTTACTTTTGTTCAGTGTTGAAACAGTAAAAGAGAAGCATTCCTAAGTTATGTCTCAAATGTTCTTGGGTTTAGAACTCTAACATAGTTAAATTTGCTAAGAATTTCGAAAATTGTCAGAGTTATAGCAAATGTGAGGAGGCCACCTTTTATTTTCCTTCCTTCAGTTCCTTCCAGTTTCTTCCTATGTGGCCTGGGCTGACATTCAAGCCATGATGCTCACACTTCAGCCTCTTGAGTGGGGGATCATAGTTGTATATAAACATGCCCAGCTGTTATACTTACATTTTAAAATATAACTTGTGGCATACATCTCCTGAAACAATTAAGTTTTGTTTATTACTTATAATCTACTTGTTTTCTCAGTATTTAAATCAGTTACACAAATGAGCATATATCTTTAACCTAAAACAAATGAAATTCCTGAACCTGTGTGCATTTTGGCAATTAGATTAATTGATTGCTTATATTGTGTTTACACTTGTAATCTAAATTTAACTGCTGCCAATCTTGATGGGAATTTAATTCTCTTGGTCCAACTATTATCAACATCTTAAATAAAAAATTGGGCTGTTTAGGTTTTAGGTAAATGATATTAATCTATTAATAAACTGACAGTAAATAATTAAAGTCAGTGAAATTTAGTTATTAACATGAAAAACTGAAGTCAAGTGTTTTGATGCGTTGGCAGCCACTATTGGAAAATTTAAATGATCACATTTAAAATAGATATGTCTTTTCCTGGGGAGATAAGAACAAATATTTACTATAACTCAGATAGTGCATTAGCAGCAGGCTAAGAAAATGAGTTCATCCAAGTGTAGCTTGGTGAACTACTGAGTTTATCAAGCTTACATATGGGCTTATGAATAATATGTAAACAGCTGCATCACTGAAAAGGTCCACTAGGTGTGAGTCATGGATGCATTCTTCCCAAAAGCTGCATACATGGAATCTGCTTTGTAGTTAGCTTTCCATTCCTAATTATTTACTCTGGTCATTCCTGGCAGCACATGCACCTGGCTTAGGTCTTAGAAGAGGCAGGGAGAAAGTAGAATCTTAGGCAAAAGTCTGTATTAGTTACTTTTCTGTTGCTGTGGTAAAACACTGTCTAAGGCAAATTTTTAGAAAAGAAGGCTTATTTAGAGCTTATGGGTAAGAAACATACAGCTTGTGAGAGCGTACATCTTGAACTATAAACAGGAAGCAGAAAGAGGGCTAAGAATGGCATGTAGCTTTTGAAATCTCAGCACTTGCATGCATTGACACATTTCCTCCAGCAAGGCCATACCTCCTAAATGGCCAAAGAGTATGAACATCTGGAGCCAAATATTCAAATGTCCAAGACTTTTGGGTGACAAGATCTCATTCAAACCACCACAGGTTCTAATGCCCTTCATACACTTTCCTTCTGTGAGGGACTAGCCCAGTCATGTGATGGTCTCCCAAGTGCTAGTCATCCCAGCTTCTATGATTCTAAGATAACAGGGATCATGTCATACTTGGAGGACAATATCCTTTAACAGTAGGAGATACTTTGTTTGCAAAAACTCCTTTTGATAAAGGTTATTAAATATTGTCAATTTTCACTGTCAAGGTTTTGTGATATTTCCATAGTAATTTTATGAATAACAAGTTTAAACTCTTATCCATTTATTTTTAATTTTAGTGATCGCTATCCTCCATACAGTAAAACTTTACATGATCAATTCCTAAATCCACCCATCATCTTTTCAAATTGGCTAATTCTGGCTGCTTTACAGTTTTCTTTCCCTGGTAGTCAAAGATTGAGTCTTTTCTTTGTCTCTTCCTAGTCAACCCCAAGTTGCTCCTTTGAAAATAAAGGTTGTAGGTCCTGGCCAGCAAAGAGACGGATTTGCCCCGTCTTTTCTTGTAACTTGTATTGAGTTCCTGGCTGGTTTTGTTTTTTTCGGGACTTCTAGAGAATGTTTAATTCCTCAATCCATACTCATTTGTGTCTCCTTTGATTTATAAAGCCTGTAAATACTTCAAGTCCTTGTTTCTCTTTTCATTAGCTTCATTAGTTTATCGTAATAAATTCAGCCAGTTCTTAGAAAGGTAACTGTTGAATCATCAAACGTACAGGAGCCAGCATATGTGAAGTGAAAGCCTTGTAACCTCTGGGGCTTTCAGAGTTTGCTTTTAGGAACAGTTATTCTCTATGTAAAGTTTCACATCTTCAGTGTAGAATTGTCAGTTACAGAACAGTAGACCTGCTTGACTGACAGGATGTAACTTCAGTCACTCCACTCCTTACAGCAGTGTTTTCTGTCCTTTCCTTTTTTTTTGAGACAAGGCCTCACTTGAGCCAGATTGGCCTTAAACTCACTATCCTCCTGCTGCCTCCACCCAACAAGATGCTGAGGTTATAGGCATAGGCTACACTTCTCAGTGTACATTTTACCTGTAATAGAATGCTGAACATAATACAATAACTATTTCTAGATTGTATGCTTCTACAATAATATTTCATATATCAATCATGTAAAACTTAAGGGGTAAAATAAAAGTAAAACCCTCCTGTGGATTCTCATATCCCTTCCATGTGTGTAAGCAGCCCATCGGAGACACATTAGGTCTTTATCAGTTTCTAGATACATTGATATAGATGCAGAGCCTTACTTAACCTTTCTTTGATTTTTTTAATGACTTTGAAGTTTTCTAATTACAGTGTTAAAATACATCTTTTAAAATTTTCCTACTGTTTTTTGTTTAGTGTTAAAAGTTTGAAATGTTTAATACTAACCATTCTTACAAAAACTTAAAAATTTAAATTTATTCCTGATCTAAGCACTTCCTTAGTGTTGTAGCTCAGGAAATCTCTTCCTACTTTCTGAATTATGGTTTGCTCCTAACCTTTCAGTTCAGACATAGTGTAAGGCATAAATAATGGCAGCTTTAAGATGCTGTCAGTCAAAACAAACTGCATTATTACCAACAAACTTCTAGACATATATACTATTGGTGGGATAGTATTTGTCAACTCCTCCTTAGTTCTTATTTCTTTATGAATAGCTCTTGGTTGTCTATGAATTACTAGAGTACACTTTTTTACCTGTAACCTGGGTTGATCTCAAACTTGGTGTGTAGTTAAGAGTGACCTTGAACTTCCTATTTCCTGTTCCCACATCCCAAGTGTTGAGATTCCAGACATTCATCTGGAATACACTTTACAAAATAAAATTTATTTATCTTTATGTTTGTGAGCCTGTATGAGTTTAAGCCAGAAAAGGACATCAGATCCCTTGAAACTGAAGTTACATGCAGCTGTGAGTTGCTAGGTAGGTGCTGGAGAGTGAACCCAGGTACTCTTCAAGAGCAGTCAGCTCTCTTTACCACTGAGGCATCTCTCTGGCCCTAAATATAATTTCATTTAAACTTTTAATCATCAGTTTCTAATCTGTAGGAGAACTTGGCAATTTTTTTACCATAATCATTTTGTTGATACCAATTGAGATTTATAATGAACTAACACCAAATTGAAAAAACTTAACTTCTATTGACTCTAAATAAATTCTAGTAAACTTTGTAACTGTTTCTTTAGCTATATCAAGTGAGTTTTTAAAGTTTAAGTCATGATGCATATAAAATTGTTACAAATTTTTCATAACTTCTTTACCACTAGAAATTACTGTCTATTTTATATAAGGATATATTTTAAAATAATTATCATAATTTATGATTATTCCATTGAAATTATTAAATAATACAATAATGGGAAAATAAAATCACCTACATATTTATTCTTATTACAGTGTTGGGGTTGACAGCCAAGGCTTCTTAAGTGATAGATGCTATACTGTTTACTGAGTCATAGACTCTCTGAGCTCATTTTTAAATTTACCTATCTCATAAACCAACAATAAGGCAACTTCTTAGTCTGAATCTATTTAATAAAAGAAGAAATGTATTTGGGGAGAAGAATTTTAATGTTCAGTAATTTGCTAATCTGCCATTCTTAGACGTCAGACATACCTTTACCTTAAGTAGGGGATTGCTTTAATTAGGATATATCCATATGTTTGCACATTTAGTCTCTATTAAAAAATGATGAAGCCAGAGCCGGGCGGTGGTGGCGCACGCCTGTAATCCCAGCACTTGGGAGGCAGAGGCAGGTGGATTTCTGAGTTCGAGGCCAGCCTGGTCTACAGAGTGAGTTCCAGGACAGCCAGGGCTGTACAGAGAAACCCTGTCTTGAAAAACCAAAAAAAATAAAAAAATAAAAAATGATGAAGCTAGGACTGGAAAGATCGCTCAGTAGTTAAGAGTTGTTCTTTCAGAGGTTGCCACCATTCATATCAGGTAGCCTGTAACCATCAGTAACTCCAGCTCTATGGAACCCAGTAACCACTTCTGACTCCACAGGTACCTTCCCTCATGTATATACCCATACACTCACAGCCACACACAAGTTAAAATACATCTTTTTTTAGTGACGGTGAATGTGGTTGGTGGGACATTAATTTTAGTATTCAAAAGGAGACTGAGCCAGTAGGATCATGAGTTCCAAGATAACCTTAGCTACATAGGTTTGACCCTGCCAAAACAAACAATAAGTTGTAGTCTGTTTGAGGTCAAGACCAGCTAGAGAAGATAGGTAAACTGAGACTGGTAAAACTAAACACTATAAATTATATGTATGAAGCATTTCAATTTTTCTTATTGAAAACACACACATGTATGAAATTTAAAGTCTGGAAAAGCATGTACACGTATCTTAACCATAATCTTCTGAAAAGTGGTAAAATTGTGGGTGAGTCATTATTTACACCTCTTAGTAGTTCATGGGGTTTCTTTTTGCAACAATATATAGTTCACACATAGAAAAATTTATTTTTTGTAAGAAATGTTCATTGAGTTCCAAAAGGAACTTAAAATTTATTATTAAACAGAACTTTCATGCTTCAAAATAGGCTCCCCATCTAGAAGTCACAAATATAAAGGATGGTGTGAAATGTGGAAAAGAGCTGGTGGTCTTAGAGATGGTGGATTCTTTGCTAGAGAAGTGAGGGTGCTCATCCAGCATCACTGATTTGACAGAATCCTGAGTGTTGTATTTTCTTATGGAGTCCTAAATATCTCACATCAGAACCAAAATAACTGGAAGTATGAATAATGAAGAGAAAGCCTGTTTGGTCCCAAACAGATTTCACATTTTAAACTTCCATTTATACTCCAAATAAGTTTTCCTGTGTCAGAGAATTACCTGCTGCCTTATGTAGCATTAGTGCACAGTTCCCCAGCTGCTGTAATCACCCTGCAATCAACAGCCTTCTACTTCTATGGCTTAAGCCCCCTTTATGGGCCAATGAATATGAAATGAAATAAGGCAAAAAATAAACTTTATTGTTGAAGATCATTTGAGTGCCATTAAAACTACAACGAATGAGGTAATTTCCAGATAGAAAGGAATAAATTGAAAATAAAAATATTCTGAGTTCTTACCCTCTCAGTAAATGAAAATCTGCATTTAAGAAAAAGATATCACTTTAAATGTATCGTTTTAATAAGAATTCTTTCAAATAAAAATGGAAACTTTGTTTTATATAAATTTTGCTTTATAATAATTTCCATTTGTGTCAGTCAACATGTTCTCCTTGTTGACTTTTCTACTGTTACAGTTCTTATAATTGAACCTGTGTTTGCTTTCTTCTCAACTGTTGAATACAGCTGTTAACTGGGATCCCATCTCCTCTGACACTCTGGTCTCTTTTCTCAGGAAACCTTCCTGGTGGCGTTTGTACCTTTCTGTAGCCTGTTCTCTCCTTGGTTGCACTAGCATCACAGACCTGTATCTGAACTGGTGTTTTTAGCAGATCACTGTTTGAGAACATTTCTTTTAAACTGATTTAAAACACATCAGTATGCAGCTTGCCCTTGAATCTGAGTGGCCTAGGTTTCTTGCTGCTGCTGTCCCATCCTCATCATTGTCTCCATTTCTCAAACACCTGTCTTATATATCTCCATCCGTTCATTATGTGCCACCGATAAGATATTATGAACACATATTCTGAATATATTTTATTTGTTTTATTCATGCATACTGTATACATTATACAACAATGCAAAGAAAAACTCATTTAATTCTAAAAACTGGTACTACATTGTAGTGGGAGATACTCAAATCTCCAACCCAAATAGGACTGGTCAATGAAAACACAACTCAGTAATCATGTATATAATCTTCAAGCCTAGATTGGGCAGACACCCTTACACTACTCTGCTCCCCAGCTATGAGGCCCTTATAACTTGAGGGCTTTTCAGACCCTGCGTCTGTCCTCCTACCTCCTGCTTCCAGTCGTCCTCTCCTTCGTCGTCTTCCTCCTCCATTGTCTTCCTCCAGTCCCCCAGTCGTCCTCCCTCTCTCTCTTCTCTCCCCAGCCTTTATATCTCCACCTCCCCTTCCTCTGCCCAATCACTGGCTCAAGCCTTTATTTTACAAATTGAGATGGGCTAAAGGTTCACTAGAAATCACCTGTGTAATGACTCACACCTCCTCTGCAGCCCTTCACAGGAAAGGGGAATTAGTATCAAAATACAAGGCCAGGGCTATCCACAACAATACATTGCTTACTATCTATGTACATAAACCTAAATTTTACATAGTACTGATAATTTTGAATTTGGAGGTATAACTTTCTTAGATCTCATGATTTTTTGTTGTTGCTACATTATGATAACAGAGTTTGCTGGTGAATATGTGAAGAAGGGAAGGGATCCATGCTAAAATAGAATGCCTTCCCATTTTTGCTTTGTCTACTTGTATTAGCTTTAATATTCATAGTTTGTAATATTTTTAAGCCAGGGTTGGCGTTTAGTAAAACCAGCACTCAGGAAGCAGAAGCAGGTAGACCTCTTGAGTTTGAGGGGAACCTGGTCTACAGAGCATGTTCTGGTACAGCCAGGGCTGCAAAGAAAACTCCTGTCTTGAAAACCAAAAGCCTCCATACCTATAAATGTGCTTAGCCAGGAGCACTGAAACTGTAACCCTGCCACACATGGTAGACATAGGTAGGAACAGGCCACTCCTCTACTTCCTGCCATTCTTTTTCTCCTCTGAGTACTTCTGCAGCTCATGGGGGAACCACTTTTAATCTAAATATTAACTGATATTATAAGTTCATTGCTTTAAAGTTTTTACTAAGACTGCTGATAGTTCTAGCATTTTCTTCCCATTGAACCATTCAGTACAATTCATCCGTGCCTCCAGTTAGCCCACATGAGGTGCCACTTGGACAGTTTGGACCCTTGTAACTTTTTTTCCCTATTTATATAATTACTGTCTTTTTTGACTGAGATCTAGAATCTTTGTTCTGCTTCAATTGTTTTTGTGTGTTTTAGACAGGCTTTTGTACACCTCAGGCTGACTTTGTGTAACCAAGAGTAATCAACTGAGCTGCCTGCTTCTGCCCTCCATGTCTAGTATTGTGGGTCTGTGCAGTACACCTGGCTGTAAGGACTTAGCTCAGCCTGTTTTCACTTGGTCACTCACTATTGAGTGCAGCTGGTCATTTCTTACTATAAGTGGTTAGCTGCTAATCTAGCTACTCATGGGGAAAATCCACCCATCATTCACGCTTGGTGCTTCCCATGGTGGGCTGAATCTTCTAATGTCAACTTACTTTATCAAGACAGTCCTCCACAAACATGCCACAGACCAGCTACTCCAGTGTATTGTCCCTCATTGATACTCACCCAAAGTGATTCTAGGTTATGTCCAGTGATACATGCTAACTAAGCACTGTATCCACTAAGCTACATCCCCAGCCTTCTTTGGTACTTAAGAATAAATTGTTTAACTTAACCATTTTATTCCTAGTATCCTAGTAAATAGGAGATCAGTAAACATTTATAGAAGTAAGCATCATTGGATTCCTGTGTACCATAAGCTACTTGATTTTTGAGGGCAGAAGCCTTGTTTCAGTTGTAATTATTTTTCCAGTGTCTGATTCATTCACAGACAGATATTTATTGACTCACTGTGGTGGATCTATGAATATATAATTCATTTTTTTCTGTCTTTTGTACCTTACACCTGCTGAGACAGGGTGTCACCTAGTTGTCTACCTTGGCCTGGAACCTACCAGTTCTCTGGCCTGATCCTCTGCTGTAGCTGAGATGCAGGCCTGTGCCACTGAGCTTAGCTACTACTTTCTTGTATCCATATCCCAGTGCTTAACACAATGCCTGGCTTATTATATTTGGTAATGATTTGCTAATCCAGTCACATTTACTGTGATTGTTCTTGTTAAGTAGCACCTGCCTCCTGATTAATGGTTTCTGTGTTGTGATATTTTATAAATATATTAATTTTTAATCTTCTACATAATTAGCAAGGTTGAGTATAAGTTCTATGTTCTTAGTCATTTTTCATCAGAATTTCAAACCATGTGCTTCGTGTGTTTTCAGCAAGATATTTGATACTAGACTCTCTGCTCCTTTCCTCATACGCATTTAATTTTTCTTACTGCATAAAGGCTTTTAGGTTTTTATTTTTTACCTACTGCTATTCAGTGTTGTAGTCTAGTTAATTTTTCATTCATCCTAGCTCTTCAGATACATGAGATTTGCTTCTGTTATTTCTTTGAGATGTTTCTTTTTTCCAAAGATTTACTTATTTATTTTTATGTATATGAGTGCTGTATCTACATGTACACCTGCATGCCAGAAGAAGGTATCAGATATCAGTATGGAGCCACCATGTGGTTGCTGGGAATTGAACTCAGGACCTCTGGAAGAGCAATCAGTGCTCTTAACCACCAAGCCATTTTTCCAGCCTCCTTTGACATGTTGCTTTTTTCCATTGTTTCTAATTTTTTTCTAGAATGCCTCCTAGATTTGGAAACTTTTTGATTTATCTTGAGTGTCTGTTCTTTTTATTCATTACTCTAAGGAAATGTCTTAGATTTCTCACTGATCTTTCTTTGGTACATTTATTCTGCTGTTTGATCAGTGGCTTCTTTATTTAAGTGTCTAAAATCTTCTTCCTAAGATCTGTACTAGAGCTTTTTGAATATTGATGGTTCCCACTTTACAGTGTTCAACTTACAGGTGTGGTTTGATTGAGTTTTCTACTTTACAGTAGTATGAAAGAAAGGCAGTGCATGTCAAGGAGAAACCATCCCTAGAAATTAAGTGTGTTCAGTGTCTTCCTGGACTAGAGATAATATGGCAGAGCAGCCTCAGCATTCTGAGGTCCACAGTGTGCCATGTCATCAATGGAATAGGGAGACAAAATGCTCTTTCACTCAAGATTTTGTCAACTTGTGACACGTTTTCCAGGGTATAACCCCATTGGAGAAATGTCTTTATGATGTGTGCTCTAGTCTTGGAAACATACTTCTTTTCAATCTCAGCTGTGTTTTCCATTGTTTCCATAAGGTTTGCTTTTCTTATACTAATTCTAACACAGTTTTCATTTCTCGTGGCTTATGCCAGTTTTGTAGACTCCTCCACACCTGGCAGAGCCTAGGAGCCTGTCAGCTGCATTTGCTTCCAGCATCTGTATGGAAGCACCTGGTATGGACTTGATGACTAACCTTCTTTTGGGACTCTAAGCATGCACTGTCAAGAGGCAGGCTTCTATGGTGATGAGATGACTAAGAAGAAGAAACACTCTTCCTCCTGCAGACCTTGCCCATCCAATTCTCTTCCTGTTGTGAAGTCGTTAGCTTCTAACACTTTACAATTATTTTGGAAACTTTTTCACTTTCTGTCAACATTTTGGCAGGTGGGCATACTGCCTTGCTTTCCCCCTCTGGTCCATGCATAAACCTTTCCTCTTTTTATATGTACTGACATTCTTATGATAAAATCATGCCTCCTTTGTGATGCCCTATGCTACAAGGATTTGTAGTTGAAAGATGCACTACTCACAGCATATGATTAGGAATTCAACCTCAAATGTATGTATTCAGTAGTATATACACAGTGAAAAATAGACAGGCCCAGATCTTAGTATTGTAAAGGTATCCATATAATTGATTTTGGCGACTTCATATCATCTTTATGAAATCAGAGAACCACAGCAGTGTTATATTATTTCTGTAGTATTGTAAAAAGCTAACTTTAGTGTTTTTTTCTTCTTAGGTTGTTGGTGATTCAACCATCTTAAAAGTTCTTCAGTCCAACATTCAGCATGTACAGCTGTATGAAAATCCTGTCCTCCAGGAAAAAGCATTGATTTGTATCCCAGTCAATGAACTAAAAAGAAAATCTCAAGAAAAGTTATTCAGAGCTAGAAAGTTAGATAAAGGTAGTGGCTTCCATAATGATTTATTGCTAATGTGCATCATTACTAGATAGTAGTGCCTTTAGC
Source organism: Grammomys surdaster (assembly GCF_004785775.1). Classification (NCBI taxonomy): domain Eukaryota; kingdom Metazoa; phylum Chordata; class Mammalia; order Rodentia; family Muridae; genus Grammomys; species Grammomys surdaster. The sequence goes on along the minus strand of NW_021621338.1, from coordinate 13,169,791 downwards.
TGTGTGTGCACACTATAAATAAATAACCTATACCTATATGGATTTTTAAGAAGTAGAACAATAATGGATATATATATTTGCTTTTTAAAAAAGTATTTTTTGGTAACAGTAAACGTAGAAATCTTCCTATCGTCACCTTTTAAGCATGTAGTTCATTGCTATTGAGTACTTTTCTGCTGCTGCATGACCCTTAGCCACTATCCTTCCTTTTGTCATATAAAATGGAAAATCTACCCATTAAATGGCTATAGTCTGCCTTTCCCTAATCCAGCTACTGTCAATCACTGTTCTACTCTGTCTCTGATCTTGACGACTCTGTTGCGTGTAAGTGCTTTGTGGTTAGCTTATGTGGTTTAGTACAATGTCTTCAAGACTTACTCATGTTGCAGCCTACTACAGAGTTGTCTTCTGCTGTGAGATAGATGATGATCCACTATGTGTGTATCCATGTCTTGCCTGTCTAGTTATCCATTGGTGGACACTTGTGTTGCTTTCAAGTTTACTTCTTACGCTGCTGTGAACATGGATAAACAGATATCACTTTGAGACCTACTTATAGTTATTTGGTTTTTAACTTGAAAGTGCTAATATATTAATGTTAATTTTGTTTTGGAGGAATCACCAAACTTTTCCACAGTGGCTGTACCTTTTTTCTCTTCTTTTGCCTTCTCATCAGTGCACAGGATTTCAGTTCATATCTCGGTCAGCAGCTACAATATACATATATATGTAATATTTTATATATTTACACATGTATATTCATATATAAATATAATAATATATGTAATAGTATAATTACATAAAAAATAAAATATTTTATATTATACATTTTTATATATATAATAACTGTGTTAATAAAGCTGAAGTAGCATCTCTGTTTTGATTTGCCTTTCCAATAATGTTGAACATCTTTTAATGGGCATTTGTATATCGTCCTTGAAATATGTCTACTTAACATTTCTCTTAAAAGTATTTTTAGCCGGGCTTTAATCCCAGCACTTGGGAGGCAGAGGCAGGCAGATTTCTGAGTTCAAGGCCAGCCTGGTCTACAGAGTGAGTTCCAGGACAGCCAGGACTATACAGAGAAACCCTGTCTCGAAAAACCAAAAAAAAAAAAAGTATTTTTAACTTGGATATACCTTTTTATTATAATATTGGTATATGTTTGTTTGTGAGTAAGGTAGAACTTTATGGAATATACAGCAAGTACCATTTGTATGTGTTGTTTTTTATACTGTGCTACATATTGAACAGTGTTTTGGATCTGTTAGACAAGTGATCCACCATGGAATTATACCTATACGCTTTAGTTTTTAAAACAGGATCTCAGTGTGCGGTTTGGGGCTAGCACTGCCTTCATGATCTTACTGCGTCTGCGTCTCAAGTGCTGGGATTACAGGCATGCTCCACTATGTCTAGCTTTATTGACTCTAACCAAATTCACCCCTAAAGGTAGACACAGGTTCACTTTTGTTATTAGATATTATTTATTGGTGCAGAATAATTTCACAACAGTTGCCTTTGTATAAGCTCAGGGTTGTTACTTATACTGAGCAGCCCCTCTGCCTCTGTCCCTCCATTTGGAAATAAGAATAATTAAAAGAACAAATGAGTTAGTACATTTAAACAGCCCAGAAAAATAATTTTGACTTTTATAATCATTTGTTAACATTAGGATTTTAGTCGTTAATATTTTGTGGCTATAGGGTTTTTGCTTTTTTGTGTAATTGATTTTTATCCAATTATCTTATCGTTCGGTACTGTGTTTTTTTATGGTACTGTATATTTGGGGAAAGTGGTTACTATGCTTTATAATAAGCGTTTTTAATACTGTGTCTTCAGAGTCCTAGTCTCTTGTGTGCACTGCAGGCACCTTGTGAAAGGCTTCCTTTCTTCTCCCCACAGTGGTGGTTCTGGCAGTCATTTCACTGTCCTACACTGTGATAACTCAGGCGATGCTGCTATGTTTTAGATCAAGATTAGGAAAAGGAATGTTTTTTTTTTTTTAACCCTAATCTGTTCTTTCCCTGTGCTCCTCATTTCTTGATATAAAACTAACTTTCTAACATGTCTCTCTTTTTTTTTCCTATTATGAGATGAGAAATATATTGAAATGTTTTGACTATTTTTGAGTAACTATACTCCATAGTACCATCCAGGCTAAGGAGGATAGAACCCAGAGCCTTCAGCAAATTAGACAAATTGACTGAACCATATCTCAGCCCTGGCTTTCCCAGTTACCTGCCAGGGACAAGGCTGAGGAAGATGCTGACTAGTCTCAGTTTATTTTGAATGTGACTGTGTCATGAATGTTGTACTAGAAACTTTAATATTATCGAGGAAAGCTTAGGATTTTCTCCAGTCAGTCAATCCTTGGTCCCTCCATATGGTGCAATTCTTCAAAATTTGTTCTTCCAAGTAGTTCTATGGAGAAAATAGTTTAATTTGTGTAGGGTTTATACAAAATTTATTATCTTATATACATTCAGTTCCTTTATAAATTTCATTTTCATATCAGAAACATCTTGTTAGGTCTCTGTAAACTGCTGTAGTACAGATAGATTTAAACACTTTACTGAATGTATATTTAACTTGCACAGTTCCCCATGGATGGGTACTGGAATTACTGTCTGTTTTTATTTGTGCTGAATGCTATCCACTGAAGTGCTCATGAAACTTGTCTCCTGTTCCTTGGACAAATTCCCTCTTGCCAATGGCATGTGGTATTTTTTCACAGAAAGAGTATTTGTCCTTCTAATGTTGATGTTATTTTAAGAGGGTGATTAGTATTATCATTGATTTGTAGGACAGTTTTATGTGTTATAGATTGATACATTCCTTAGCTAAACACATTAGAATTTTACTACTCCCTACCTCAATATTTTTGGTAACTTGTTAGGTATATCTCCTGAAATTCAGAAGTTTTAAATGACATAATTTTCCATTACTGGATTTATACCATTGGTCGTATCTTGCTTTTAAGAAAACCTTCTCAGGCTTGGGAAATGGCCCAGGACTAAAGTAAATGCTTGCCGCACAACAATAAATTACTGAGTTTGAGTGCCCAGAACTGACACAAAGTCTGATGTAGTAGCATATATCTGTAATCTGCACTCCTACAGGAAGATGGGGATGGAGACAGTGGACACCCAGAAGCTCCAGTTATTCTGACTATTCAAGTAACAAAAAGAGATGCTGTCTCAAACAGTGTGAAAGGCAAGGATCAACACCTGAGCTTATCTTCTGTGTACTGTGGCACATCCATGTGCATCACACACACACACATGTACACACTGACGAGGCCTTCTGGGGTCCAGTTATAAACATGCTATCTTTTAACTCTTAACCATTGTAGTACTATACAGAAAAACAGACTTCTTAAATAAATGTATTAACAGTATCAAATATCTAGGTAACTACTTGTCTCAACTTAATAGGTGGTCCATTCTCTTAAAATTTCTTTGACACAATAATTTTGTCTTGGTGTTTTCCTTTTTTATTTAATGTGTTTGGTTTTGGTTTTTAAGCTAGCCTAGACTGCTTCTTACCTCAGTCTCCTGAGTGCTTGAGATTACAGGCCTACACCATCACATGCAGTGCCAATGTTATTAAATGCCATTTATTCACTTTTAAACTATCTTTGACTGATACAGAAGACCTGTCTCAAAGAGAATAACGAGGTTTATCTTTCAGGACACTTTCTTGTTTCATTGATTTTTTTATAGTAACATATTTAATTATTAAAAATTGATAAGTTCATTTACCTTAAAAATTTTTTACACATGCACTAAGAAAAGCCAGGCTATTTAATAAAAATGCACATTATCACAATGTGCATTAGTCTTTAACTGGATTAGTTAAGTAAAATGACAGATAAACCTGGGCTGTGCAGATAATATACACAGTGCTGATTATCCTGTCAACAGTGGACAAGACCTGACTGCTATGGTGGTTCTTAAGGAGACCTGTACTAGCTGTTTTGTGTTTGTTTGCTGTACTGGGATGGAACCTAGTGGCTTGCACATTTCAGACAAATGTTCCATGTCTGAACTAAGTTGCCAGACTCTGTTGCCTATTTAATGCATCTTCTTTTAATGTAAATTCTGTAGTAAATATATTTTGAGAAAAATTCTTTTATAATTTTAATCGAGATCATATTTAATTACAAAATAATTTGGAGAGAATTGACAAATTTAAAAGCAACAAGTTTCCTGGAGATATCAAACAAAGCTAGGAGAGAATGGAGGCCAGTTGACCCTTGGACAACATGAGCTTGAATTATACCTGTCCATCTATAATGGACATATAAATTAAGAAAGTGTTTCATGTGTCACATGCATGTACATGTGTATCATAATTCATTTTGCCATTAGTTCTGTTTTGCTATACGCACACATACACATTTTTTTAAAGTTAAAGTTAGTTTGGGTTGTGATTCATCCTTAGAACTAAAATTTAAAAGTATAGCTTATCAAAAGTTAACTCACACAAGTCATACTCAAGAAACTGAAGCAAATATAATGATGAAATATTTTGGTATAACTGAAGCTAGCCATAGTATTGGTGTCAGTGGTCCAGCTCTTCTTTATAAGGAAAGCGAGGAAATGGCATTGACAGCCAAGTGCAACAAACAGAGCCTTTCAGCGCATCCCTAAAGACCTTCTAGTATGGACAGCATGTTTTGTTTTATTTTTAATGTTTTGTTTTTTAATACACTTCTGAAGATTTTTAAATTATTTCATATCTAGACAAGTTAAGATTTTTTAACAACTTAATATAAGTTTACTACTTGATTTTAAAAGAATAAGTGCACTCCAAATGCCTGTTACTAAAGGTCTTAAATGACTTTTTTGTTTTGTTTTGTTTTTGGGGTTTTTTTGTTTTTTTTTTGTTTTTTGGGGGGGTTTTTTTTGGTTTTTTTTGTTTGTTTGTTTTTTTTTTTCAAGACAGGGTTTCTTTGTATAGCCCTGGCTGTCCTGGAACTCACTCTGTAGACCAGGCTGGCCTCGAACTCAGAAATCTGCCTGTCTCTGCCTTCCAAGTGCTGGGATTAAAGGCGTGTACCACCACTACCAGGCATAACTTTTCTAAAAACAATTTTGCAGATATCCCATTATATTGCCATTCCTAGTATTGTTAAAGAATGCTATTTCAAACACCTGTGACTACATCAACTGTATTAGATCTTGACATTATACTATTTATTTCCTTCATAGATATTTTATTTCTTTTAATAACAAATCATTCAATGTAGAGATGAGGGCTGGCAAGATAGCCCAGTGGGTTAAGGTCTTGGCCTCCAAGCCTGATGACTTGAGTTCATTTCCCAGCATCCACATGAGTGAAGGAAAGCACTAACTCTGAAAATTGTCCTCTCACCTCCATCTGTGTGCAGAGCCACCCCACACCCAGACAAACACGTGTAAATCGTCTATACACAGGAAGGAGTAGGTGGGGCTGACAAGATACCTCAGCAAGCTGAGATGCTTGCCATCATCCTAACAAACTGACTTTTCTCTGAGGACTCATTTAGTAGCAGAACCAATTTTCAGAAGTTGTCCTCTGACCTTGACACAAGTACACTATGGCACACATGAGCATACACACACACACACACACACACACACACACACACACACACACGCCCGTACACCCATGAGTAAATGTAATTTTTAAAATAGGAGGTGGTATTTTATTGATAAATTGGGCAAAATATTTTGTATCATGCTTACTTGCTGGGTTGTTTTGTACACTCTAGACATGCTTGTATGTTTACCCTTTGGTATACATATCCATGGATAAATTCTATTACACAGTTGAAGCACTGATTTAAAAAAAAATAAAAAGTAGATACTGGAGAACATTGTCTGCTCTTACAGAAGACCAGGCCATGATTCCTAGTACCCAGATAGAAGTTTACAACCTTCTTTAAGTCTAGTCCAATGGGATCTGATCCCATTTCTACCCTCCAAGGGCACTAGGCATATCTGGATACACAGACATGCATATAGGCAAGACACCCATACACATAAAATAAATCTTTAAAAAGCTAACAGCATGATATTTAACTTATCTGGCATTCAGACATTCACCTATGATTTTCTTATCATTTCATGTTTATCTGTGTATATACCCAGTAGCAAACTTAATATGGCCAAAATTAATATTTTGTTTGATGGTGCTGGTGACAAAAGTCTGGATCTTGCACACATGAAGCAGGTGTGCTACCTAGTAAGCTGTGTTTTTCAAAGTCATATTTTTCTATCTCCCTTGTGTTCTATGGGTTGATTCCATGTTGACCCCATTCCTTGAGACAATGTCACACACTGCTCACTTGCAAAGGAGAGGCTGCTGTGATTCCTTCTGCTGTAAATCCAGGCACATAGCTTACTCTCTCTCTCTCTCTCTGTGTGTGTGTGTGTGTGTGTGTGTGTGTGTGTGTGTGTTGTGTTTGCCCTGTTGACAGCATCTGACATCGTTTCTTGCATATTCTTTGTGAAAGCTTTTGTCATCTTACACTTTCATATGTTTCTACTCCCAATCTGTGGATAAAGCATATAGGAAGTTTTGGACTCTGTGGGCTTTAAACCTTAACTGGTTCTCTTCTAACTTCCAAGGTACTAATGTAAGTGACGAGGACTTCCTTCTACTGGAGCTCCTACACTGGTTTAAAGAGGAGTTTTTTCATTGGGTGAATAACATTGTGTGCAGGAAATGTGGTGGAGAGACTAGATCTAGAGATGAGGCATTGCTGCCGAATGATGATGAGCTGAAATGGGGTGCGAAGAACGTGGAGGATCATTACTGTGATGCCTGCCAGTTGAGCAACCGCTTCCCAAGGTGAGTCCCTGCAAAAGGGAGGGGCGGGGGAAGTGAGGTATCTCTCAGTGGGATGGTTAACAGGGATTTATTATCAAATTAACTTTTTAATCTCCATTTTAACTGGACTTGATATTTCGTTAGGACAGAGGTCTACAGACTAGGCTGGCAGACTAGACCCAGCCATATCCACATTCTATGCTTTTGTTAAGGCACAATCCACTGACTTAGTGGTCCTGTGACAGTTTTCAGGCTGCAAGTGTTGCTGAATACTGGTGACTATAAGACTAAAGACCAAAATATTTACTGTCTCATTTTTTCTGTCTTTTCTGTCTCTCGCTCATGTGTGTATATCTGTGTCTTATGTAGCCCAGGGGTACTATCTGTGTCCATAGTAGCCCTGGAACTTCTAATTTTTCTGCCTCTACTTGTTGAGTGCTAAGATTATAAGCATGTATTACAATGTATCCAGTGCTGGGGACTTTGTGCATGTTAGGCAGGCACTTTACCAACTGAGCTAATCTGCAGGCCTTACTGTCTCCTTTTATGCAGTTTATTGACGCCTATCCTAAGGCATACATTTTTACATATATTCATAGCATTTTAAGGTATGAAAGTATTTAAAATATACAGTGACAATCTTAGTAATAGTGACACCGTGTCTTTAATTAATCATCAGATACGGGGGGTAAAAGTAACTTATAAGGGCAGAAATTGTTTTAATTAGGACTTCCTCTGTCCCAGCCTTTCATATCTGTCTCAATCTCTGCGGTTTTCTTGTTTTATTGATTGGATTTGTTTTTTGAGACAAAGTCCTGCCGTGTAGCTCAGTTATCCTCTTACCTATCAAGATTACACGTGTATCACTAAGCCTGAAAAACCGTATCTCCATTTTAAACTTAGATAATTAAAATTTTTCAATTTACTTTTTTCAACCTTTAACTTTTAAGCTCCTTGTTAGATTTTCTTAATAGTCAGTAGTTAGGAAGTTTAGCTTTGTGGCCCAACAAGAAAAGATGACATGTGTTTGAAAAGCCTGTTCTGTTGGAGTTTAGCCCTCAGTTCTGTCCTAATTTGGAACCAGTCCTACATTATACATAAAAGAATATTATAATACCCGATGCTTATATAAAACTAGCTTTGTTTTGTTGTTCTTCAGCATATACTTACACCGTCCCTTAACAGTACCATACCTAGTTAAATCTCTCTTATGAGACTTTTTGTTTGTTTTTCCCTAGGCAGCAGAATTAAATAAACTAACAATATAGTATGGACTAGTGGTATTTATAGCATTTATTCTAGTGTATTTATGCAAAGTCTATTTTCTAATCATTTGCCTGCTTTACTTTTAGTAGTTGTTTGTTCAAAGTTGGAGAATAAACACATTTTTGGGTTGTTTTGTTATGTTTTTCTAGTAGCAGAGCTAGACCTTAGGGCCTCAGTGTTACTGGTGCTTCACCACTGGGGTATCGCTCTTGCTCTACTCCATTTGACTTGGCACAAGACCAGAATGCTCTGGTTCATTGTTATGCATTAGTGTAACCTTACATCCCTTTTCAGGTAGAGTGCTGAATTCACATAGCTTAAGCAAAGCATCTGCTTTGCAGATTTTTCATTGCAGAACCAGTTCATTCGTGCCACTGCTTTCTTTTCCTTCCAGGTCTGGGACTAGCCTTTCTGTTTAGCTGGAGCACAAGACACACACCAGACCTTCTCAGTGCAGAGTGAAAAATCTCAGTGTTCTCTGTTCTTGTGATACATTTGTAATTGACATAACTTTTGGGAGAATGCTGCATACATTTTGCTTGTAAGTTAGCAAGCATTTTTAAGTGTGTCCAGAAAATTAATGAAAATCATTATTAAAAAGAAAAGTGGAACTTAGTATATACTAAGTTTAAAATCTCTGCATATGAGTGAGGAGTCCAGCTTTGTTTACATACAGGAAGAAAGAAGTCTTGTTCAACCATTCTCTACCTTATTCCCTGGAGACAGGTGTCTACCAAGCCCTCAAAATCCTGCCTCCACCACCCACAGCATTGGGGTTACAAGTATGCATGGTCACACCCACAGCTCTCTACATGAGCACTGGATCCAAAGTTGGGTCCAAGTGTTCCTAAGCACTGAGCCATGTCTCCAGCCCTGATCCCCTACTTTTGAATTTCATGTTTAGAGACAGTGTCTCATATAACACAGGCTGGTCTTGAATGACTTTGAATTCCTAGTCTCCTCCTCCCTCCCAAACCCTGGGATTATACTTGTACAATAGCATGCCATCTTTCTTGGTGATAGAAATTGACCTCAGGGTTTCATGTGTGATAGGCAAGTACCCTAACAACTGAGCTAAATCCCTGCCCCTGCCCCTGCCCCTGCCCCTGCCCCTGCCCCTGCCCCTGCCCCTCCAAGCTAAAAGCCATTGAGTAATTTTGAAAGGTAGTTACACAGCAAGTTTATTTACTTTCAAGAGAACCATTGAATATCTTAATCACATTTTTTTTTAGAAAATCTGCCCATCTAAATGTTTTTAGAAACCAGACAATATGAAAATTCCCCTGCCAAGCCGTTCTCCTATGTCTTAGCTGTTACATGGGTTGTATTACTGATTCTGAGTGTGATGGTATGGATAGACTAATCAATGCACTTACCTTCTTAGAAGGGGTAGCACCCATTTTTAAGTAAGACTAAGACTGACTGCATATAGTGAACTACACTCATTGAAGGCAGTTCTACCTTTTTAACATGGTTCACAAGGCACTAGCAGAGTGCCTTGTATAGGCTATGTGCTTTAATTACTATTGGTGTTCTACCATACAAGTGATTTAAATTCTTTAAAATTTTGATTTTAATAATGAATAACAGCTCTTGTTTTTGTTGTTTTTTCAACCAGATATAACAACCCAGAGAAACTTTTGGAAACAAGATGTGGACGCTGTGGTGAATGGGCCAATTGTTTTACACTTTGCTGCCGTGCATTAGGGTTTGAAGCTCGATATGTGTGGGATTACACAGGTACAGCATGAGTAGGAGGGAAGAGACAGAGAAGAAAGGGGCTTTGTAAACTTGGAGTTGAGGTTTACAGCCTGAGCCCCCATTTTCTCTGTCTTACATCACCCGAGTTTTCTGTTAGTCTTCTGTAAGGAAGCAGCAGTGCCAGCCTCACAGGTGTTCTCAAGGCTCTGTAACAGTTGTGCCACAGCTATCCCATTCCCAGTGCCTGGACTCTATCCTACCCATGACATTAACAGAGCCCTGTTCTGTGTGGATGGGAATGTATGTAGTAACGTGCTGTAGAGACCATGTTTAAAGGATTGCTGTAGTTGACATAGTAAGCCTATACTACATTCTACAGAAACTGAGGAAAATCCTAGTGTTGGACTTGGTCTTCATTTAGAAACAACTCATTTCAGCTCCATGTTGAAAGTCACTTTCCCTGTTCCAGGGTTTTCCTTGTTTCCACTGTTGTTTTAGAATTCGATGAAACCTTCAGCTGATAGTCTTCTCTCAGAATCAAATACAGAGCCTCAGGCGCTCAAGAGTTTAAGGCAGGAGGATTGAAACCACCTGGGTATCCATTTACCTACTGATGAGACTCCATTTCAAAACTAAATATATACCATGAGTAACCAGATACTCTGTCAGGCCTCTTTCTGGGTCCAGAGAGGTTGTTGTTGTTTCAGAAGTCACATCCATTCCTTCACAGCCTGGTAGTTCAGATGCCCTTCTGAAAGCTTTGCCTATCTTAGAGTCAAAGCATACATCATCTTTAGTTAAGACTTAAACTGACTACATTTTAAATACAAATACTGTACAATTATGTGTGCCACAGAATGTTCTTGCTAATTAACTAGATGTTAAATATTATAAATTAGTTTATTATGTGATTCTTAGAGGATTGCTTACAGTTATTAGAAGTCATTCTTGGTTTATAAACTTAGCCTCTATTTCTTTTTTCTTTCTCTTCTCCCACATGACTAGACCATGTTTGGACAGAAGTCTATTCTCCATCTCAGCAGCGGTGGCTGCACTGTGATGCATGTGAGGATGTCTGCGACAAACCTCTCCTTTATGAAATAGGATGGGGCAAGAAGCTTTCCTATATAATAGCATTCTCTAAAGATGAGGTAGGACATCAAAGAAAATGCACACCTTCAAAGTGTACTTGACATATGGGCCACATACATTTGCAGGGTGCTGCTTCATCTGTCATTTGTAAACACCATAAAGTCATTGGAATCAGTATTTTCCCGTGGGTGTCCAAGGGATGTTTTTATCCATGTACCTATAGATGGATATTGAGTGAGTTTAGTTTTTAATCTTAAATCAAGCTGCTGCAAACATTCAAGTATATATTTGCTTTTTCTCGTTGCCTAGAAGTGGAATGGCTGGGTCATTGTCAGATTATTTTGTGAAGTAGTGGCACCATTTTCTTTTCTTACCAGCGGTACATGAGATGAGACTTGCGAGTTTCTCCATATTCTTGCCAAAGTTTAGTGTGGCTTTCCTTTTTCAAATTCAGCCCTGCCAATGAGAGCACAGATGTGCTTTCCAAGTGTCCTTCCCTAACGGCACAGTGTGCTGGAGCATGTGCTAGGCCTCATTCCCAAACCTGTGCCCCTTTTCTTCTGAGTTTGGAGGTTTCTTTTTTAAAAAATTCTTATGTAAGTTGTTTTTAGAATTGTGTCTTGTTAATATTTGTCTCATGTGTTCTAAATGGTAAAAGAGAAGAAATCAGTAGCCAAGTTTAGAATGTTCTCTTAAAAGATTTTTGTTTTCTTGTTGTATAAAAGTTTTGCCTGTTTCATGACAATGATATTTTCTCTTGTTTTCTTTTTAGAGCTTTTTATGTTTTAGTTAGTTGAGACTTATTTTGAGCATCTACATTAATGAACTGTCCAACTGTAGATGGCTAAGGAGACTGGGCTTTTCCCTTTACTTGTCCTCTCTGTCAGAAATCAGTTCTGTAATAATACAGTAATGAGGATAAAGTTTTGTTTGTTTAATTCTGCAGTGGCAGCAGCTTTAAACTATGAAAATCTAACATTCTAAGAATTAATTGTTTTATTTATCACTATTTTGTTGAAAAATTTAAGATGTATTCTTTTTGATGTCTTTCACTTTCATTTTGTTTTACTACGAATGATGGGGTTGACCTTGAACTCATGATCTGCCTCAGCCTTCTTATTCCTGGATTACAGAAGTAATCTATCATGCTCAGCTTTTCTTTCTTCCTTTCTTCCTTCCTTCCTTCCTTCCTTCCTTTCTTTCTTTCTTTCTTTCTTTCTTTCTTTCTTTCTTTCTTTCTTTCTTTCTTCTTTCTTTTTTTTTTAAGAATTGAGCAATACCCACAACTCTGGTTTTTAAATTCTAACAATGGATATTTTTCTGAGTTACATGAAGAGTTTCTTGCACTGTAGCTATTTATAAAAAATAAAGGAACAGCGTGGTTTTGTTAAATAGTTGTGTCCTGTAACTGATTCCAGGTAGTTGATGTCACCTGGCGGTACTCTTGTAAACATGATGAGGTGATGTCCAGGAGGACCAAGGTTAAAGAAGAGTTACTTCGAGAAACTATTAATGGGCTTAATAAGCAGGTATGTACTGGCTGTTATTTTAAAGAGGACATTTGTAATTTTACATATGAGGAGTAGCCAGTTTTAACTCTTTATTTACTTATTGAGAAAGATCTCATGTATCCTTGACCTCAAGTGCTAGGATAATAAGTGCAACAGCATGCCTAGTTTTAAAAAATTACCTTTGTACTTTGAGAATTTCCTAGAGTGCATTTTGATATTTACCACCCCACAACTATCCCTAGATCCACCTTCCCTCCCTACCTCACCCCCTCAACCCACTTCATTTTTTTTTTTTGTCTTAATGTGTGCTGCACAAATACTCTTTGTGTGAGGCCTGGCCTGGAACTTGCTCTACACCAGAAATCACATCCTTCAGGAAAACTAACTTTCTTCATCCCAGCAATTATTAATTGCCAATAGCTCCCTAGCTATAATGGTGGGACTTCATTCCCACCTCCCTGTTTCCATGCTAGGATTTTGTCAGACTTGAGTGTATACACAGGTCTTGTGCATAATGTCATAACTACTGTGAGTTTTACATGTGCAGCTTCCCTGCTGTGTCTGGAGAACACATTGATTATAGTCAGTCAGCCACAACTGGCTCTTACAAACTTTTTGCCCTGTCTTCTTCAGTGACCCTCAAGCCTTGAGGGAAGAAGTGTGACACATGTGTCCATTAAGTGTTGAGAACTCTGCAGTCTCTTATTCTCTTCGCAGTAACTAGCTACCACACCCAGGTTTATGTAGTGCAGAGGATAGAACCCAGGGCCTTAGGGATCCTAGGCAAACAGTTTACCAGGTGAGCTATACTTAGCCACCATTGAAATTCCTAAAGTAGTAACATCTTTCTACCAAGACTATTTTAATAAGCCAATGTCTTTTTATTCATGGAAATTTTTCATAGTTCATTTAAGTATTATAGGGTGTTTTATGTTAAATGTCACATTCCTTCTCAAAATGAATAAAACAACATTTCCATATTTGTAATATTTGTGTAAGAAATATGTAATTGTGGGCTTGGGAAATAGCTCAGTAGATAAAGTGCTTGCTGCATAAACATGAAGATCCCCAGAGTACATGTAAACTATAAATGTGGTAGCCTGCACCTGTAACCCCAGCACTGATCAGTTACACACAGATAAATCCTAGGAGCTTTCCAACTGCTGGTCTAGGTAAGATGGTGAGATGTGGGTTAATTAGAAATCCCTTCTCAAAAGTAACATGGAGAAAGATAGAGGAAGATACTTGATTTAACCTCTGACTTCCACTCTCAAACACATGATGGTCACATGTGCATGCACACACCATACACACATATACACACACACATACACACATATACATTGTTGGGCATGTTGGTAAATGTTTCAAATCCTAGCAGTCTTAGCTGTTGGGAGGCTGAAGCAGGAGGATAGTGAATTTTAGGCTAACAAGCTAACCTGAATTACATAGTGACACCCCATCTGAAGAATCGAAAAGTATCCTGTTTAATTTAATTTTCAAACTGTATCTTTAGTATAACGATGTACTTGTATACATATGTATATATAAATGTACCCACATGTCCATGTATGAACTTTTCTAAAATAAGCTATGGGATGATTATACTGATTACTGAGGAAAACAAGGAGGGGTCTGACATGGAAGAGTATTTTATAACCCTTTGGTAGTATTTTGTATATATATGCAGTTTTGTAGTACTTCAAAAAAAACAACTAATTTTGTTCTGACTGACAGAAAAAATGAAGCCAATTACCTAAACCTGACACTTGGTTGACATGTATGGTAACTTCTCAGTCTAGTTTGGACTTACCTTTCAGTTTCATGAGAAGAGCTTGATAGAAACCCTAGCCTGGAATGAGAGAGCCTGGCTGGAGCATTTTGTATTTGATTTGATTTGCCTGCCTTCCACTCTGTTAGGAACTCTTTTGGAACTTTGGCTCACAGTTTGTTCCTGGTTTCTCCGCCTCTTGTCACACTGCTCAATAACTGGCAAGTCCTGGGAGGGGGAGGAGGAGGGGTACAGTGTGCTTCTTCACATTAGTTCACTTTCTCCTGGAATCTTCTCGAGTCCTGGCTCCTTGATAGCTTCCTATTTAATGCACCCAGCTAATCTCCCCAAACCCCTCTTTTTGTGTGTGCACATGTGCCCATGTCTCATAGATTTTCTTAGCTAGACCATTGGCACAGCACAAGCTAGTCTGTCACAAGCAAAAGAGAAGGTGGTACCTTCCATTTTAAAGCCGCAGCAATCCAGGTCATGAGAGTTTAAAATAGATGCTAAATGATTTATTAAAATAAAATATATAAGATTAAGTTTTCTATAGTTTTAAATTTTCTAAGTAGTAAACTTTATTACTTCTTTCAAGACCTCTTCAGTTTTTATTTCGCTTAGAAGTAGACTTCTGTATTCTCATAAACTCTGATTTTAAACATTAATTACAGAGACAGCTATCATTATCAGAAAGCAGAAGAAAAGAACTTCTCCAGAGGATAATTGTGGAGCTTGTTGAATTTATATCTCCCAAAACCCCTCGACCTGGAGAACTTGGTGGAAGGGTATCTGGGTCATTGGCTTGGAGAGTGGCCCGAGGTGAGATGGGTCTAGAGGTATGTGTTCTAGCCAAGCAGGCTGACTTAGACTCTGTGTATACCAAAGTCCTAGGTGATGAAAGCTTTCTTCCTGGCAAGTTTTATGAGTAGGTATAGGGATAAATTTAAAATGTGTCACACAATTTAAATCTCATTCTTCTCTTCCTTCTAAAAGTAAAACTAGACATTTCTAACAATCAGTTGCTTTAGTGGTTAAGGCTGTCACAATCTTCTTTATCTAGTCTGTAAGAATTATTATGTAGATGTTTCTGTTGGCACCCACCTGTATCACTAGATGTCAGGGAGGCTAAAGCAGGAAAATTCCAAGTTCAGTGTGGCCATTAGTGAAGCTTTTATCAAAGGGAAAAGGGGAAAGTGTGAGAGAGAAGCTCAGCAGTAAAGCACTTGCTGAGCATGTGCAAGGCCCTGGATGCAGGTCTCAGTACTGAATGAAGAGTTGCTCTCACACATTTAATCTATAGAAATTGAATAACACTGAAACTTATCTGTATGGTGGAAGGCTATATACAAGGAGACAAAGGAACTAGAGCGCCTCTTACCTAGGGAGCTTCAAGAAGCATTGCTGCATTATTCATCAGACATAGAGCCTAGGAAGTTATGTAAGGAAAGGGCCTGAAAGGAAAATGACCCATCACATATTGTTACCAGACAACTCAACAATTGTGGATGTCACCTTTATCTAAGTATGCCGTTGTTGTTCATTTTTCGTGTCCCAAAGTCCTAGTAAATTCTGTGTTTGCTTTTTAGTTTATCCCATCATCTGTGACAGGCTGTTAGTAATGTTGCTTTAGCTGTGGAATTATTACAGTCAAGTTCAACAAATAGTTCCAATCACTGCTGACACAGTGCAAGTTTGGAGTCTGCATCTAGATTAGCCATTAAAGAGAGCCCATTTAACTCACAGCTGTGTGCAGCTGAAAACGTGGACACTATTTAGGTCTTCCGTTCCTTTTCTTTGGAGTGCGTGTGCTTCCTCTTACATGGGTGTACACTGATTAAACTTTAAAAATACAAACTGGGTCATGGAATGAGCTTATTTTCCCCTTTTGAAAACTTAGAGAATTTCTCAGTTTTTGGAAACCATCTTAGTGCCATGGATTTAAAAAGAAACTGCTGACTCCCACTTTACAAATGGATGTTCCAAAAGTGAGCATAAAGGAATGTTAACCCTAAAAAAAATAGTTGCATCTTAATCTCACAGTGATTTGGAGCAAGAAGAAAATATTACTGATATTGTTTCTAGAAAGTAAAGTTTTATCTTCGTTTTAAGAAGGCTAAGAGGGATAGCATGTGCCTATAGTTCCAGCCCTAGAGACTAAGACAGGAGGATCTCAAGTCTGAGACCAAAATGGTCTCTATTTTTTTAATGAAATATTAATATTGTTACATGTTGCTTTGCTTTTTTTCATACATGCTACATCTTTTTCATTTTGACAATTAGTTGTCCTTTGTAAGAGAATAGGTAATCATTCCAAACACTTCTCTGTGGTTTTTGTTAGCATTCTGAAATATCTTTTTGGTTGTAGAAGTACATGTTCATATTCTCAAAGTGCTGTTGGTCCTCAGTGCCACAAAAGGAAAGGAGGAAGATGGGAGAAAGGAAGAAAACAGGAAGAGAACTGAGGATGCTAAAACAGAACTTGCTAAAATTAAATTCTAAAAAATAATAACTTGCTTATATTCATCTTTGACAGAAAATAGACAGGTTCTGCTAGAGAAGTATATTCTCTTTCATATGTGGACTGATAAGGGGTTTCTCTATTTTTTTTTAAAGGTAAGTAAGGTCTTGAAGTGTAGTTCAGGTTGGTGTCAAACTTTCTATCCTCCTGCATTAGCCTTCCCAGTACTGACGCCAACTATGTTTGCTCCACCACACCCACTAAATGATATTTTAAACATTCCACACATGCATGCGTACACGCACACACTTTTGTTAGATATTTTTGTAGTCTGCCCCACTATTGTGATGAAATAATAACTGTTATATCAAGTTGAGAGTATAAAGATTTCTGACTCTCCACAGTGGATGGTTTTGCCTTCTGGTGGGCCTTGGCTGTGGCAGGATATGGAGACAATTCAGTTATCAAGCTTTCACCTTGAGATCACTATCGCCTGTGTGGAGCACAGAGAAGTTGTGAGTGCAGAGCTGGTAGTTAACTTTAGTGTCAGAGTCATGAAGGTGGGAGAGTAGAAATGAGGAAAAATGAATGAGTGTATCTCGATAGATGGGTTTTCTATTGCTGGGACAAACCATCATGACCAAGGTAATTTATAGAAGATGGGGTTTATTTGCACTTTAGTTCCAGAAGGAAAGGAGTCCACCACCATCAGGGAGGGGAACATGACAGCAGGTAGGCAGGTAGGTAGGCTTGGCACTGAAACTGCAGCTGAGAGCTCACATCCTGATTCATAAACAGGAAACAGAGAGCTCTCTGAGGACCTCAGGACATTTGAAGACTCAAACCCTTTCCCCATGTCACATCTCCTCTAACAAGGGTGATACTTCCCAAACAGTTTCAGTAAACAAGACCAAATATTCAAACAGATGACTCTATGGAAGCCATTCTTACTCAGATCACGAGAGTAGATGATGAAAATTAATCCTTAAATGACACTTCCTTTTTAGCAGTACCTTGTATTGTTTCAGTATGTGACTTGTATGCAGTGTGAATTTATACAGTTTATATAGTTTACTATACTGCACATAGATAGCATCTCTTTGTTTTCATGTCTCCACAACATATAATATTGAATTTCTGCCTTTTTTTTTAAGAGAAAGGAGATTCTGTTCATCCCTTCTGAAAACGAAAAGATTTCTAAGCAGTTTCACCTCCGTTATGATATTGTGAGAGACCGTTATATCCGTGTCTCAGACAACAATGCAAACATTTCTGGATGGGAGAATGGTGTGTGGAAAATGGAATCCATATTCAGAAAAGTTGAGAAAGACTGGAACATGGTAATTTAATGCATGAAACTGTTTAAAATTTGTGTCATTGTTTAAACAGATATTGATTGCCTTCATTTTCCAATTATATATAATGTGAAAGTGATAGAATTGTTTTGAGTAATTCTTTAAGTGGGAAAAGAAAATCATGTTCCCAATATTTAATCAAAATGTATTAGAGATTCTTGTACTTGTATCATAGAAATACCTATTTTATCAGTGTTCAAATGTAATACTTTTACATTTTTATTAGTTTTTTTTTTCATTTTATTTTATGTTTGTATTTTGCTTCCATATATATGTGTATACCATGTGCATGCTTGGTTCTCGTGGAGGTCAGAAGAGGGCATTGGGTCACCTGGAACTAGGGTTATGGATGGTTCTGAACTACCATGTGGATGTTGGAAATTGAACCCTGGTCCTCTGCAAAGCGACAAATATTCTTTCTTAACCACTACCCGAATTTAATTCTTTTTTAGAAAAAAAAATAATCAAGTGACTAATAACTTCATAACTGCCATATAACTGTAAGAGTACTGCCATTTAATTTCTTAACAACCATACATTACTAGCCTACTAAATACTAGGTTTCTGGTGAGTTTTAATAGATTTAGCCCAATGTCCAGAAAGCTAGTTATCTCATAAATGACGTTAGGATGTGAGTAGTTGAGTTCAAGTATTGGTTATTCCCTGTCCGTGCCCTAAAAACTTCAAGACATGAAAGCTACACTTGAGTCCTACCCACTTACACATCCTACAATGTACATTATTGTCATATTACCCATAAGGAATGAGAGCTTTGCTTTAAAGCATCCCCATTCCTTGGAAACACCATAAATAGTCTATGCTACCCACATGGCAACAATAGATAATACTGTAGTTTTTTATTAATGGAGGACAGAGAGTGGACACACATGTCATGGACTGTGTGTGAATGTCAGAGGATTACTTTATGAAGTTGATTCTCTCCTTTTCATCTTTATGTGGGTTCCAGAGATTGAACATGAGTCAGCAGACTTGCTTGACAGGTGCCTTTGCCCACTGAGCCATCTAACTGTCTCATACCTCAAACATACTATCGATTGCTGTCCCCGACTCCTGCCAAGGCATTAATTAACTCATAGAGAGCTTTAAAATCAACATACAAAAATATTTAAAGGGACATTGTTCACTTGTAAGATGTTGGATAGACCAAAAAAATAAGTCAGAGAATGAAGGTGCCATGTTCATGAGCATCTATCGAACAGTACAAAGAAACAAACAAGGTCTGCTCTTTTTCTCAAATTCAGTCTGAGCTTTTATTTCTAAACTTACCTATTGTTGCACTATTACAAAGTTGAGTTTAAATCATATCTAATCAGGGCTGGTGAGGTGGCTTAGGAGTTAAGGGCATTTGGTGTGCAGTCATGACCTCAGCCACCCATGAAACAAGCTGGGCATCCCATACATACCTATAACCCCCGCTTTGAGTGGTGCAAAAGTTGGAGTATATTGCTGGGGCTTTCTGGTTCCCAGCCTAACTGAGAAATAATGAGCCCAGGTTCAGGGAGAGACCTTGCTTCAAAAGAAATGGACAGAGCATGAAGGAAGAGGCTAACCACACCCACTCAAAGGCATAGGCACTCACACATACACACATATACCATCTGTAAAAATAAACAAATGATTGCATATAGCCATAAAGTGGAGATCCCCTTGGCTGAACCAAGAACAGTTATGGGCTTATTAAGCTTTCAGCTTTGCAAATATTTTTACTTAGCTAAGAAAATGCATAAAAACCAAACAATAAAACTTAGAATTTCTCCAGGTGGTAGTGGCACACACTTTAATCCCAGTACTTTGGAGTCAGAGGTAGGTGAATCTCTGTGAATTTGAGGCCAGCCTGGTCTAGAGAGTGAGTTCCAGGACAGCGAGGGCTACACAGAAAAACCCTGTCTTTAAAAAAGCAAAAATAAAACAAAACAAAAGGAGAACTTAGAATTTCACAGTGTTCATGTCTATGATGATTCTGTAGTTGGTAGACTGCCCTTAGCCTAAATTTCCAAGCAGAAAGCACAAAGGAATAGAAGATTTTCCTACTCAGAACCTAGTCTGTACTTGCCAAACTGAAGGAAGCTCCTGTTTCTCCCTAGCCAGCAGTGTTGCTAGGGAAAATGCTAGAGAAAATGATGGCGTGTGGCAGAAGGTGCAGTGTTGAAGAAGCAGGGCAGCTCTGGCATGCTTCTCCTTTGTCTTCCATGCTCCTGTGTTCATCTGCAGACATTTGCCGAGTGCCCGTTATGTACACCAGGCCTCTTCTCAGCTATGCGTGAATATGCATCCTTTCTCCTTACTGTCTAACAGAAAAACATAAACAGCCATCTTAACTACCATGCAGAATGCTATAATAAGGATAGCAGTGCATTGCTATGGAAACGCTGAGGTAATTAGCTCTGGCTGTGGGAGTTAGACAGATCGCCTCAAAACAGGCAGTGTTTGAGCTGAACTCTGAAAGATGAGTAGGTGTTCATCAAAACAGCGGGAATATATGTTCTGTCTTAATACATGAATCAAAATAGAACATTGTAGTCAGAGTGGGTATATTGGAGGAGGAGTTCAGTGATATGATGAGTTATAAAGGCCATTAAACAGAAAGCATATATGCCTATTCGAGATCTGGTTTGATTTAGTGTAGAGTACAGCACGGTACTTCATTGAGTGAATCTGTTTCTAACTATAGAACTTAGTGTTAAATCAATAAAAATACTAGAATCTTGGAGAGAAGGGGAAGGGAGGGAGGAGGGAGGGAAAAGGGAAAAGAGGAAGGGAGGGAAGAGGAGGGAGGGAGGGAAGAAGGGAGGAGAAGGGAGGGGAAGAGAAGAGAGGAGACAGGAGGGGAGAGGCAAGGAGAGGAGGGAAAGAGAGGAGAGGGATGAAAGAAAATCAGAGTAGCAATCGTCATTAAACTTTGTTTTTCCCATTTAGAGGCATCAGCCATCTTTGGTTGTTTGCCAGTTCTGTTGAATCGTAGGCCAGTTCCGAGCACTCCTTTACTCAGTGACATCCCACACAGTGGATAACAAGCAACTTCTTCTCACAGTATTAGAGACTCTTACCTCCCAAGGTCACAGAGACTTACTACATTTTCTAGTTTCCAAATACATTGCTCAGTAGTATCTGAATTAAAAAGAACACAAAAATCAAATTAAGACTGCTGCACTCTTTGGGAGGCGAGTGATAAGTTACCTAACTCATCTCCCCATCTGCATGGCGCGTACATTTTCTCTATTCTGTCCTGGAGAAATGCTTTCCAAATTCCAGTTGCTCCTAAATTCAGGGCTCTTCCAGAAGTCACTCTAGCTGTTTGTCCAGCTTCATCCTGCTCTGTGCTCTGCTTTACAACTGTCTGTCCTCCTCAGAACCTCCTTTATTTTCCTTTTTGATTGACTTCTTGTCATCAGATCTTGGCTTAATATCCATTCCCAGCTAACTGAATGTTACATCTCACCTTTTTTAGATTCTTTTTACTCTGTACCTTACACCTTTATTCAGCAGCTGTGTGTAAGAGTAGGCTCATCTCTGTTAGAGCCCTGTTGTCATTTCTCATATCCTGTCATGATCATATATCTGATGCCTAATGCATAGTCAGTGTGTAGTGGAGACTGGGAAAGGCAAGAAGGCATGATTGGATATGTGCAGTGAATCTGTATCCTGAGTGCACTGTTTTAACTTGTTTTTTTCTTTCTCCCTGTATTGCTCAGACTTGTACATGCTCACAAGCATCTTCCTGCTGCTTTATATCTCAAGCTCAAGACTTTTGAACAGGTGTTTTTTTTTTCTGTCACTGTACTCATTTATGTTGAGAACTTTTCATTTAGTCACTCAACAAACATCCAGATTGACAAATGTGCTTGGCATTCGGGATGGAATGAAAGAAGTAGCAAGCCTCAAGGGGCCAATGACTGCTCTGCCTAGTTTCATGTCGACTTGACACAAGCTAAAGTCATCTGAGAAGAATGAACCTCAGTTAAGAATTGTTCCATAAGATCAGCCTGTATACAAGCCATAGGGCATTTTCTTGATGGGTCTTGAAGAACCATCCCAGGGCTGATGGTCATAGGTTCTATAACAAAGCAAGCTGAGCAGGCCACATGGAGCAAGCCAGTAAACAGCACCCCTCCATGGCCTCTGCATCATCCACTAGAGTTCCTGCCCTCACTGTTTTTGATGATGAACTGTTATGTAGAACTGTAAACTTGGGGAGGATCCTTTCTTCCCCATGTTGCTTTTGGTCATGATGTTTCATGACCAAAATAGTAACCCTAAGTAAGACAATGACCTAAAGATATTAGCTGTCTGTTTGAATGACAGCATAAGTTCTAGAAGAATATGAATCTCTGGGATGTTGAAAGAAGGAAAATTTGTGTTTAAAGTCACTAACTTCCTGATTCAGAGAGGTCCTTGCAGAAGAAATAAGATGTGAGTAGGCTTTGTAAGAAAAAATAAACAGGGAGAGTCTCTCAGCTTCAGGACAAGGTATGAAGGAGAGTGTTTAAAAACAGGGAAATAGTAGGGAAGCACAGAGTGGGAAACCCAGGCCATGTGCAGAGACTAGTGGGTAGAGAGGAGCATGCAGAGCAGTAGGGAATGGAAATTAGAGGGCAAAACATCCTCAGATCCCACAAACTCAAATTACCTTGCAGCTGTGTAGTCAGGAAGTGTGGGGCTCTTAGGCAGGTGAGTGATGTGATTGTACTAGTGCCCAAGGAGGTAGCTTCAGGAGCTAGAGGTACAGTGACTTAGAAAGGAGGGTTTAAATACAGGGCAACTGAAAGAGGGATCATTTTCATTTCAGTGATAAAATGGAGTAATCAAAATTAGGATTCATGAGCAATACCAGTGTGCCAGCAGTGAAGTAAAGTCCCTTGAGGTACAGCTGCTCTGCAGGGTGCCTGTGGGATGGATAGGGAACAGAGGGTGAACCTCAGCAGTCCAAGCTGAGATCTGCTTCAGCCCTCACCAAAAGCACAACTCCACAAAATCCCAGCAGCCTGGCACTTAGCAAGCACAGCATGTTTAATAAGATCTTTTTCATT
The DNA here is from genome assembly GCF_004785775.1 of Grammomys surdaster. Lineage (NCBI taxonomy): Eukaryota > Metazoa > Chordata > Mammalia > Rodentia > Muridae > Grammomys > Grammomys surdaster. The sequence goes on along the minus strand of NW_021621338.1, from coordinate 13,146,767 downwards.
CCTCAAGGAGGCAGATGTGCAAATGGTTCTCAGTCCTAAAAACTACTTCTATCTATGCATTTCATGACTCATACACCTTATCAACAGATTGTACATACCTTGATATGTGTACAGATGCAAAAAAGGATTGGAATGTGTTGCTGGAGAAAAGCTCCATGATTTCAAATTTTACCAGCATTCCTGCTAAGGTCAGAGAGCAGCACTTGCCTCCTCAGTAGACACACAGAGTACATATACATCTGCATGTAGTAAAAGAAGCCTGTAAATTATAAAGCCCAGGAAGCAGAAACTGGTCTATGAAGTATAAAGTTAAAAACAACCCCCAGGGGCCAGAGAGAGTGCTCAGAGGTTACTAACATACACTGCTCTTACAGAGATTACAGGTTCAGTTTTCAGCATTTGCATCAGGTGGCTCACAACTGCCTATAATTCCAGCTCCATGGGATCCTAATCCCTCTTCTGGCCTCCACCAGCACATGCACTCACAGCATACACTAACACACATGCACACATGCACAGACACTCAAATTGTGAAAGTAAAAAGATAACTTAAAAAAAATCAAAAGATACAAAAATACTGGACAAGTAAATATTTAGGAGCTTAAAAAAATGTTTTTTCCTAAGTAAGTTAGACATTCTTGTCCTGATGGTATTTATTATTTACAGACATGACCATAATTAAAAGTCTTTATATAAACCCTATTATCTTAATACATTTCAAGTTACTAAATTAAATATTTTTACCATGTCTAAAATGATCACTTTATTATTTAATTGGATAAAAGTACTATGGACAGAATATACTGTATGAAAAAGATATAAGAATTTTTTAATATAAATAGGGTCTAGTTTGTTTTCATATTATATTACTTTAGCATAAATAACCTTTTATTTGTATGCAGTGTGTTTATTTTTTGGCGTTGATTAATGTAAACTATAAACCCTAATATATCTTAAGTTTCCATGGTCTTAAAAAGTACTACCATTAAGACTAAAAAAAATTAAACAGAACCAAGCAGCTCTGTCAGGCATGTTCAGCAGCTTTTATGACCCTATGCTATTATAAAAGTTGTAACCCAGACCCACTCAATATACCAAGGTAATTCTTAGAGTAAGCTTGTAATTTGAAATTAACTTGACTTTAATGATGTATGCTGAGACAAAAATGTTTATTTCTATTTCACTGCTTCTCCTAGACTTAATTCTTTCCAACTGCCTTTTTTTTTTTTTTGTAACACCCTTGCTTGGCTTATCTTTGCTAAAATACCCTTTAGTTGCCACTCCTTTAAAAGGGTATTCAAGTTGTGACTGATCCTAAGATGGAGACCCATTAGTTTAAATTGGTTGAGATCAGTGACTCCAGGGGATATTGTGTCATCACAGAGTCCCAGGTCCTCTATGAAAATAGCTACAAGAGAAACACATAGCAGGAAAGCTGGGTTTTGTCATTCCTTTTCCTCAGTAAGTAATTAGTCACTTTTCATCTGGATTGCATCTCTTCCTTCTCTCCTCCCATTCCCACCCTCCCACCCTTGTTCTCCTTAGGGAAGGGCAGTCTCCCCACCACCACCCCCACAGACCTCTCATCAACACTAAGCTCATCCTCTCCTACTTGAGGCTAAACAAGGCAGCAGCTCATCTAGGGGAAGGAGTCAGACAGCCCCTGCTCCAGTTGTTGGGGAACCCACATGAAAACCAAGTTTCACATCTGCTCCTATGTGTAGGGGCCCAGGTCCAGTCCATGCATGCTCTTTGGTTGATGGTTCAGTCTCTGTGAGCCCTGATGATTAAGGATATTGAACTTTAAGTGCTTCTCAGCCATTCGAGATTCCTCTGTTGAGAATTCTCTGTTTAGCTATGTACCCAATTTTTTAATTAGAATATTTGGTTTCTTGGTGTCTTAACTTCTTAAGTTCTTGATATATTTTGGATATTAGCCCTCTGTAGAATGTAGGTCTGGTGAAGATCTTTTCCCATTCTGTAGGCTGTCATTTTGTCCTAATCTTGGTGTCCTTTTCCTTACAGAAGCTTTTCAGTTCAAGAGGTCCCATGTATTAATAGGTGATCTTATAGCATGAGCTGTTGGTGTTCTGTTCAGGAATTTTTCTCCTGTGCCATTGAGTTCAGCGCTACTCCTCACTTTCTCTTCTGTTAGATTTAGTATGTCTGGTTTTATTTGACGTCTTTGGTCCACTTGGACTTGAGTTTTGTGCAGGATGATAGGTATGGATCTGTTTCATTCTTCTACATGCAGACATTCAGTTGACCAGCACCATTTATTGAAGATGCTTTCCTTTTTCCATTGTATGGTTTTGGCTTCTTTGTCAAAAATCAAGTGTCCATATACTGTAGGAAAATTTGAGCACCAGGGCATATTGTAGTGAGATTGTCCTGACCTTTATTAGAACACTTGATAACTTCATATATCTGACCCTAATAACATAAGGGAATAGTTGACTGTACATATCTGAATCTGAGGGACAAGCTTTTTTGAGTCAGGGTTTTACTGCCTTTCTATGGCTGGCCTGAACCTTGCTATGGAGATTAGACTGGCCCTAAATGTAGGGATCTACCTGCCTCTGCCTCCTGTATTTTAAAAAAGGATTTATTTTTTTTCAAGGTTTTTTTTTTGAAGATTTATTTATTTTATGTATATAAGTTCATTGTTAATGTCTTCAGACACACCAGAAGAGGGCGCCAGATCCCATTACAGATAGTTGTGGACCTCTGGGAGAGCAATCAGTGCTTTTAACTGCTAAGCTATCTCTCCAGCCCCTATATTTATTTTTTAAATTATGTGTATGTGTCTAGGCAGATAAGTGGCAGTGAGGGCAGAAGAGGGAGTCAGATCTCCTGGAACTAGAGATGAAGTTGTGAGCCACTCCATGTAGATGCTAGGAATGGAATCCAGGTCTTCTGAAAGAGCAAGACATTCTCTAACTGCTGACCCAGAGCCAACTCTGCAGCCCTCAAGACCATCTTTTTAGAGCAAGATTGTTTAATAGATGCAGTATGTCTAATTTAATCATTCTGATAAGGAGTATTGTCCTTGTTAGACTTCCTATTGCTGTAATAAAACAGTGCCCAAAACAGCTTGAGGAGGAAAGGGTATTTCATCTTACCACTTTGTAATCCATCTGACTAAGTCAGGAATTCAAGCAGAGGCATGAAGGGCTGTTGCTTACTAGCTTGTTCCTCAGGGCTAGTTCAGTTTGCTTTCTTATACAACAGAGTACCCCTGACACACACCCTTGCACATCATGCACATCATCTAATCAAGGCAGTACTCATAGACTTACCTTCATGCATATACATATATATATATATATATATATATATATATATATATATCCAGTTTATTTTGTGGCTTTAGCTAAAAAGTGCCCCCCTTTTTTTAAATGGATGAATTTCTCTAGCATTCACATTTTTCATACAATAAACTTAAATTGCTTTTTTTTTTTAAAGTGAACTGCTTCCTGCTTTTCTGCTTTTCATGTTAGATATGTTTAAGGCCAGAGGTCTTACTCAATACTTGACTTTTTTTAACTGACAGGTGTTGTATTTATATATGCTAGATTCAGTTTTTCCATATTTCTAACTGTTAGAAGCCTGGAGTATCTGGTACTAAAGACTGATTCTATGATTGAGTTTTGTAGTCAGTGTATCCCCATCATTCCTCATCTGTAGTGTGCCCCAAGTGCAGCTTCATTTTCCAGACACTTTGTTACAGAATAAAATTGTTACAGAATAAAATTGTCATCATTAGCTACAGCTTCTGTCATATGTTGTCAGATCAGTGTCCTTGAACTTTTTTCTATGAACATAACATAGTTTTTAGTAACACTATCTCATCTTCTACTTGGCAGCATTACCTATTGCTAAGTTATTATTTTCAGCCACTTGCATATTAATGTAAACTTTAATTATATTGTTGAATATGAACTAAGAGCTATAGAACCACATGCTTTTCTTTATATTCTACTTTCTTCTGCCATTGGAAGTATTCTGGAAGGATAATTTTCTCAATTAAGATTCTCTCTTCCCATATATACCTAAGTTTGAGTCAAGTTGACAAAAAAACAAGTCCACACAAGCATATTTAACCAGGAAGAAAGATAGAGTGTGTAAGTGATAGTCGTAGTTATTTTTACCTGAGGATAGAGACTAGAAGACAAAGTAGTACACATAGGAAGATATTTCCATAATTGGTCCTTCAGCCATTTGCTCTACATCTAAAGAATATCAGTTGTGTTTCAAAATGAACCAGTCTAATTTGAATATCTGTCCATTTATGTGTATTATATATAATTACATACCTTTAGTGCCTAATAAGTACTTCATGTCTATTAGAAACTCCCCTTCACCATGAATCCAGAGCTTATACCCACAGAGTCCTATTGATGTGGTTACATTAGACAAAAACACAAATAATTACACTGAAGTAAGGAAAGTTTGGCAAGTCCAGGCATGATGAAGTGTTGAAGGACCTTGGAAGCTGATAGACTTAAGGCAAGAGCCTACGGTCTGAGGTACACAGACTAGGCGGATGCTATGGAGGATGTGGGACCTAAAACTCAAACCTGATGAGAGTGGTGTCAGGCAGCAAGAACAGGTATTATCGTGCATGGCATACATACACACAGAGGTATTTCAAGAGTACAGACGAGAGTAGATAACAGAGTAAGATTCTTAGGGTCAGGCCCGAGTGAGGGTGTTGGGCTACAGAGGACCCAGGTAGAGATGAGTTTCATGACACATATGGAGGAGTGGCCTTGACAGGGGTGTACTGGAAACACCCAGTAGACCTCAGCACCTTAAGCTAGGACTGCTTAAAGTGAGAAGGGAGTGCATTGGAAAGGTAGACCTGTGTGTCACATACACAGCCCTTGGTGGCTGAGCTGTGTCATGGCCCTTGAGAGGCTGTGGCCTCACCATCATTGGGAATTGTGTTTTAAAACCTTTACTTGAGGAGATGACTCAAGGGGCAGTTATCTGGAAGGACAGTCGTGTTCAGCATTGCTCCTCTCAGTGCTTGCTTTCTGTATTAAACTCCTAAGCAGATTATGCTTTAAAGGACGTATTACTGTGATAACTTTTTATATATATGAAAAAGGCTACAGGAGATATTCCTAATGGCAAGAAAAAAATGATAGCATTAAGAATCTTTTTAGTGGAGAAATTTTAATTTTTAGTTACCCTTTGTTCAAAGTATTTTGCAATGATAAGACTCATTTTCTACACTATTTGATTTCTTCTGAAAATTTCTCCCACGTGCCCCAAATTTTCTAGGTGTATTTGGCCCGAAAAGAAGGATCATCCTTTGCTTATATTTCCTGGAAGTTTGAGTGTGGGTCAGCTGGTCTAAAAATAGATAATGTTTCCATCCGAACAAGTAGCCAAAGTTTTGAGAGTGGATCAGTGAGGTGGAAACTGCGATCTGAGAAGGCTCAAGTCAACCTGCTGGGAGGTAGGTCCAGCTAGAGTGGTCACCGGCAGTGACTGTTGGCCTGACTCTGTGGGCTGTGTAAATGCTCGATGCATTTCATTGAGATGTACCAAAGAGTTATTCATATAACTGTAGTAAAATTCTTTATTTTATCTCATCTTGTATTACACAGGCTGATAGGGGTGTGTGTGTGTGTGTGTGTGTGTGTGTGTGTGTGTGTGTGTGTCATGAAAAAAATGCAGGGAAAAAAAAACCTTCATTACAAAGGATATATTTCTTCTAATAAAGAAAAATATCTGTTTTTAAGGGGTGATTTTAAACTGTATCAGTCCTATAAGAGATGTATTAGAAACTTCTTGCTTTTCAAACTACCAAAACTCATGTGGAAATTCTTTTTTTTCCCTCCAACAGATAAAAATCTACGTTCCTATAATGATTTTTTTGGTGCCACAGAAGTTACATTAGAAGCAGAGTTAAGCAGAGGAGATGGAGAGGTTGCTTGGCAACATACCCAGCTGTTTAGACAAAGCTTAAATGACAGTGGAGAAAATGGCTTGGAGATAATTATAACGTTCAATGACCTCTGAAAGCCTGAACTTCAGGGAAATGCTGGCCACAATCAAGGACCTGCCCTGACCTCCAGTAGTGTATTAGCTCAGTGTGTATCTAGTTGGCAGTTTACCACCCTGTCCAACAGGTTTCTTTTGCTGGCTATACATCATGTAATCCTCATTAAAATATATCTTCATAGTGTGGACCATAAGAAATCTTCAGTTAAATACTCACTTCTGCCTGTGACTAGAATTTGGCATAAAGTAACCATATGAAATTCTAATCTAAACACTGTTAGTAGAGTTGTAAATGAAAATGATGGTATTCATGATTAAATGCTGTTCATGACTGTGATAAGATCTGGGCTACTAGTTACTTAACATTACCTGATTAGATTTTCTTAACATTCTTCATTTTGAATAACTGTCAAAGTCAAGTTTTGCTTGTGTTATATGATGCATGAAGGTTTTTATCATTGTAAATATGTGAACAGTTAAAAATAAAATGGATTATTTTGCTTTATACCTTTTCAGTGCTTACCTTGCCTAAAACAGGCTTTCCTGGGTATGACGGACATTGAAAAGTACCTCAGTGTATACCAGTTATGCAGTCATTTGTTACTACCAGCTTATTTAACGACACAGTGCAAGTTCTATAATGCATGGGAACTTGGATAGTCTTTCTTTACCTTTTAATTAATAACTACCTCATTGAATAAAATATTCTTGGCTTTGAAACTGTTTTGTATGAGAAAGTTAAGTGATGTGAGTGAGATCTGAGACCACTAAGCAAACGGCAGGTACTATTTGAGGCATGCATGCCTTGATATATTATAGAGTAGATCATCGTGGTTTTAGCTGTGTGAATCTGTTTCTAGCTATAGGATTTAATACTAAATCAATAAAAATACTAGAATCTTATAGAGGGAAAGAGTAGCAGTTGTCACTAAACATCATCTCTCCCATTTAAATTAGCATTTTTAGGTGTTTACCAGTAAATAGTAGCCAACTTTTGAGAAGTAATCCCTTCCTAAAAAGTTGTATTTTGTTTTCCCTCATAAATATATTCTAACATGACACTAAAAAAATAGATAAACTGAGTAAAGTAGAATGAAGAAAGAATACAAAGCTATGCTTGGCTACATGAGATCCTGTCTATAAAAAGATCTGCCTTGTTTAATTTTTTAAGTAGCTTATGTAGATGAACTTGTTATATCTTGTATGTCAATATTTAGGAACTCTCAGACTTCAGAATTATTCTTATCAGACTTCAGAATTATTCATAGCATCATAAATGGTCAAGTTCCTAAAGCTGGAGAAACATCAGTTCATGGCTTGGTGAAAGAATCAGCTCAGTTGGGATTCATCTATCAACCCTGAGATGGAGAAAACCTCAAGGTCTGTAGCAGTTCTGTCAGTAGCCCAGCTGATGAGCTGGGCACTCACAGCATGGCACACATCATAGAATCATTGAGCTCTCACTTGTAGGCTTCTCCTTCTTTGCAGCTGCAGAATGCATGGAGGGTATCAAGAACCAGGTCAGCCTGCTCCATGTCTTTGATAGCTTAGCCATCTGCCCTGGTGTTCATCATCCATTTTAAGGCTTGCAAATCCGTATCACGCTAACTATTCCACTTACACTGCTTTCTGCCGCAGTGTGGTTGAGTGGTAGTGTTTTGTTAAAGATTACATCCTCGAGGCAAGTAGGACATCTAAGGCTTTGATCACTCTACAGGGAAATAAGTGCCTCTGAATGAGAGACCACTAGGGAACATTCACTCGTCATGGAATTTAGAGGTCCATAAGATTAGCAGTAAGTTAGCTCAGCCTTGCGTTGGCTTCACCATAAAAAGCCTCCAAACCAATGAAGCTAGCCTTGACCCATACAGGCAGAATTCTGTCCCAAGCCCTTCTTCCTGATGTGTAAGGCCGTAGACTCAGGAGTTCATGGGTACCATTTTATGGATATTTTAGAATACTTTAGCAGCAGTATTCTTAGAACAAGTGACTTCAGTATAAGCTATGCTAAATTGGGAGGGTCTGTAATAATAGAAGGTGTGGTTTTGTGGTTTTATTTATGTATAAGCTATGAGATTCAAGCATGCCTTTCTTAAATATTTTTGAAAGAAATGAAGACTAAGCCACTATAAAGTCCAGCTGATTTATTACACATGGATGTTTTCTCTAGATTGCCCAAAACTGCTTTATCTTAGCCCCAGTGTATAGATATCAAACTGAAAGGCTAAGTGGAAGCTAACTGTACAAGCGAGATCTCTGTGGGGAAAATTACAGGCCGCAGCTGTGGAGTCCCAGTGTGTTTCCACGATGTGGCTGGTCCCACATGCAGGAGGAACGTCTATGGTTCCAGCGGCCTGGATGCTTTGGTGGCGGCAGGCCCCAATGACACGAGGAAGTCCTTGGTTCCAAAAGGGTTTATTGTCATGGTGGATGGTGGATGGATCTGGAAGTACGCCCCATAAAACTCAGGGCAGTCCCGAGTTATATAGGGAGGGAGAAAGGGGGAGGGTCTGGGGAGGATCGGAGGAGGATCTAGGGAGGCATGCTTAATTTTCTCTGCCCTCTGGCCTTCATTAGTATGTAAATCCCTAGAGCCTGAGGCCTCTAGTCACGCCCTCTACCTTGCACTTTGGCAGGGGCTGTAATGGTTGGCCTACATGACTGAGTTTCATGGAGACTGGATTGTTTTTCAGGACCCTGGGTTCTTGGGGGCGTTTGGAACTCCTGCTGGTTCTCACGCAGAGTCTCGGGGTTCTAGGCAACTGCCCAACCATGAACCAGAATACCCTTACACAGTCCCACAGATCTCAACTATCTTTCTTAGTTTGCTCTCCCCTCAAAAGCCTGTGTTGTCCTGAGACAGTCTCTGTAGCTCATGCTGGCCTCAAACTGGGGCAGTCCTCTTAATTCAGCCTCCCACATGCTAGGATTGCAAGGGATGGACCACCACTCCCGGCCTTTTTCTCCAAGACTTGTTTAGAAATTTGCAAAGTCTAATTAATAGGAAATTCATTAGTAAGCCAGAAAGAGTTTTGAAAAGCTAAATAGCTGCTACTGTAATGCCTGGTGGGGCATGACACAGAAATACACTGTGAATTGCTACTCAGACTAGCTTATCAGTTTTTAAATACGTAAATTATTAAAGTTACTTTAGACAAAAATTCAAACAAGATAGTCTTGGAAATTAAAATTGCTGCCTCCATCCCCGACCCCAACTATTTCTAGAGGTGACCAGCAAGACTGCTGATGTGGGATTCCCAAGACTTCCTGTGGGCTTCACCTGTATCCACACAGATCAGCCCAGTCATTAATCTCATTTTGTAGCACACTGCTTTGTAATTTATACGGTCCCTTTATTTACAGACTATTGTTTTCCTTTTTATTGCTAGCATCACTGGATAGAACATCCTTATACATATTTCACATAGAATATATGCAAAGATATATACGTTTAAGTGGCTACACACTTAGCAACAGACAGCTTTGTCCTCCCTTCTTTTGTAAAAGCTAAATTGCAGTGGTGGCAGCCAGCCAGTGTTCCCCACCTCTTCAGTCTCTTGTTCCCCTTCCACACAAAATTAGAGCTGGCTCTTGTGTCCAGTCAGCTGATGAAAGTATGCTTGTGGTCTTCTGAGGTTTGCCATTAAAGGCCTTTATGACTTGGATTGCTGACTCTGGAAAGGCTTGCCTCTGTGACACTGGGACAGTCCAGCCAATTCCAGAAAAGGAAGAGATGGCCCCTCACTCCAACAGCCAGCACTGACTAGCCCTTTCACAGTGGCTCTGAGGCTGCACTTCCCCAGAGCTTGCTGCACAGGTCAGAGCTGTGTCACTCAGGACCAGCACTGCTGCATTCCCAGCATGTGCCAGAGCCTCAAGAATCAGTGGCCTTAAGGAACATGGAGTGATTGATATGCAGCAATGGATAACTACAGTAGCAGTGCTATGTTTAAGATCCTGAAGTATGAAACCAAGGTGCTTTACTTGTGAGGTCGATTTCTCAGATGTCACTGACTTTCAGAGACCATTTTCCTTAGCTAGTTTTACTTTCTGCTTAATTTCCTGTTTATGTGTTCCTTTTGAGTTTCTTCCATTTTTCTTCTTTTTTGACGATGGTAAGCAAAAAAAAACCACCTCCCTCCTTGATTCACTATAGCCATTATAAAGTACTGTAAGAGCCTCACCTTGCCTTTCTATTTTGTTTTGTTGGGGCTTAAGGCAGAGTCTCTCAGTGGTTGCCTAGGCTAGCCTTGAACTCTGGATCCTGCTGCCTAAGCTTTGAAAGTTCCAGAATTTTATTTCTATAGATCTGTGCCACAACTGTCAGCTTCGTATTTTTCCCCAGCTTTCTATTTAAGAGCTTCTTCCTCTTCCCTAGCATTATGTACAATTCACAGTGGTGGTTTGTCTCCAGTCTTTTTCTACTGAAACTATTAAATGAAGATACTTAACATCTGGATTTGGGTGCATATTGAGAAGTGCTGTGTGGTGGCCACTGTAATGGATACTCTATCTGTACAGACCCACACCCCTATACAGAAGCAGTTAGCAAAGCCTCTATCTGTACAGACCCACACCCCCATACAGAAGCAGCTGGCAAAGCCTTCTCTAGGACCAGACTCTAAACCCCCAGCTTCAATGACATCTCCTGCCAGTCACTCCTTACTAATATATTTGCACCCATGTTCTTATATATTCTGATTCCATGTAGATCAAATATAAAAATTGAAGCCAATCCAATGCATTCCACATTTTATTTGATGATTGATTTTTGTGCATATTCCCATATAAAAGTTACCTGCCTAGGAGTATTCTGCCCTGAAAGAATCATCACTTTATAGCAATATGTTTATATTTCAGCCATTTAATATAATTTTTTAAAAATACAAGTTGCGGGCTGGAGAGATGGCTCAGCAGTTAAGAACACAGATTGCTCTTCCAGAGGTCCTGAGTTCAATTCCCAGCAACCACATGATGGCTCACAACCATCTGTAATGGGATCTGATCCCCTCTTCTGGTGTGTCTGAAGACAGCTGCAGTGTACTCATATAATAAATAAATAAATAAATAAATAAATAAATAAATATTTAAAAAAAAAATACAAGTTGCTTAAAGCAAGGTAGCCATGCTGAGTAGTTTGTGAAGAGGCAGCTATCCTTGACATTGCAGGTGCTTAGGATCCATGAAGAGGTTGCTAAAGCTTCTGGCAATCATTATTCTTATCAATACCAAAACAGAAGCTGCATGTAGGGTTCCTATCTTTATAATATACACTTTTCCTTAACTTCTTCCAATTGCCTATGAAACAAAGTTTTCATTGCTGTCTTTAAATTCAAACTCTTGAGTGGCTCAGAATATTTTCGAAAGTGTATTCTCATTGCACTTTGGGAAAGTATCTCTGCAGAGCTGGTCAGTCCTCTCGAGCACTTTCAGTTTAAAGAAAAATAAATCATCATTAGGTGATGGCCATGGTGACACAAACTTGTAATTCCAGTACTCAGGAACTCAGGAGGCTGAAACAGGACTAAGAAATCCAGGCCACTTTGGCTACATAAAAAAAAAAAACCCTATTTTAAAAAGAGATGGTGGGGTGACATGTACCTTAAAGGCCAGCACATGGGAGACAAAAGCAGGTGGATCTCTGTGAATTTGAGGCCAGTCTAGTCTAAAGAGAGAGTTCCAGATACACAGAGAACCTCTGTCTTGGAAAACCAAAAGGAGGGCTGGAGAAAGATGGCTCAGTGGTTAAGAGCACTGACTGCTTTTCCAGGGGTCCTGAGCTCAATTCCCAGCAACTACATGGTGGCTCACAACCATCTGTAATGTGATCCAATGCTCTCTTCTGGTGTGTCTGATGACAGCAACAATGTACTCACATATATAAAATAAGTCTTTAAAAAAAAAAAGAAAGAAAAATGAAAAAACCAAAAGGAAAAAGGTCAATATCTTTATTGTTCTACCCAGCTAACACTGCCATTATTTAGTACCCTACTGTTAAAAACTAATACAAGAAAGTGCAATAATAATAATAAAACTGAAGATAGTGAAGTATGAAACAATGTATTTTTCTCTCAAGAATATGAAGAACTTGGAGACAGATGACTGTCGTTAAGGGTACTTCCTGCTCTTCTGGAGAACCCGTTTTTGATACTCATTAGCATATGCCCCCAAACATAAATGATAAAAAAAATCCTTAAGTGATATAAACCTTAGCTTTCTTTCATCTACATCTTCTAATGAAAATCAACAGTACCAAAGGCACTTCAGGACCCTCTTGTTCCCCTCTTCCCTTCTCCAGAGGCACCTCATTATCTTCTTGGTACCCAGATAGTTGGGTCCCCCTTCTCCAAAAGCACCTGCCATCAGAAATTTAGAGTTTGTTTATTGTGTGGTCTCTGGCTATGCAAATAAATACTAAGACACTGGAGATCTGAATAGGTGTATGCTTATAATATATGGAGTGAATTATCATACTTCTTCAAGCTTCTGCTCCAGTCATTTGGTGGGTTCTTGACATGAAGTTTGTATCCTCAATGCAGGAGAGACCCTATAATTTAAGGGTCCCTACTTTGATTTTTTCTTGCCAGCTTGTTATTGTCAGAAAACATCACACAGTGGAAACCAACCTCTGTATCAAGTGTGCTTGGGAAGATGATCACCATGTACTACTTCCTAAGTACTAAAGCCATTCCTACTAGGAAAGGGACTTAGTGGGAAGAACACGAAGCAGCCTGGCAGCCATAAACAGTGTGCTGAAGGCTGCTCTTAAAAATGGCCCAGAGCAGGATGTCCGATGTGAATGCAGTGACCTTACTATTTGGGAATGAGCTAGGCTTCATGGAAGTAAATATTTGGAAACAAAGGCATATTTCTCATACTGAATTCCTGGGTGGACAGACACTGTTGTCTGAAATGGTGTGATGTCCCTTGCAAATGGAAAAGACTTAAGAAGCAAAGAGGGTCTTTGATCTCCTCTTAATAAACACAGCCAGCAAGGATCTCATGGGGCATGGAGTGTGGTCTGTAGCCTTGTCTGGCCTAGGACACAACTCTCCTGCTGCAGCATCACCCTTGGGATTATAGATGTGTACCAGCATGCTCTGCTCTAAACACCAGACTTCTGCTATCCAGAAGTGGATAGCTTGAGGACCTCAGCCCCTGGTAGCTCTCCCTCCCTGTTCCATAGACCCTTGTGTTGCCAGGTGTTCACAGATTCAGACAAAGGAATGGCTCTTACAACTAGAACCATTCCATATTTGATTTCTCAAATGCTTCACATGATAGATCATGAGTGTTTTTTTTTTAAGTTTATTTATTTTTGGAAGCTTCATTTTGCTTTGTGAGTATAAAGTTAATTGTTTTTCTCAGATTGAATGCAGAGCTGTATTTAAGCCTTGTTTCCTGATAAAAATACAATTTTTAGTTCCCTCATCACAGAATGAATTACATACAGAGTAAATTATACTCCTATTTATGAAATAATTCTTTCTGGGAACTGTTGGTGGATATTTTATGATGAGAATGCATAAATGGGACTAGGAAGAAAAGAAAATGTGTATTTTGGACTAGGAAGAAAAGAAAATGTGTATTTGGGACTAGGAAGAAAAGAAAATGAATATTTGATATTTCAGCTCCTTTTTTTTTCTGCGCCCAGAGCCTGGGATCATTAGATATATCAGATCCTAGGATGAGGATTGCATCCCACCACAGCACCAGGACTGTCTCACCATAGAATGAGTACTGCTGCTCACCAGAAGAAGGAGGCACTGGAGAGACCCCTATGGGCTACACTGGTGATTTTGTGTCAAAATTCTTAGACTCAGGCTAGTGAATTTAGTTTATTAAGAAGTCCCTGACTTGTGTGTGCGTGTGCTTGTGCGTGTGCGTGTGCACATGCATGTGTAGGTACCTGGTACCACAATACACAACATGGAGATCAGAGAACAAGCTCAGTTGCTGGTCCTTGCCTTCCACCTGTCTTGAGTTTAGATCTTTCTTGTGTGCTACTGCATATACCAAGGGATGTGACCTGCAAGCCTCTGGGAAATCTGTCCCTGGCTACTGTCTTGCCTCAGGAGTAGTGTTTTTGCATGTGTGTGATGGCATGTAAGTTTATGCGTGTTCTGAATGGTCAGACTGAGGTGCTCACATGCACAGCGAGCTCTTACCTCACTCAGGCTCTCCCAGATGCTTGTTCCATTGTTTTTATTTTTCTGGAACTCAGCACATAGCAATCCTCCTGCCTTGGTCTCTGAGATCTAGGATTACAGACAGGAACTCCTAAACCCTGTCTCTGTCACCTTTTCCCAAGCAAGAGGTTGGGCCATCAACAAACCAACCATTTTCATAATAGGTAATATTTGGGAGATTGCAACGGTTACAGTGATTACATTTGCTTATGTATCTTCCTCAATATTTTACCAATAGGCTTTGTCTTTGTAATTTCCCACAATATTCTGGCTGCCTTTGCTTATTTGTTGGTTTTAAGGAAAAAGACATTTTCTAATGAAAAAGCCTTTTCTAGTTTCTTCTCTCAGACCAAACTTACAGAGGAGATGAGAAAGCAAGGGCTACTCTTAAGTACCTGCCCACTTGTCATTTGCTTGATTGGTTCATGCTCTGACTATGAAGCTACTCAGCAGAAACACAAGGTGGATAGACCCCTAATTTCAAGTGTCATACTTAGTCAAGACAAGAACTCATGCAGGCTAAGAACTTTAGTAATTTGATTAGTTTCCTGTTTTGTTTGTGCCAGATTTCCTAAGACAGAATAGTAAATAGAAAGAAAAGAAAATACTTTTTTAAAAATCTCAGAATACCTAGAACAGCTCTGAGATGATATCACTAACAGCCCAGTCTCCCATATTAGTAACATTTGGTGACTTCACCTTTAAGCTCTGCTGACACTAGGGTGCTGTATGCCTTCTTCTCTTCTCTCTCGCCAGGCCTAGATGCCTCCTTATGCCGCGTGCTGTAGAACCCTAAGGAGCCCTTAGTCTCTGTGCAGCACCAAGATCACAGTGGGAAATGTGTAAGCAGAAAGTTTGGGGCTTTACAAAAAAATCTTTTTGTTGATTCCTTGTGAGTTTCCCATCATGCACCCCAATCCCACTCATCCCCCCACCCTTTTGTATCTGCCCTCCACCCTTGCAACCTCCCCTGCCAAATGAAAACAGAAAAGAAAAAGAAAAAAATCTCTCTGTGGAAGCTGCAGTGTGTTGGTGTGTCCCACAGTGTGCCCCTTTGTCCAGACATCTTCACCTCCAAAGGTTCATTGAGTCATTGGTCTGGTTCGAGGCCGCTGGCTTCTGCTACACCCTCAGTACTGGATCCTCCCTGGGACTCCTTTTGCATTACACTTTTGGTAAAAGCAGCTGGGTCTTTTGAATGCAATTATATACCCTTTACCTTCAGAACTTCCTATCACCATTGCCTATTCAGTCTAGTGTAAAGATGAATGTCATACCCTAAGCATTGGAAAGGGCTTCCATCGTCCATGGACGATATGCTTGGCCTTGCAGGATGGCAGTGATTTCGCAAGGTCACGTGACTGTAAACCTCTTTTTTTCCTAGCTTTTATTCCTCAGAGCTCTGAGAGCTGCCAGGGGTCATGAAAGACAGTGGTTGACGTGAGTGGCCCCTATCTCCTGTAACTTGCCAGTGGAAGCAGCACTTCCATAGCAGCTGTACACTGATCAGATGTAGACAACATTGCCTAGGAAAGAGAGGTTTTCAAGACAAGGCTAAATAAACCCCAGCTTTCCGTAATAGATATTATACCTTGCTTGTCATAATTAGCAGGAGATAAGTCTGTTAATTAGTAGATTGCCTATTCCTAGCAGCCTTATCTAATGAAATTCTAGTAGGCACTTAGCGTGAAAAAACTCACATAGCCAGATGACTGATCACCAGCAAGGCATCCCACAGGCTAACCTGCAGTGAGTCCCCACCTCGATTCCCATCACAAACACTTGTACTTCCTCAATTCCCTTCTGGTCATTTCTAAAATACTTCTATCTATCTTCCACTCATTCCTTTTCACTCTCACAACTTAGAAATAAGCCCTCATAGTTCCTCATTTGGTTTCTGTAGCTGGTGTCTCTCCAGAACATTCTATGTAGCACTGCAAAGCACATGATCTTTTAAATAGTCTACTCAACTGGGTAGTGGTGATACATGCCTTTAATCCCAGCACTCGGGAGACAGAGACAGGTGGCTCTCTGTGAGTTCGAGGTCAGCCTGGTCTAGAGAGCTAGTTCCAGGTCAACCAGAACTGCACAGAGAAACTCTGTCTTGAAAAACAAAAACAAACAAAAAAGTTTACTGAATCATGTTAGTCCACAAGTCAAGTATTTCCTCTGTTGTTCACTCATGAAGTCTTCATGCCACTCCCAGCATGTAATTTCCCCCAAATGGTGATTGCTGGCTAGACCACAGCATGGACAGGTTCCCAAACGTGACCCTCTGAATCCCTTTAGCTTGTGCGAGTCCTGAGCATGAACTTTTAATTGTGGAAAATGACTACTGCTAAAAGCACTGTGGCCTTACTGGTATGACCGTTGGCAGTGAAGTACCTGAGGGATTAACATTCTAACTGCACTTCTTTGTAGTGAAGTGTCTGGAGTCACAAGTTGGACCCCATTGGGTCCTTGGTCATTACACGAATATCATTCAAACAGAGGTGCTGATTTCAACAACCCTCACTCAGGAGTCAGCATGTTCTGCTTCCCTGTGCAGACTCAATCTGACTTACTGTTTTCTAAACTCATCCAATGTGCTTGTCATCTGTTACACATACAATGGATGATGATGATGATGATGACGATGATGATGATTATTATTTTACTTAAGCAGTCTTTAATGAAAGCCGTGCATGAGATGTCTCTACTCCTGCATCTTTTCGATCGTTTCTTCTTTGTATCTGCCCTTCTCCTTTCCTACTTGCCGGGACTTGGCTTTCCTCTCCAGGATCTTCTTGCGGTCCTGGTCCAGCTTTAGCCTGGTAATAACCACCTTGCTGGGGTGGATGCCCACGTGCACAGTTGTGCTGTTAGCCTTCTCTCGATGGACTCGCTCAATGTAGATGACGTATTTCTTCCTGTACACTTGGACCACTTTGCCAATCTGCTGGCTTTTGTAGTGTCCTTAAACAACCTGAACTTCATCATCCTTTCGAATGGGCATAGACCGAACATTATACTTCTGTCTCAGCTCTTTGGAAAGAGGGGAAGACATGATCTTCCTCCGAATGTGAGAAGGTGCATTGAAATGCCGTTTGCGGTTCTTGCTTCGGTCAGAAGTCACAAAGGGATTGAATTTCATTTTGGCGGCTGCGATCCACTGATGGCCGCAAAAGGAAACCATGTAATGGATTATAATGTTGGGTTTTATCAATGGAACATACGAGCGTGTGGATTTTAAGCATCGTATTAGTTACTTCTCCACTGCTATGACAAAAATAATTTAAGCAGGGGAAGTGTTTCTTTGGATTTGCCATCTAATAGGATTTACCATGACAGGGAAGGCCTGATGACAGGAACATCAGGTGGCTGTACATTGTATACATAGTCAGAAAACAGAGATGTTCACCTGGGTTCTTCCTTTTTTTTTTCCATTTTTACTTATTGTGGGACACAGCCTATGAAATAGTGCCACCCACATTCAGTCACTCTTATAGACGTGCCCAGACCTAAATGACAAGATGAGCCACATGTGGTGGCTTGAATGGGAATGTCCCACCCTAGGTTCAAATGTTTGAAAACTTGGTCCTCAGTTGTTGGAACACTTTAGGAAAGAGTGGGGACTATGACTTTGTTGGAAAAGATATGTCACTGGAGGTTTTAAAAGTCCATGGCATCCCCAGTTAACACTGTTAACTTTAGCATGGACCCTAACCCTCTGAAACTGTAAATTTCAAAAACAAATGTTTTCTTCTATAAGTTTCCTTGGTCATGGTGTCTTACTTACCCACAGCAATAGAAAAGGGACCAAGATATCACACCCATTTTAGATTAAAGAGAAATCTAAGCCCAGTGTAGAAGTATGCATTGAGATTTCAACTGGACCTTTTTTTTTTTTTGCAAAGTTGAGACAATTAACCATAAGCAAAGCATCAAAGAACTTTAGAATAATTAACTCAGATAAAAAAAATTATACATATAATTAAATCTTACAAGTTGGACAAAATCCTGAATTGGTTGAAATAGACCGCAGGGGGATTCTATCTATATATGTTGTTCTCTCTGCTACCCTTGCTGATTCTCATTCTAGACTCTTCTAAAAGGCAGAGTGGGATATCAGAGGCCTGGGCGGTCAGAGTGTTAGCTGACAGCGCAGCTCTGTTTTATGGCTTCCTGGATGACACTGATCAGTAAACAATGCAAATGAAATTGATTCAATGATTCTTGCTAATATTAAATGACTCTAGGCCAGTGGTTCTCAATCTGTGGGTTGCAACCCCTCTGGCAAACTTCTATCTCCAAAAACATTACGATTCATAACAGTAGCAAAATTACAGTTATGACGTAGCAACAAAAATAATTTTATGGTTGGGGTTGCCACAACATAAGGAACTGTAATAAAGGCTCTCAGCATTAAGAAGGTTGAGAATCACTGCTTTAGGTGAACCATTCCTACCCAATTGATTGTAATATGTGTAACTACTTGATTCCTTGTTCAGAACTCTTTCATCTTTTTTAAGTTCATATTGTGAATTTTCTAATTGTAGGGTTAATGTCAAGTTGCACACTTGCCAAGCACTGAGGAAGATGTGGGAAGTCAGCTTCTGCTTCAGTTATTTAAAACATGTGTGATTCTTTAGAGCTGTGGTTGACTGTCTTGCTTGTAAGCTGAGTGTAATATTTCTCTTCTGGGCTAGAGTGGCACTACTACTACTATATAAACCCCATTGTGTTGCTAGAACACTGGAGACTCATGTGCAGGTGGCTGCAAGCCAAATTCAACTTGCTTCTTAAGAGTTTTTGCCTCCAGCCGGTGTGATGATACTACACAGTTCTCCTTCTGAGGTACAAGACAGTACCTATGTTGGAACCTGCCAGGGCCCCAGAGTAGTCACAGAACAAGTTTTCCATGCCCTAGTGCCATCAGCCAAATATATGAGGCAATAGCTGATGCACAGACTTTTTATGCCTGACTGTGGGAATTATCTTTAAAAGACATTTTAAATGGTGCCCAGTTTTGTTTCAAACATCACCAGGGAGCCCAAACTAGCCTCAAAGTTAATCCTCTTGCCTCAGTCTTGCAGGTGCAGGGATTAGAGGTCTGTACTACCACTCCTGGTGTGTATTTAAATTTTTAAAAGAATATCTTTACATGGCAACCACTATCTTCTGCATAATCTTTTCTGCTTTATTTTAGTCTTTATCAGAGCTTCTGTTTGACTTAGAGAATGTCAGAAGCTGTGTGGCTGTCTATTGTTCATCTGACTCAGTTTGTACCAAATAATGAAGGACAGACAGTAAGTGTGGTCAGCTGAAGCAGAATCAGCAGTGAGTTTGGATGTTTGCCTCTCATGGTGGCGGGGGGTTGGGGGGATCTTATTCTAAACTACTTAGAGCCTTGCACAGTGGTTACATGCCTATAATCCCAGCACTCAGAAGACACAGGAGGATTGCCACAAGTTTTAGGCTGGCCAAGACTCGTGTGTGTGTGTGTGTGTGTGTGTGTGACTGACATTGATTCAAAAAAGTCTGGGGGATGTGGTTAAGAGCACTGACTGTTCTTGTACAGGACCTGTTTTCCCATCTCCCACAACTCTGGTTTGGAATTGTCAGTAACTCCAGGTCTAAAGGCTCCAACGCCCTCCTATGGCCTCTGCAGATACTGCATGCATGTGGTTCACTGTCATACAAGCAGGCAAAATGGATATTATACAAAGGTATATATATATATATATATATATATATATATATATATATATATAAAGTTTTTAAAAAGGAAAACAGTGAGTAGTTCTGAGATTCATGAATACATGCCCTAGTTTGTTAATTAATTTAGTTTCACCGTTTTCAGTGGGGGCAAAGAGAGATGGATCAATAGTTAAGAGCACTTGCTACTCTTTCAGAAGACCCAAATTCCCAGGGCTCATGGTAGTCACAACCACCTGTAACTCCAGCTCCAGGAGATCCAAAACTCTCTTCATAATCCACAGGTATCCATGTACACATGTGTATACACAATAAACACACTAAAATAAATCTTTAAAAGTTCTCCTTCAAAATAATATTTATCATCATCATTATTTGATTTGGGAGGAGTACTTTCCATTGCGAATGCATGGAGGTGAGAATAACTGTGGATTTGATTCTCTCTGTCCATCTTTCTATGGTTCCAGGGATCATACTCAGCTCATCAGGTTTGTATGACAAATGCCTTTACTCACTGAGCTATCTGGCTGGCCTCATAGGTCTGTTTTAAAGTTGACAGAATGAAAAAAGGAAAGATTGGGAAGTACAGATCTGGACAGAGGCTAGTTCTGTTACATCCTAGCTGGGTTGAGTCTCTTCCCATTTTAAGGTCCGATCCTGCATACATAGAAAGGGAATAATATAGCCCTTATTGAGTTGATGTGAAGATTAAATATTAGTTAAAATCACGAGGCTTGCTACAGCAAAAGCATTCAGGCAGTCACAGGTAAAGCTGTTGTTAACATGATGAAAACTAGAAATAAAGGTTACTGTGTTATTAATTAAATGAATTGTTGTGGAGGATGTTTAAAATGGAAAATAAAAAAATCATAATACTCAATTGTTAGAAATCAACTGAGTTCAAGGTGTTAAAGTATTATAATGAAATTAGCTTTGAATTATGAGGAAAATGTTTTCACAAGTTAGAGAAACTTTTGGCTTGGAGGTTTTTGAGATAGAGTCTGTGATGGTTAATGTTAATTGTCTTTTTTATAAAATCTACAATCACCTGGAAGACATACATTTGTCAGACTCTCTTGATTTCCTTGATGTGGGAAGACCTGCCCACTCTGAGTGCCTCCATTCCTTGGCCTGAGAAGGGAATGTTGCTGATACTTGATTGGTTCAGTAGAGAAAGGGGGCTAAGCAGCAGCTGTCATTGCTCTCTGCTTCCTGGTTGGAGATGCCACTTGACTGGCTGCTTCCAAATCCTGCTGCCTGGATTTCCCTGTCAGCAAGAACTATGAACCCTTCAACTGTAAGCTAAGGTAAACCCTTTCTTCCTTGGGTTGCTTTTGTTGTGATAGTTGACCATAGTACCAGGAAAAGAAATTAAGGCAGGGTCTCACTCTGAACTCTTGGCAGTCCTTCTGCCTCTGCCTCAAGAGTACTAGGATTGAAGGCATGAGCCACTGTATCCAGATAGAGAAGCTCTCTGATCAGAAGAAAGGCATTATAATGGTGCTGTTTTGACACTGACAGTTTGACACCTGCCCACAATTTGGAACAAACAAAGCAAAGGCAACTCTAAATTTTTCAGAACATTTCACATAGGGTTTTTCTCAGGGCTCATGCCTACTAAGCAGATGGAAAAGCCAAGGCACAAGCTGAACTCCATGCTTAGTGTTGCATGGTAAGCTCACAGCAGGAAGGGACTGAAGTTAGTTCACTTGGTCATGGGAACATCTGAGTACATACCAATCCTGGGGTTTGAGGATACACACCAGCCTGCCACCCCCACCTACCAGCACCACACACAGTCAGTGCTTTTGTGTGAGGATTTCAAATGTCCTCTCTGCTGTGCCAATGGGGATCGGGCTGCTTGGCAACCCAGAGCTGAGTGTTGCCCTGCTGTGCCAGTGAAGAGGAGGTGCCAGTTCCTCTCTATCATTCTGCAAGGGGCCTTTTGTGTAGGGCTATGGGTTCTCTTCCTGCCCATCAGGACCTCCCAGAAGTTTCTAGATCCAGAGGGACTTTCTTTGACACCAAGGAAGAGTGGCTTCTGAGATTCTCCTAGAACACTGGGTTTGCTCACACATAGCCATTTTGGTTGCTGGCATCATAGTTGATTGCTGACAGGAATGTTGATACCCTGGTATCCTCAGTGCACCAGATGTTAAAGCATCTTTCCAGGGTTCAGTGATGGTCTGTGATGATTGCTCTCTTGCGTAAGGTCTTTAAGAGTCCGTGGAACAAGCTTTGCAGCTTAGGTCTGGAAGGCTCCAGCACCATTGAAACAACAGGCAGACTAGGTATTGAGACCTTGGTGATGGTGGATTCTAGGGTGCTGCAGATCTACAGGGCTGCCTTTATTCCTTACACTAGCTGCTTGCCAGTCTCTCCTTCTGATCTGACCTAACCTTGTAACTAACTACCTTTTCCAATGTAATAGCTTAGACCACTAGTTTTCACCAAACCCAAAGCTTAGGAGGTCATCAGAGAGCATCTGACACGTACTGCTTTACTGTAACCTCTGACCTTCTAGTCCCATAAATATACTTGAAAAGAGCCTTGATTTATGACTTTGTTTTGTTCTGTAACTGTGAAAATTTTATAAATCTGTTTCTACATTTGAACATGGTTTTTGGGTTTACCTGAGTCTGAGCTCTGGGTCCATAGTCACATGATCATACCTTGCTTGAGAATGGCCTCGTTCATCCCCTGTGAGATGAGAACTGCGGTTTACCCTGGCAGTGTGAACTGGTGCTTAGGGTTTAGGCACAGCAAGCACTACCTCCTCCTCTCTCCTCGCCTTGTACAGCATCACAGTGTTTTAAGAACAGAGCCTTGGGATGAACATGGTGATATGACACATGAAATCTCAACAGTCTGGAGGCTGAGGCAGGAGGATTGCCACAAGTACAAGACCAGCCTGGACTACATTATGAGACTTTATTCAATGGAGGAGGAGAAGGGGGAGGGGCAGTTAGAAGAAGGCGGGGAAAGGAGAAAGGGAAGACTAGGGAGAGGGGAAGGGAGGAGAAGAAGAAAAGAACAGAACTTACAAATACATAAAGTGAAATTGAGGTTTTAAGAACTCAGACCATGAATGATGTTTTTTTTTTTCCTTCAAACCTTAATAAATCACTGTGTTTCTCTCCCAATATCCAAGCAGCTAATAGCTTTGTCGAACAGTTCTCCAAAAAGGAAGTTCTCATTAGCTGGAACACTTCATTCAACCTTAGGGATTTACAGACAGGGCTATGCTCCAGTTGGCCTTAGTTTTCCTGAAGTCCTTTGTTAGCCTCATAAAAACTGGCTTGGATATGAATCTTCCCAGAGCTCAATTCCGCTCTGTTTTGCATTCCTGCGTGTCCCTGGGGAGTGCTCCAGTTTGGCTCTGGTCAGTCTGGCGTGCAGCTGGAAGAGGAATGTGGCTTATGGGAGGAGGGGCTTGTCTGCTCGCTGGCTAGCTGAAACCTGTGTCTCGAGCTACCTAGGGGTTTGTGTGAGCCTTGAGTGCTCCGTGGTAGATCTTGGAGGAGTCCCCGGGATCTGGACTTGGTGAGGCGCTAATGTTCGGTTTGGAAGGAGTTAAAGGTTCAACCCATTTCGGGAACATTTACCTTTTTCCTCCCCTTTGTTTTCCTCGCCTACACTTGGTGTTTTAGTTTAGTTGAAGAATGTGTATTTCCATCCTTGTTAATGCATCTGCCAGACCTCAGCCTGGACTCACAAATCTTCTAGGGTCCCTTGGCCCTGTGCTGCCTGCCAGTCACTCAGTTGCTGGTGGGAAGCACAGAGAGGCCTCGCTGACGGTCTGCTTTCCTTTGTTAACTGGAAGCCCTTTTCTTTGCCTGAGTTACAAGCTGCCCCCTTCCCACCTTCTCAACAAGCCTTGCCCTTAATTCCAGCTCCAGATCTTCCCATTTAGTGGACCCCGGGGCCGGTGCGCCCCACTTCCGGGGCAGGGAGTGTGTTGGTAAAATTCTTTTAAGTCTGTTTCCTTGTACAGTCAAGAACTCAGGATCCTTGCTGTGAGAACTCAAAACGGAAGAACTGGCAAGTCAGTCTCCTGTATCTTTCCTAGTGTCCATGTTTCCAGAGCCCAGAGCAGGAAAGGTTCCAGGAGGCATCCCAGCGCCTCCTGCTTTGCCCCGCAGCTTCTTGCTCTCCCCAGCAGGATGCAGAAAGTAAAGTTTCAGGATGGAACACGTTCCTTGTTATTAGGCAACATTAAGACTCCAGCCGCCGGCTGGCTGCCATGGACAAAGGAGAGTTCTTCAGGTAGATAATGTCTGGGTGCGCTATTTTCTTTACATGCACTTAGATATTTTAGAGTTTCCGGAATAACCAGTTTCCCTGGAGGATGCACAGCCTCACTTCCCAAACCTTCCATCTCCTGCCACACACACTAGGTAAGCAATTTCAGTTATTAATTAAGGTATTCATTATCCGGGATGTATACCTTTGAAAAGGAACCTCTAAGAAATCATCGATTTCCTTTGCAACTGATAGAAAATAAATGTCCAAATAAGAAGAGAATTGTACACTTCCCTATCCGTTAGTTAAGTGGTGTAGCAGGGAAGCAGAACTGAGGTCTTCCAGTTGGGGCTCTAGCTCTGCCCACTCTGGGACTCAGACTTTGGCACCGATCTCAGCTTGTGCCCTGGATGTGGAGCACACATGGGCCAGACCTGGTCAACTTGTAAGTCTTGCCATTCCCTTTATAAAATGACCATCCTGGTGTGATTTTGCCCTCCCATGAGTCTTCAGAAATCATGGGCATGCCTGCTGCAGCCTGGGAGAGAGAAGACTCCTTGCTCACAAGCTACGGCAAATTTTATCTTAAGACCTCTGTTACTTGGATTCTAATAAAATTTTAAATATTTCCATTAAATGTTTTCTACATTTGGAAATTTCATTTGAAAACTATGATTATAGTACTACATACTGCTAGCAGTTGTCCTTAAGAATAGCAGTATTGGGCTAGTACAGTGGTGCAGGATGAGTAGGATTCAAGTTCAAGGCCAGCCTGGGCCACATAGTAAGACCTTGTCTCAAAACAAAAACAACAAAATAGCAAAAGCAGAAATAAAAATTGCCATAGAAAACTACTATTGCTATTAAGCTGTATTTAAAAAAGAATATATATATTAAGGTAACAAGAGTTGCCAGGCAGGGGTTACAGGTAGGGAGGACTTTTGGGTAAGTTGGGAACATAAGCTGGAGCACAGGAACACCAAGTCGAAGCATGTCCCTTTTCAAACCTCCATGCACTGGTACTAGCTATAAGACCAGTTCCTCAGAGAATACTGGGGCCTTTACTTGGCATCTGCTGCCTCCCAGGCCTCACCCTCTACCATCTCTGTTACTCTGAGTTGCTCCTCATGCTTCTGGGACCATAACTGAAGCCCCATGCCATGACCTTGCTTGCTCTTTCCTCATTCTGGAACCCCAAGTCCCCCCACACACTGAGCCTCCTTCTCCTTCTGGTCTGTACTCAAGTGGCAACTTTCAAAGAGGGATCGTTTCTTACTCCCTGAAAGAGTACTTACATGCTACTCCCTATTTGTTAGCTATTATCTCCACCCTTGTCCCCAGAGGTGGTCATACATTCCTGTGTCCCGTCTCCAGCAGCTGGAATAAAAACTGGTCAAGTGCTTGTTACACAGTGTAAATGAAGAAATCAGTATGGGACTTCTGGTAAGGTGGCGTGTGTGAGCTCCTTGGTCATGTGGGTATACCCAAGAGGCTGGGCATGAGCTGGGTATCAGCTAAATCTACCATAAGAGTAGGGGAGGTCAGGGAGTAAAGGTTGACCCAGAAGGCAATGGTACCCTTGACACTTAGAGGAAATGAGCTTGTGAAAGAGATATGGAAGGAACAGCAAGAGGCTAAGAAATCACCCTGGTGTGAACTAAAGTCCCTGATGTGAAGACTCACAGAGAGACCAGTGTCAGAGTCCCTGGAATGCTTGATACAGAAGCCCAGGAGGTTGCCTGAATAAGGGAGGAGAAGGTGTATTCAAATGTGAAAGATATTACCACGGCATTTCTGAGAGTCGGGGAACAACACAGACAGCGTCAGAAAAATCAGAAAATCAGGGGCGAAGTGGATAAGAGAAACACTATGGACCGTCCTGCTGAAGGTCCTTGATAGCTTTAAATGTAATTATCAGAAAAAAAAAAAAGATGTATGGCTATTAGTTGAGGAGATGAGAAGCAATGATGAACTTCCAAACTAGGAATAGTTTGCAAATAAGGTCAAACAGTCAAGGCTATTCTGTAAAACACATCATATGCTCCCCGTGGCCAGACCTCAGGCCAATGGGACAGATGCCTCCTGCTGCTCCTGGTCATGTGCTACCCAGGGGGCTTATCTCTGGCCAGTGTAACAGGTGCTTCCTGGTACACCTGGAGACCCTGTTCCTTTGTGTTTGTTGTTAATGTCACCTGGTTTCAACCTGCAGAAGCAACACCTACAAAACTGGCTAATGCTGGATTCCCACCCCAGCCAAGGGGGCTGCCATTCATCTGACTGTCCATCCTTCTCCTCCCAGATCCTGACACACTGAAGTTGAGGGTTCTTTGCTGTTTTTCTGAAGGCCTGCAATGGAGTCAAACCTGGAGTCCTGCAAGCTGTGCAGTTTTAAAATGGAAGGTGGGAAGGAGGGGAGAGGCTGAGAGGAATGGGAACAACTCTCTCAGCCTGAGCAGAATGGAGACAGCATATGCATCAGGTAGGTCCACGTTGTCAGAGCTGTTTGACAAGAGACAGATCTAATAGAGCTGGTTTGTAGGGACCCTGCTAGAAACATCCACAAGAAATTGAAGGCCAGCAGGTTTGGTGCTTACTCCTCCTGAACACACAGGAAAGGGGTGCATTAAAACTCTTCTAGCCTTTCTCCTTTCAACTTCTGTCATCTTTGCTCTGGATGTGAACTTTCCATGGGACAGAGGTTTTGTGTTGGGATTTAGACAGCCTCAGTCACATTGGAAGCTGAGCCAAACAACACATCCAAGCGTATCAGAAAAGGCTATAGTGTCAGTCCTCAGGCAAGCAAAGAAAGCCTGTCATCTTTCAGAGGTTTTCCCTACTCTCTTAGAAGCAGCCCTGCTAGGATGGGCTCCATTAGCCAGCATCCGACAGTCACACCTGTGCCACTCAGTAATTGTACCTCTGTGGTCACTATGGACAACCTTCAGAAAGTGGCTCTGTGATGGGGTAGTGGGCAGATATGACTGAGATTCTAGTCAGAGAGCAATG
Source organism: Grammomys surdaster (assembly GCF_004785775.1). NCBI lineage: Eukaryota > Metazoa > Chordata > Mammalia > Rodentia > Muridae > Grammomys > Grammomys surdaster. Next base: position 13,119,618 of record NW_021621338.1, on the reverse strand, counting down.
AGAGCAAAGATTTATTTTCCTTTATCAATATTGGGGCCACACCCTAGGGCCCAATGAAGCGCTGCTGTGTGCTAAGTCTTGTTAGAACACCCAGCAGCATGCTCACTGACCACTGGATGAGCCAGGGCTTAGACTCCTGTCACTCTGAAAAGTCAAACAAAAATAATTAAGTGCCTTCCCCCCAAGTCTCCAAAAATTTCAAGGATTTTTAAATTTAGGATCAATTGAAAAAAATTAATTAATTATACTTAATTTAAATATTAAATATATATTTGGGATATATCCCGAATATATATTTAATCATATAAATAAAAATATTGTGATTTAATATGTATTTTAAAGTAAATATTTAAATATATATTTAAGTATATATACTCATATATACTCATATATACATACATACACATCATATACATATACATATACATATACACATATACATATATACATATATATACACACACACACACACACATACATACACACACACACATATGCATATGCATATACACCTGAGATGGCTCAGTAGGTAAAAGTACTTGTTGCCAAGCCTGAGATGAGAACCTGAATTCAATCCCCAAAAGCCACATGGTGGAAGGGGAAAACCAACTCCACACTCTGATGACCATGTGCACACACAATACAAAAATGTAAGCAAAAATTGAATCCTATGTAGAAAAATCCTGACATCAATAGTACTAACAGTTGTACGAACACTGAAACTGAACAATTTATCAGTTAAAATAATTTCTTATAAAGTATTTCAGACATGAAAGGCCTACAAGACAGATAATACAATCAGTGCAGAATAATTTGTTCATATTCACCAGTCTTTAACCTAGCAGTCAATGTTTGTTAAATGAATAAATGATTCTCATTTATTTTTAAACACCAGGCTCCACACTTAAAATGTCCTTGAAGGACATAGCAATAAATGTGACTTCCAGGGGCCTGGACAATTATGGTTATGTGGTTTGTGTCATTTCCATTTCAGGCTGAGTTCTCTGTATTTCTCTTTAAGTTTGAACCCTAGCCCTTAGTTCTATTTACCCTAACCTCATATTTAGCCTAATGAAAATCACTTCCTAGCATGTTCTTGACACACTTCTAGGTGAGAACACAAAGTCATTTTGATGTGTGCTTTCATCGTGCAGTAACAAGCTTTATTTCTATGTTTGGTTTCTGACTTAAAGATAGGGAATAGCTTGAAGTTCAGATTTTCCAGCTAGAATAAGTCAAATCTTATATTGTAAAATAGTTAAGGCTAGGTTCTTTTTTCTTTTACTGGATTTATTTTATGCTAATAATGTCTATGTGTGTATGTGTGAGTGGCTGTGTGCACATGAGTGCAGGTGCTCTTAGAGGCCAGAAGAGAATGTCAAGTTCCCTGGAGCTAGAGTTACAGGCAGTGGTCTGCCACTTAATGTGGGTCCTGAGAGCTAGCTCTGCAGACCAAGCCAGCCCCAAACTCACAGAGACCCTCCCAGTTCTCCCCACGCCTCTGCCTCCCAAGTGCTGGATTTAAATGCATGGACCACCACCGCCCAGCCAAGCCTCTCCCTTATGTTTTGTGAATGTTGCATAGGCTGTGTAGGATCTAACCTCAGATTCAACTTGGGGAGCCAGTTTTTCTAGCATCAGCTGTTGAAAAGAGCTCTCTTGGTGTGAGTGTATTTGGAGTCCATAACTGTATCCCCATGATTTAATAATTACTCTATGTCAGTGCTTCGGTGTCTTGGTTACTCCTCTTTGTAGAGAGTTTGGAAACAGAAACTATGACTCTAGCTTTAGTTTAAGATCAGTTGGTTAATTTCTACAAAGATGATAACCGGCATCCTGCCAAGGATTGCGTTGCACTGCCGATCAGAGTGTTCAGGGGGGTGGGGGGTGGGATCAATCAGTGTGGGGATGGAAGGTGGAGTTAATAAGTGTGTGTTGGGTGGGGTCAATCAGTGTGTGGTGGGAGCGCATCTTATCAGTTCTGTCTCCCAGTCCATGAGCATGGCTAGTCACTCATTTATTTTAAATTCTTTAAATGTTCCATTCAACATCAGTTAGTGCAAGTTGTATATTTCCTTTGTTCTGTGCACTCTTGCTTATCTTTTGCTTTGGATGCTGTTTTTAAGTGCAGCTAATTTCTTCATTTCACCTGTATCATTTAGTGTTTTTATTTCTCCGGTGAATAGAGAACTCAGCTGCTACATAGAAGCTTGGCTGGTGGTTTCTGAGCCAGCGCTTCCACCAATCTCTTTCTTGAGATTCTATGTGGAGAATATTGTTCTGTGGTTGAATAATTTCTGAAAATGCTGTGTATGCATTTATGATATACATGAGCACACAGGAGGGGCTTAGATGGCAGAGAGGACTTGGAAGGCTGGGTGCCTGTTAAAATCAAAGCCTCTAAGTGTTTCAGTGTGGTTAGTCCTGAATACAGATGAGCTCCAGATCCTTCTGAGGATGTGACAAGATACAGTGTTTAAGAGGCCAAGGCCTGCTCCTGATATTTCTTGGAGTAGATATTTATGGCTGGTTATGATAACTGTCATAAAATGTGCACTAAATGCCAGTAAAAACAGTTTGAAAACTAACATTTACGTTGAACCAGTAAAACACTACTTTTTATTGAGTTTTTCAATAAAAAAGTCCTGTCTTAAATTGAGGCTAGCCTGATCTACATAGTGATTTCCAGGTCAGCTGGGGTTACTTGGTAAGCCCTTGTTTCAAAAAGCAATCAAAAATGGGGGTGGGGGGAGGGATTGGATAGACACGAAATGCAAGGTGAATAGCAGAAGTAGGAGGTGGATGCATTGGGAAGCGGCAGTCCTGTCCTGTGAGAAGAATTTCCTCAAAGTCAGAACCTATAGAACCCAGCACCCGCCTTTCTGCCCTATGGTTTCTGACTGTCAGAGGCCCTTGCAAGGGGTAGCTCAGCTCCTGCAGTCTGAGACTTTTCCTTCCCTTCCTCTCCTTGTTCCTCCCAAATTGTTTGACTTCGTGTGTATGTACAGATACACATTTGACTTTATGGACACATACATAAAATCTTCATGGTAACGATCTGTCTCTATCCCCACCCCTCCTATCCATTTTGGTTCCTCCTCCCTTTTAATTTTTCTCTCTCCAAATAATCCTTTTTAATTTCACATTTCTCTTCCTCCACACAGTGCTCCTCCTTCACATAGTGCTCCTCATTCTCCCCCTCCCTTTTTGAGACAGAGTCTTACTCTTGTGTTGAAATTGCACACGTATGAACTATGAAGCTTGGGCTTCAGAGAAATGCAAATCAAAGCCACACTGTGATTGCATTCCACTCCACTCTGGATGGCCAGTCCCTAGAAAACAAATGCTGTGGAGAGTCTGGGCAACAGTGAAGCCCTGATACAAGTGACTTGTCTCTCCAGTTCTTTTTCTATGTGAAACTTTTAGGTTCTTTATAAATCCCAGACATCAATCCCTTGTCAGATGATGACCTACTTAGGGAGACAGTAATTCACCAGAAGGTCTAGTTTTTCCAATAGTAAAAGGATAGACATAGTAGCCAGCCTAGCATACTTTCTAAGAATTGATATCTGATCTTTTGTCAGTGATGAGAAATTATATACATATACCATATAGTATATATTAGAACAAATAAAATAGTAAACTCTAAGTGTAGTTGAGATGCAGCAGCACTGCTTGCAAATCCTTCCGTGGTTCACCTTTTCCTTGTTTTTCATGGTCCACAAGAAGAAACCTTAATGTAACCCAACCCTGCCTCATCTGGATGAGATCTCTTCTTCAACTGTGACTATACTCTCCCTCAGGTCTATGTGTTCCCTCCTACTTCAGCCTTACATGTTCTATTGGGTAGTTTTGGTCTGTTAACTCATTCCATCCTCAGAGCTCAAGGTTTTCCCAAAGCCTCCCCTTCTGCACCCTGCTGTTTTCCCCAGATGTAATTACAGATTCTAGCAGCTGGTTATTTCCTGTCTCTTCTTCCACATGTTTCGTGAGAGGTGTGCTCTGTCTCTAGTTAATCCTTCTTTAGCATCTGCTAACCCGGCTGACACAGAAGGTGTTCGATAAATATTGGTAGAATGAGTTACATGTAACAGATGCCAAAGGATTTATGATGAATATTCAACATGGAGTAAATTATAGAAATAGTTATATAATTGTGCATTTTCCTTACTATCTTCTGAGCTTTGTCTTCTTCTCTTATCAAATCTCTATCCTGTTTTGGGTATGAAATGCAGAGCATGTAGGGCCATCAGTGACTGCCTTCATTCACTAGAGCCGAGTGTCATCTGTTCATGAGGATAAGGCTGAAGCTGCCTGGCCAGTAAAGCTCTTAGGGCAGGGACCTTGGACCTGTTAGCCCTCCAACCTAGGTCCACTCTCAGAGCGCTTCAGCATGGACAAGCATTGTCTGAGAATTATTTAAAACTCCTTAAAGTTTTCTATTTGGCCTAAATACTTGTTATGATTTTTGCCCTTTTGGAAAGCTGAGAAACTTACCTCTTAACCATGTCAGAAGGACATTGGTTGGAATGATTTTAGTGTTTGTTTGCTTTTGTTCTTAGCAAGTACTAATGTTCGTTGTCCTGTCTGGTCTCTTTAAACTTGATTCTAATGCCTCCTTATATCATTTTGGGAAAAATATTGAAAAGATTTTTTAAAAGACATATATATCTGCTGAAACTGCAACTCTGTTGCTCACCGCACCAGTACACTCAGCAGTCAACCTTCCAGCCTTAGTGTTCTCGTCTATAACGTGGTTTATAATAACGACAAGTTATTCACCAAATCTTTTTTACAGTATTGAAAATGATAGTAATTCTCACTAATGGTGGGAGGGAAGGTGCTTTGTCTTCTAAGGGGCAGCATGTCTGAAGACACTGTTTACACAGTGAGGATTATGCTGGTGGTGGCTGTTGCTATGATACTGCCTTCTGGCAGGTAAAGAGCAGGAACCCCTGTAGCATCTTGAAATGCATGCACAGTGTGTAAGGAAGCATCCACTTCCAAGCCTGGCAGTCCTCCAGCCTGACAGCCTGCTCTTGGTTGGACTGAGAAGCTGGATCTGAGCAAAGTGCTTATCCAGCCTCACAGTCACCGACGGAGCCAAGTGCAGACACCTTGGCTGAGCAAGCTGACTGGGCAAGAGTATGGGAGTTGGGAGTTACCTTGTGTCTAAAACAAGTAAAGGAACTTTCAGAGCAGAGCTTCAGATTCCATTGACGGCTCCTGCTGAGTGTGTGTGTGTTGTGCTGGAACACATGGAATGCCCCCCACAGTGTGAGAGAAGTCGGGGAAAGGCCATGCTAAAGAACCATTTGTTGGTCTGCTTGTCCTATACAACCCTCTTCTATAGGCTTTTATAACCAGAAGACATGATGAATTTTGAGAACTTTGAGAAACAAATGTGACCTGAATGGCACCCTAGCACATGGGATGCTGAGACAGGAGGAATGCTGTAAGCTTTCTGTCAATCTGTACTATATAGTGAGTCTCTGATCAGCCTGGACCTTACAGTGAGATGCTGTCACAATAACAACCGCCACCACTGATTAAGCTCCTAACCTAAACAAAACCCATACAAATTGCTGAAAACCCAGACTCCTATCCAAACAGGATCAAAGTCAATAACAGGAAAGGTGTCAGCACCACACCATTAAATAATAATAGCTATGACTATTAATACCAAGAAATTTCATATGTTCCTACATTTTTACTCTTGAAAGTTGAGATTTAGGAAATAAAGTTGTGCACCTAAACATGGCAGCTAAGCAATTTTATTATGGCTTTCCAGTGCTACTGCATGAACTTTCATGTCTCCACCACCCAGACTGTATGCTGTGTTTACTGACGATCTCTAATCATATAATTTTGTACTCAAGTCAAAAAGAAAACAAGTGGGTGGAAGGTCCCTGCCTCTTCTGGCTCTGATTTGAGCAATTGGTGAGCTTGCTTTTCTACACTCACCTTGCCAAGGCTTGGTTTTATTTGTTTGCTTCTTTTGAGACATGGTCTCATGTATCCTAAGATTGAGCTTGCTATACGGCCATCAAGGATGAACTTAAAGTTCTGATTCTCCTGCCTTTACTGCCAGAGTGCTGGGATTGTGGATGTATGATGTCACCATGCCTGATTTCTGAGGGAAGGTGTTTGTTATTTGTTGTTGTTGTTTTGTTTTCAAGATTGTGTTTCTCTTTGTTGCTCCGGCTGTCCTGCAACTCATCTGTAGTTCAGGCTGACCTTGAACTCATAGAAATTCACTTACCTCTGCTTCCTAAATTGTGGGATTAAAGGCATGTGGCATCATCATTTGATAGGAGGTGAGGCAACATTTTTAAAGTAAATAGTTTTCTTTCCATTTTAAGGAACATTATTTAAGTGGGTGGGTGTTTCGCCTGCATATATTTCCATGCATCACATGTATGCCTGGTACACAGGGAAGCCAGAAAAAGGCATTGGATCCCATGGAACTAGGGTTAGAGTTTTGAGCTGCCCTGTGTGTACTAAAAATCAAACTCAGGTCCTCCAGAAAAGCAGCCAAGCCAGCTCTCCAGTCCCTAAAACATTTTCCTTAAAATGTAGCCGTGACACAGAGTATAGAATGCAGAAGTGTGCATCTGAGTGATTTGGGGTGAGCACACTCATGTCATTACCTAATCCAGCAAATAGAAAAGACCATGTTCAAGTTTACATCCACAGCTGCCGGTATCTTGGCTTCTATTAGTGGAGATAAAGTTTACAGGCTTTAAATGTTTGTGGAGTTGGCACCTTATAGTGTCTATTCCCCTCTGTTTGTCTTCTTTAGCATATTAGTTGGGATTCAGTGTATTTTGGCCATTAGGCCTACCAGCATCAGGCAGGACTCCACTGCATTCACAGACAATGAGTCTATTCTGTCAGCAGTGGTCAGTTGGGTTGTTTTTAGGTTGGGGCTTCTGTGACTCGTGTGACTTGTGCAATCTAGACGATGTTTTCTGGTACATTTAAGGTACATGTACTCATGTCTATTTGCATACACATAATAGGGGATCTTTTGGGCTCCAGGAGGTGTGAATTTCTAAACTTATAAAATAAGCATGTTCTGATAACAGATAATATATACACACAGTCGCACTGGCTTCATAAGTCTTTTCTCAGATAGTCTCAGGATGTTAATAGAGACTTCTAGAAAGAGTTTTACTGTGACGTCTGTGCAGCCTTACTGCACCCTATGTTCAAGAACTTGTTCCCTGCACGAGTCCTAAGAAATTGAAAATGCCACCAGACCATCTGGATCTTTACATATGAAAACCTATGCAACAATTTGCATATTTCTGCAACAAAATTTCCAAAGTGCACTCTTATATATCAGAGATATTTAATTCTAGAGAATGAAATCATTAGCCAAAAGCTGGAAAGAAAGACACAAAAATGTAAGATATAAAGTAGATTAAAAGCAGGGTGCTGGGATATCCACAGACTAGTCATCTCTGTCTGTAAGTAGGGTGGTGGATACCCACAGACCAGTCATCTCTGTGTGACTAAATACTTTGAAAAATATTCTGTGCTGTGTTTTGAAAAATAGCTTCTGTGTATTGGAAGCTGTACAAAATGTGCACATAAGCATGGTCCCAGCATTTGTCTGCCTTTCCTCTCAGCATTTGAAAGCTATTGTATCTTTAGAATAAGGACCTAGGGTTTGAAGGACAAAGTTTAAATTGTACAGGTGGTCAATTACAAGACACAAGGGACCATGATGCTCAGGTTCTCTTTCATATTTTAGACCTCAAAGGCAATTGACTTTGTAATAGTAAGGCAAAACTAAGCAGATGCAGTTTGATTTGAAGATGGTTAGTCAGTGATACATACTGTAGTTGTCACCGGAGTTCAACACGAAACAGCACGGGGAGGGGAAGGTGTGTGCTCAGGGGCAATGGTGAGGATTAAGGACTATTTATCCAGGACTTCCAAGTTCCCAGCATGCTGCCAAGTTTTCTCTTTTGTCAACTATGCTTGGCTTTGTGGCAGAAGGGAATGTATGACTTGGAGTAGGAGAGAATTTTGCATTTTCTCCTTGGTTTTGAATTTTCATTCCCATTATTACTTAAACCACTCTGTGAGTGTCTTGGCCTCTCATTTCCTGAATACAGTAAGACTGATGATGCCCCTGTATCTTGGGCTGATAATTAGGAAGGAACCTGACCCATACTGAACCAACTGGAGGATGAGAATCTTCTTACAAAGTGAAAGGTATGTACTATGAGTGTTAGACTTCAGCACGCACCTTAGTACAGACAATACCAGACCAAATGGTTTGGGGGGGCGTTATTCAGGAGATAGAGCAAAGGTGGGGGGAGAGAAATAGAGGAAGATGGCGGAGAAAGAGGGAGAGAGAGAGGAGAGAGAGAAATGGAGGCCAGCCATGACCACATGGAGAGAGGGGGAAGGGAAGGGGGAGGGGCAAGGGGACGGAGAGAAGCTAGAGGCAAGAGAGCAAGAGAGAGTGGAGGAGGCAAGCAGCCCCTTTTATAGTGGGCAGGCCTACCTGGTTGTTGCTAGGTAACTGTGTGGAGGAGGGTACTTGGGTGTTGCCAGATAACTGTGGAGGTGGAGTTTAGACAGAATACTAACAATGAGGCCATGTTTGATTGTCATGGCCCGGGTATCCTCTTCCTGCCCTCCATTCTTCCTTCCATCTTTTTCTTTCATTGCTCACACAATCTTGTTCCTTATTTCCAAAGAGAGACCAAAGAGAGTGGGGTTCCCAGCAACCCCACCAAGGCCGGCCTTTCTAGACCTTGCTATGTTGACTAGGCTGGCCTCAAAATTGCAGTGATCGCTAATGCCTATTGAGTGTCTCATGGCATGTGTCACTGTGCCTGACCTATGTCATTTCTAATCAATTCTTCATAACACACTAAATCAAACAGTTTAAGGTACTGTGACCCTCTGTAGTATTCAAAGAAGAACACCTGAAAAATACCCAAGACATAAGATGCCGAAGAGTAAATGTCAAATGGCTACATCTGAGCATAGGATGTCAAGGCGTCATTGCATGGTTTGATCAGATAGTTGCTGAACACTGACTCTGTGCCATACGCTTACTGTAGTTCTGCAACACTATACAGCGTGGGATTTACTAAGCAGTCTGGCTTTGTTTTTGTATTCCCCCAAACACTTAAAACAGGAATATGTTCCTTAAGAAATCAACCTTCTTTAGACTTCTGCATCTTCTTGCTTTCTGATAATCTCAAGCAAAGATATTAGACAAAGTAATAGTTGTGTAAAATATCAAGGCTAATCTAACAGTTTGAAAAGAAAGAATAACTTGGTTTGTTGCTGTTGTTAATTGATGCACTAAAAGATAGTGTGCCTCTGCGATGTGATAATCAATTAACACCTTCAACTACTTTCAAGTTCCTTTCCCGCTTTATTTACGAAGTCTTCTGACTTTGAGGCTTTCCACCTGAGATTTGTCTAGTGTTGATATTTATAATTCATCCTGAGCTTCACCTTTCAATCAAAATATTTTAACAGATTACAGGATGAAAACAACTTGGTAGCTCCAGCTCTTGAGTTTCTTACTGGAGAAATGGGAGCAGACAAAGTCTGCTATCTTGTTTCTTCAGTTTCGACTCTTAAAGGACCTTGGAGGGGCTGTTGTAGATAAACAGTGTCTGTGAAGGGCAGGCTGATGGCAGCGCTCAGTGTTCTGAGCTGTTCAGAACAAAACAGTTGTGCTGAGAAAGTCCAGTCTATTAGACTCCACTGCAAAGGCCAAGAACAGCTTTAAGTCAGGCATGTGCTAATTGTGTTTTCCACATTATTGAATTCAGGAGAGCAGTTAAGAGCCCTGAATCATTATTGATTTATATCAAGGAAAATTAAATGAAGATGTCCTTTCTGTCTATACAAGTAATTAGAACTAGGATCAGACCAGCTTACTGGACTCAATAAACCAAATTCCTTTGAAAAAACCTAAGTATCCTGTATTCATTACAGGTAGGAAATTAGTTTTTTATTTTATTTTATTTTTTTGCCTTCTAGTAGTGGTGACAGTCAGGAATGTGGACATCACTGCTGCCTTCAGCTGTTTTAAATACTTGTATACAAACACACACACACACAATCTGGCAAATAACAGTTACTTATAGACACACTACAAAAATAAAATACTACCTTGACAGAGCTACTCTTCCCTCTCTTGATCCTGCTTCTGAAGAAAACTGAAGTGTAACAAAGTTATATTTAAATGTTGAGTTGTTACCTGGATAGCTATCCACTAAGTACACTGCATGCCAGACATTGTAACTTTCCTTCTTCCTCTAACACCAGCAACTTTGTATATACTCAGTATCCACAACTAACACAATGGGCATAGCCTGGAGTTTGGAGCAGCAGCAGTAGCTCTAAATGCCTACTGGCTGAAACATCTGGCCTTATGCTGAATCTCAGTATCAGACCAATGCATGGTTTCAGTAGAACTTTACATGACACTACAGGCACTAGTTTTCAATAGACATTTTCTATATTTATTTTATTTACTGATTAAATTAGCTACTGTGTATAAAGTTTAATGACAGGCTATTGAGTAGCAAATAAGCAAGTACAAAATTGCCTTTGGACCTGAAACATTGGCTCGAAATGATACAACACATTTCAAAAATGTATAACAGAATTATATAACCTCATGTGGGAACCGTTTTCATTGTTCTCTTTAAGTTTCCATACCAAGAGTACTTAACACAGCAGGTACTTAATAGGCCTGGAAGCAGAGCATGCCTGAAAGTCCAGCAGTCTGGGGGTTGAGGCTGGGCCAGCTTGTGCTGACTTCACAGTGAGACATTGTCAAAATAAAAGACACAGAAACCCAAAGCAACAACTGAAGTTGAGCTTCCATGGTTGCTAATGAGAAAGATATATCTATCTCTATCTCTATCTCTATCTCTGTCTCTGTCTCTGTCTCTGTCTCTGTCTCTATCTCTATCTCTATCTCTATCTCTCTATCTATATGATATTTTACAGTTGTCAACATGATTTGATTTCTACAGTTTTTCATCAGGACCCATCCCTGTTACTGAATTTAAGTTGTCTTTAGATGTAGTAGGTATACATATTCAAGGAGTGTATAGTAGTTAAAAAACAAAAGGACAAATCTAGCCAGACTTGGTAGCACATGGCTGTAACTCCATTTAATGTGAGTATCTGAGGTAGGAGGATGGAGTGTTCAAGGTCACATTGGGCAACTTAGGGAGACTGTCTCAAAGTAAAACATAAAAATAATGGAACAAAACAAAAAGAAAGGACTAGGAGTAGCTCAGGGTAGGTGTATATTCTTAGCATCTACATGGCACTATCCTCATCACCATCATCACTATCATCATCATCATCATCATCATCATCATCATCATCAACCTTCTATACTCCTGTTATACTCCTGCCTAGAATGTGGGTATAGGCTTGTTCTGCTAGTCTGCAATCCTGATATAGGAGTTTTAAATGAGACAGCTATTGTCAAAATACGCTGTAAATTAAAATTACTTGATATTATTCCTTTTTAAAAAAACTATACATGAAATAAATTTAAATTAATTAAGAGTACATCAGTGAAACTACAAATATCTTTGCAAATGTATATACTTATTTCTCAAACGTGAAATATGAGAAAATTCATTTTCAACATTTAGAAAAATAAACGACCTCAGCTTTAGTACTTTACATCTTTACTGGGTTAGAGAATGAACACCATTTTGCTTCTCGAGTGAAAGAAAGCTTTTTTTTTCTTCTTTTTTAATTCTCTCATGTATTATACCTGGACCACAGTTTCTCCCTTCTCTCTTTCCAGTCCCTCTCCTCCAGTTCTCCTCTTCCCCACAAAACACTCCTTCTCCTTTTACCTCCAGAAGAGGGCAGGCCTCCCAGGGATATCAACCAAACATGGCATATCAAGTTACCAGAAGAACAGGCACCGCCCCTTATATTAAGCTGGAAGAGGCAACCCAGAAGGAGGAAAATCATCCCAAAAGCAGGCCAAAAAGTCAGAGACACTCCCTCCACCCACACTGTTGGTTGTCCCTCAAGAAGAACTAAGCTAAAAATTGGAGTAGCCAGAGGGGTCAAGGACAACACAAGGAAATGCACAGCATCAGATAACCTGGGCTCACAGAGATTCAGGGAGACTGAACCCACAACCAGGGAGCCTGCATGGGTCTGACAGAGGACCTCTGCATATGTTCCAGTTACTGAACATTATTCTTGAAGGAAATTCGTGGCCAAGTTTTGAGCAACTGGTTTTATTATAAAAACATGTCTGTTAGACACAGTCTTTCAGGAGCTGAGGTTTAACTGTTTGTTACAAATTTCTGCTTTAACATGTTTATTTACTCATTTAATATTGTATACTGAATTTTTAAAAAAAATTATCTAAGTGACTGTTTTGCCTGCATGTGGTGCATGTGCACCATTTGTGTGCCTGTGCTCAAGAAGGTCAGAGAGGCCATTGGATCCTTTGGACTGGAGTTGCAGGAAAGTCTTGAGCTATCACATGGGTATTGATCGGGAACTGAACCAGGATCCCCTGGAGGAGGAACATGTTCTTTTAATCACTGAGCCATCTCTCCAGCCCCTAGGTTAGTGACAATCATTAGAAAAGTTTATTTATACTTAAAAAGCTAATGAGTTAAATAGTGCGTCAGTTCAGGGACATGACTTTTACCAAATAATTATTTGGATTTTGGATTCAAAATCTGAAGCTTAAGAGTTTTTTAAGAGATGTTTTAAAAAGGTGCCTCCTTTTAAGCTGGGTTTGGTGGTTATTTGTGGAGTCCCAGCAATTGGGAGGCTGAGACAAAGAATCAAGGGTTCAAGGTCAGCCTAAGCTGCAGCAAGACCTCTCAAAATCAGAGAAAGAGACAGCTTGGCTTCTACATAAGGATACATACATTTACCTTTTAAATACCCAACCTTTAAAATCGTCTGTTTTCTAACATGAAATATTTGGGTACTTAGGGATGTAAAGTCACAGTACATAAATGAGTAAAAATCTCCGGGTAAGAAGGCCCAAAGCTGGACTTGGGAAAACTGGTAACATAGCCATGGCGCTTTGTAGTCGGGTGCCCAGAACCCCTTACATCCTGGCTAGTGATTTATAAGCTATAACGCCAGATTTGAGGTAAAGAAAGGCTTTGGTGTTATTAGTCAGAATCCTCAAATAAACTGAAATTCCATGGTCTCCAGGGAGCTAATTAAGAATTACATTTAAATTATTTTCATGTTTCAGAGCTACCCCTTGGATTCAGAATGCTGCGGTTGAGAGATGTGACCCCAGACATTTTTGTTTTCCCTTAAGGGAAGTACTGAGCTGCCAGAGAGACTCATGGAAACACTTTCACAGAAAGTTGTTAGCTCTCTCTGGATAAAGTTCTTTGGTGTCCTCGTGTTAGTCACTCTTGGAAGATTGACATCTGAGGCTGTTGTCCCTTTAAACCCATTGCCACGCCTGGCAGAGCATGGCTGGGAATATGCCCAAAGAGAACTTGTTGAATGCAATTCCATTTACAGGCTGGGTGAAGTCAAGAGCTCTTCCATTTGCCAAAGGTTTTGGTGTTGCTAACTTTATTCTTAGAAAGCTTCCGCACGGAAAAAAAAGTCTATTCCTTAATGTGCACCTGAAAACGACTCTGGGAGTTCAAAAAAAGACATGTGTGCCCCGTTAGGAGTGGTGATAGTGCCCTTCTTGACAGATGAGAAGTGACAGGAACCTGTCTATGAGTTGTTAGGAGGAAAGGTCAGTAGCCCAGAAAGAGAGCCCTGACCTGCTTGCTTTCCTTCCGAGGAACGTTCTCTGGGCACTCTTATTTCTTTAAGTTCCCTAATTGGTGTCACTGAAGACTACCTGCCGTGTTTGGGGACTGGCAGATGAAGGACAGAGAGACTGTCTGGTGGATGCTCTGCGCAGCAGCAACCTGGGGCCTGAGCGCAGGGGTCCCGCTGCTTGTAGCAGCGCACAGTCGCGTCTGCAGTTCCTTGCTTACTCCCCGGCCCAGTCCCTGGGGACGCCGTGGGCTTCCTGCCTCTCTGCCTTCACCCTGCCCCTCCTCCCCAGCCTCCCCGGCTTCCCGGCAGGTCTGCAGGGCACAGCCGGGAGGTTTCCACAGCCCTCGTCTCAGGACTCCCAGCTCCTTTGGATGCCCCGGAATGACCCGTGACAGCCGCCCGCTCTCCCTTCAGACGGAAACCCCATTCACTCGGCCTTTCTCTCTCTTACACACACTCTCACACACAAACAAAAAAACCCTAGTCTGCCTCTCGGTTGCTACCCGCAATGACGTTTTCCCCTCGGGTCCCGCCCCTCTGGGGGCCTAAAATTTTGGGATTGGTCGAAGGACTGTAGTGACAAGGCCGTGATTGGACGATCCATGGCTGACTGACAGACGGTGGCCGCCGCACCCTCCCCCTCCCGGAGCGCGCCTGTGTGTGCGGTGTTATGCCGGACTAAAGGGAGGCCACCACGGCGGCTCTGTTTATTGTCCCCCTCGGCCTGTGCTCCGGAGGACCCGGTCAGACGCCGCTTGGGCGGCTTTGAGGCAGTGGCGGCCTTTGAGGCGGCGGTGACCCCGGGGAGGACTCAGCGGCTTCGGTGGCGTGAGGAGAAGCAGCGGCTGGTTCCTGTCAGAGCTCTGGCTCGCTGCTCCTAGCCGGCCCGCGCCGGCCCGTGCCGACCCTCGCCCCTCATCCACGATCCCGATAGCCCGTGTGGGCCCAGGAAGGCCGCGCCGCACGATCAGCCCTTCCTCGTCCTCGGCCGCGCTCTAGGCCCGGGCGCCGCGCTCGAGTTTGAGGGCGGCGGACGGCGCGGCCTCCTCGGCGGCTCGGGCCCACGATGGGGCGCGGCTAGGAGTGCGGCGCGCAGCGGTCCGTGCGAGCGGCGGGTCCGGCGGCCCCGGAGCGCGAGCAGCCCCTGGCCTGCGCAGGAGGCGCTGCCATGGCCAAGTCCAGCCTCGCGGGCGCTGATGGGGCGCTGACCTGGGTGGTGAGTGCGGCGCGGGCGGGCGGGCGCATTGTTCGTGGGCCGCGGGCGAGGCGGGCGGGGGCTGAGAGCGCGGCGCGGCGCGGCCCGGCGGGCGCCCTGTTGGGCTGCAGGCAGGGCCTAGCCCTGCCTTTTCTCTCTGCTTTAAGCCCCCACCGAGGCTCAGGCTGCAGAAGAATGCTCACCTGAAACTTCAGGGTGCACACCAAGACGTGGGAGACCGCGATAACGCGAGCCTCCGGGCCAACCCTCCATAAACGTAGCGCCAGAAAATAGTGCAGAACCTGGGCCCTGTACTTGTGCCAAATGCTACCGCTTCTGGCGGTCTGTCCCAAAGGAACGTGAACTTGAATGGCCACTGCGGTTTGCGTCTCCCTCGAAAAGGCTCATTCCGCAGAGAGGATATTTGGGATGACTTTGACAGCAGGTTAGATACCGCAGCTGGTCCATCTGCTCACAGGATTAAAAGAAGAGCTTACTTATGTCAGCTTCCCGAGTACGTCGTGTGGGGGCCCAGGGGTGACCCCAGGAGATGAGGGGATGCTTAAGTCTGAACTTGGAGGATTGCGGAGCTCAGTTCCCGGTGGAAAGTGGAGTAGCAAGTGCAGCAGGAGCAGTTGGAGCAAGGTTCCCACGACAGATCGATAACTCCCGCCTTTCACTTACTCAGCACTGAGTTCAGACCACGGTCATTTCCCAAACAAAACACCGGACTTAGCTAGATGAGGCCGACAGCTAGGACAGAAAATTTACACATTTCGGTGACTTTAACACCCTCCTTCCGGAGGATTCCAATTCCCCGCCTTTTGAACACAGTAAGGAAGTTGGTATTGGTTGGCATTTTTGTTCCTTGTTTTCTTTGTTTGGTTGAGGTTTAGATGAGTCTGGAGTAGGAGTCGTTTCTATCGACAAGTGTTGCTTATAAAAAGGATGTTTTTATGACCAGCAGGAAAACAGTTTAACCATTTATAGGGCCGTGACAAGATACTTTACAGTGTAACTTGCCAGGTTCTTTCTTCACATTTCCAGAAATACGTACTTCTAGACAGTGCAGTAGGCGAGTCTGGAGAAGAAAAGTTAGTAAGTTAGTGGACATGTGTCCATAGAAAGAATGACAGAAGTTGCTGTCCCTTAACTCTTACTAAAACTAAACATCTGAAGATGGAGTGTGGTCTTATGCCAGTGTCACTGGTAATTGTGGAAGCGCCGACATCTGAGCAGCTTGTCTGTGGCTTGGTTTCACAATGACAAATATTTTCTTTTTAAGATTTAATTTCGTATATGAGTGCTTTTGTTTGCATGTACTCTACAAACCAAAAAACAGCATCAGAGAGTTGTGAGCTGCCATATGGGTGCTGGGAATTGAACACAGGACCTTTAGAAGAGCAGTGAGTGTTCTTAACCACTGAGCTATCATTTTAGTTCCCCCTCCCCTCTTTTGGCAAATCTTTTGCGTTATTATTTTATGTGTATGAGTGTTTTGCCTGCTTGTATGTCTGTGCATCACTTGAGTGCCTAGTGCCTAGGTGAGGCCAGAAGAGGGCATCTGTATTCTGGAACTGCAGCCACCCAGGTCCTCTGGAACCCAGGCCCTCTGGAAGAGGCTGCTCAAATTTTGTCACCATAACAAACATTTTGTGGTACAGTTGGATTGTTTGTTTTTAATTAGTGGTAGCAATATTTTAATTTGCTGTTATTAACTTTATAAACAATTTAATGAGCACCTTTCCTTTTAAGATCAAAGGAAAACTTTAACTTACAAAATTGAGCTAAACTTGTAGAATTTCATTCAAAATTAGAAAAAAAAATCTATTTGACACTAAGATAGGCATATTGATTAAATTACTATAAACTAGATTATGGGAATTACAGTAAAATAAATTTGATCTTATAAAATATATCTTGTTGAATTAGATTATTGAAAAGACAATCACATTAGAAATCCTCTTTCATATTTGGTGCTTGCTTTATGTTCCTAATGTGAGCATCTTTATGTCTGTAATAAACCTTATGGGTTGCTTTAAATTCTTGTGCATTTGTGTATAATAGAGGAGAGAGTTTATATATGCCCATTCACCTACCTAGATGGGCTTCGAACTTGTGATCCTCCTTTCTTAGCTTCATGAGTGCTAAGATTGCACATGTGAGCCATTACACAGGGCCTGACTGGTTTTCTTTACTGGAAGATGATACAGGAATTAATGTTGACTTTGACACAGTTCATATCCTGTCTGCAATATAATTGCAGGTGAGACATTTTCAGGTAGCTTAAATTTTTCTGTTCCTATTTTGTTAAGCAGAACATTGAGAATTCAGAGTTTGAATGTAGCACAGTGCTGAATTAATATTTGTTATTGGCAAAGTTTAAGGGAGTCACACTCTGGAATAATTGTTTTTTGTTGATTTTACATAAAATTATTTAGCTAGGTGAAAACTTAGATTTTCATTGTGGGAGTTTGGGGGCTTCTTGCAGTTACCGTGTTGACAGTGAAGCTAGTCTCATGTTGCCACCTGTTTGTGGATAGTAATACAAAAATGGAGTTAATGCACCTATCTTATGCTGGCCAAGAGGTTGCTGTACTACCACAGTCAGTGTGTGTTGATACTGTCTTGTGATGAAAGATTACCTTTTACTGTCAAAACAACACAACAGAGGGGTTTTAAGCACTGCCTTTTACTTATAAACACTAATTTGATTTAATTTTGGTTTTCAGTATTCTAACTGAAATTTTAATAATTAGAAAAAGATGGTATAACTATTTAAAATTAAATATACACTAAATTTAAAGCAGTCAAGTTTCTTGAATTGTTAGCTTGTAAAACTTGGTTAATAGAAGATGCTAATTTTTTCTTTTTTGTTTTGTTTTGTTTTTCGAGACAGGGTTTCTCTATGTAGCCTGGGCTGTCCTGGAACTCACTCTGTAGACGAGGCTGGCCTTGAACTCAGAAATCTGCCTGCCTCTGCCTCCCAAGTACTGGGATTAAAGGCGTGCGCCACCACAAGATGCTAATTTTTAAAATCAGGTTGTAGCAAATGCTTGAGAGAATACTAGACTGTAAATGTATGACTTATATTTTTTTCTAATGAATACTCTAAATTGGTAGATTAAGTAATATAGTGGGGGAACATGGGATGGGTTGGAAGAAGGAAAAGAAAGAGAGGAATCAGAATAGTATACTTTTGTATCTATTTTCAAGCTTCAGTAAAATTCATCTCAGGGGTCAACTAACTTTCCCTTCATTGCTTTGAAATAATGCAAATCCTAGAATTATAATACTTTGTCTGTAAATACTATAATGTTCATCTGTGAAAGTTGTCTTTAAAAAATATAGCCACAATATTATAGTTCCTTAAAAATATTATATATCACATTTTTCCCATGAATTTATTTTGTTTAGAGATTTACTTGTTTTATGTAAGTACACTGTCACTGTCTGGTGTGTAAGTACACACACCAGAAGAGGGCATCTGATCCCATTACAGATGGTTGTGAGCTACCATGTGGCTGCTGGTAATTGCACTCAGTACCTCTGGAAGAGTGGTCAGTGCTCTTAACCACTAAGCTCTCTCTCCAGTCCCTGCCGAGAATATTTTTAAAATATATTTAAAACATTTTTGAGATTATAATTGCATCATTTCTTCTTTCCTTTTCCTCCCACAAAACTTTCTCATGTACTACCCCTTGCTCTATTTTAAATCCATAGTCTTTTTTCTTTAATTGTTGTTACGTATATATGTGTGTATATGTGTGTTCCTAAATATATAAATACAACTTGCTCAATCCATATATGTTACCTGTGCATGTATGTTTTCAGGGCTGTTGGGTATTGGATATCCAGTTGGTGTGCTCTATCCTTGGGAAGATTATTTCCACTACCCTCAGCATTCTTTAGTTGCCTGTAGTTCTTTGTCTGGGGCGGAGGCTTCTTGATCTTACCCTCTTCGCAGTTAGCTAACATGTCCATTCATGTCATACCTAAACAGGTCATGTTTAGGCAGCCTGGTTGGTAAGACTTCATGGAGATAGCTTCTGAAAGTCCTAGGAGACACAATATTGTAGCAAGCTTCCTGTTTCTCTGGCTTTTAGCAGTCTACCTGTCCTCTCTTTACAGTGATTCCTGAGTCTTAGGTTCAAGAGTTGTGTTTTACATGAATCAATTTCAATTGAGCTCCACTATCTGCACTTTGATCAGCTATGGTTTTCTGTCTGTGCATTTTTCTTTAAAAATGGTTGCATTTATTGATTGATTGTGTGTGTTTATGCATGTGAATAAGTGCACAAACCACAGTGCATATGTGGAAGTCAGAGGTCAGCCTTTGGTCTTTCCTTCTGCCTTGGTGGGAAGTGCTTTTAACTACTGGGCTATCTTGTTGGCTTATATTATGGATATTAGTAAGTTTTTTAAAAGTCACTATATTTAAACACTGCTTAAAACTTTGTTTTAAGAACTTGAGTTTAGTAGGCCGTTAATGCAAGTCTATGTTCATACTCTGTGTGTCCTCTCCATTGAGGTTAGTTTCCTATAGTTCCCATACTTGATCATCTCTTACTGTTTCCTTTACATTTCATCAGGAATGCCTCTCTCTTCTTGCTAGCAGTCTATTTATTTAGACAGGGTTTCTTTGTGTAGCCTTGACTGTCTTAGAACTAGCTCTGTAGACCAGACTAGCCTTGAACTCACAGAGATCCACCTGCCTCTTCGGGTCAAAAGAGTGCCACCACCACCTGGTTAGCAGCTCTGTCTGTATGTATACCTGTGTGCCAGAAGAGGGCATCAGATCTCATTATAGATGGTTATGAGTTACCATGTGGTTGCTGGGAATTGAACTCACGACCTCTGAAAGAGCAGCCAGGGCTCTTAACCATTGAGCCATCTCTAGCCTCAGCAGTCTAAATCTTAAGTGCTCTTTAAGGCTAACCTTAAGAGTCTTACCAAACTTATTTTTCAGATTATGCTCTTTTTATTTATATTTTTAGTTTAGGCTCTTTTTAAATTGAACTTTTGTAACTCTATCATAAATCGTATGCCCTTTTAGGGTATGTTTATATATGATAGTTTTGCTTTAACAGTAACATAAACTTATCAATCCAGAAACCACATGTTTTCCTTCTTTATATCTTTCTTAATATTTAGCAAAAATCTGGATATATAATCCACCCTCAGTTATTGTTGATGATCTGGACATTCAAATACTACATTCCTGAGGCTATTATTAAACATGTACAGATAGCACTAAATTCTTCAGTAAAGGTAATGTCACAGTATTAGAAGCGCTTTTTGTAAACTGAGTAGAAGTATGCTTGGTCACCTCTAGTCTCAGGTCTGTTAAACATTTGGATGGTCAGAGTTCCATTCTAAGTACACTTTTAAAAGCAAGCCTCTTGTGTATCTTTGTAAAACATCACTACAAATAGGATTCCCATTTTAAACAAAAGCTTTCATTATTCCTAGTTGTCAAGAGGGAAACAGGATGTAGAAAATAGAGCAGGTGTTGGTTGGTCATGTGGCAGAGACAGTTGTGGGCTGTGAGTTGGGTTAGGTCCTAACCATTATTCTTTACCACAGCCTTCCTCTAAAACATTAAAAGCAAAATAACTTCTTTTGTACCCTAATAGGACAGAGAGTGTGAGATAAGCCTGTCTCTTCCTGTCTTCTGACATTTTTACTTTGACATCAAGTAAGGATTTTGTCTCCTTTTCAGAGTGTTTGTACCCTAGCTAGTATAATAGCATGATGGAGAAGTATGGGCTGTGAACTCAGGTCACATAGTTTCACATTTGGCTTTGCTAAATGCTAGTGTCCTTCAGACCTTAGTCCACATGAGGGAATCATAATGGCAGCCTTCTTGTTGGAACTCTTATGTAAGCTTTGGAATATTCCAGATACCTCCCATCATGCTGACGCACAGCAAGTGTCAGCTAAGTGAGTGCACACATATCTCTAACCCTGTGATAAGTGTCTGTATGTTTTTTATCTTAGGGAAAGCTTGGTTTGGGAGGATGTTTCTGAAGAAAATGTGTAGATAGGAGTTTACAGTTTGTGTTAGTTGAAGCTAATTTTCTGTGTTCTTAAAGCCTTCAGCAACAGTGTTATAACTGGCTAAGCTATTTGTACAACATCTTCTTTTAGAGATAGAGGTGTTGTTCATAACCAAGGCAGAAGTCTTTCTTGTTTCTCCTGTACCTGTTCTCAGTACAGCCGGGGGCATTTGTACTTAACAGCTTTTTCTGAGCATAAACCCATCCCATTAATTAACTAGGGAACAATTTCTTTCTCTGCCCATGCATCCAGATTTTGATTTTCAGTAGCCTGACCAGAGTAATCTCTAGAGTAATATCCATGAATGGAATGAGGTCTTTCTTGCAGATTTCTGCTAGAAAGTCTTGTAGATGTTTTGTGGGATCCTTTTATGTTGGGGCTAGCAAGCCAGTGGATAGATGCTCAGACATTTGCCAAGAATAGGAACATAAAAGACAATTTGATTGAAATGATAATTTCTGCTTTCTGCTTTGCTAAGGCTGCCAGTATTATTTGTATATTTTGGTTTACTTTTATCCAGACAGTAATGAGAAAGTTTGGGCTGCAGAAGTAATAGCTAAGTATGAACAGTGCCTTTAGTCAGACATCCAGTTTTATTCTAGTTTAACTATATCTTCACATGCATTAATTAATAAGCTTTTAATACCCCTTTGTGAATTCATTATAGAAAATTAGAAAATGTATCAAAAGTAAAAATAAAATGACTCATATTTATATGTTCTATAGAAAATTTTATTGGCATTCTGTTGGGTTTATATGCATTCATATTCTCTAGTGTACATGTATATATTTATATAACTTTTCTGAAAAAATGGACTCTCATTTTTTTGTAACTTTGCTCAATAGACTATAGTTATTTGTATTTTATATGAATGTGTTTGTGCCTTTACATACATACAAGAGTGCAGTGTCTGAGAGGGTATCAGACCTTCTGAGACTAGATTTACAAGTGTTTGTGCTATGAGTGTCAGGAACTGAACCTGGGTCCTTTTTAAGAGCAGCACTTTTTTTTTAACCATTGAGCCATCTAGTTGGAACTTGCTTTGTATCCCAACTGGCCTCAGCTTTGTGGCAGTTCTCCTGCTTCTGCTTCTCAAGTGCTGGGAATTCAAGTATATAATACCATGCTCAGTTTGATATTGTAGTTTGATACTGTAGATTGATAAGCCATTAAGCAATTTAAAAAATACTCAGTTCTCTTAAGTTTATATAAAATCTATACTGATAGAAATTTTTTTCTTAAGATTTATTATTTTTGCTTTATTTACATTATGTCTCTAAGTGAGTATCTACCACATGTATGTGGCTGTCTGTAGAGAGAGCAGTGGTTCTCAATATTCCTAATACTGAGACCTTTAATACAGTTATTCCTCATGTTGTGGTGACTCCCAACCATAAAATTATTTTTGTTGCTATTTTATAACTGTAATTTTGCTACTATTTTCAATCTTAATGTAAATGTCTGATATGTACAATATCAGATATGGGACCCCTGTGAAAAGGTCATTCAAAGAGGTCATGGCCCACAGATGGAGAACTGCTGCTGTAGAGGCTAGAAGAGGAGGTGTCAAATCCATTGGAGCTAGAGTTTTAGGTGGTTGTGAACCACCTGACATGGAATCCTAACTTGGGGCCCTTTAAGAGCAGCACATATTCCTTCTTTCTTATTTTCTCTTTTATCTCTCAGATTGTTGGTCAGTCTCTCTCTCTCTCTCTCTCTCTCTCTCTCTCTCTCTCTCTCTCTCTCTC
>NW_021621338.1:13011775-13096813 GCF_004785775.1 Grammomys surdaster | reverse complement strand
CTCTCTCTCTCTCTCTCTCTCTCTCTCTCTCTCTCTCTCTCTCTCTCCAGCTTGGCCTTACCCACCTTCCTTCTTTCTCATATCTAATCTTCCTTCATTTTCTCTTTAGAAAAGAGCACACTTTCAAGAAGTAACAGTCACACAGGACAAAACAAGATGTAGTAAGACAAGGCCAAAGCCCTCATTTCAAGGCTGGACAAGGCAACCCAATAGGAGAAAGAGAGTCCCAGGAGCAAGCAAAAGAGTTGGAGATACACCCCCTCCTGCTGTTTGGAGTCACACAAAACACCAAGCTAAAAGCTATAACGTGTATGCAGAGGATTTGGTGCAGACTCACGTAGGCCCTGTGCTTGCTGTTTCAGTCTCTATGAACCCATATGTGCCCTGCTTAGTTGATTTGGTGAACCATGTTCTCCACAGCAGACATTCTTAACTACTTAGTTATCTCTCCCTTCTTGTAGACATGTTTAGATTTCTTTCATTCTGTATAATTAAGCAAGGGTACATTTATTTATCTTGAAATTCATCAATTTCTTCTAGGTTATCTAATTGGCATATAATTTTAGCTGTCTCTTAGAAAACCCTGCCTTCTGTGATGTAAGTTATAATGTCTCTCTTTTGTTTCAATTTCAGTTACATTTGTTTGAAGGAACTTTCTAGCTAAACTATATTTGCATCTTTTGTGCTGCTGTGAGATGCCTGATGGAAATAGGGAGAACAGACTTATTTTGGTGTAGTGACAGACTGTTCATATCATGGTAGATCAGGAAGCAGAATGCGATAGGAATTGGGTCCAGGTAGCTTTCAAAGACTCAACCTTAGTGACAAATTTTCTCTAGCTAGACCTCATTGCATAAAAATTCCACTGTCTCCCAAAGTAACACTACCAAACATTCAAACTTAAGCCTGTGCGAGACATTTTAGATTCAAATCATGGCAACCCTCTGTTTTTCTTAGACTTATGGCCATCTAACAGTGCAAAGTGTATTCAGTCTAATTTGACATTGCTCAAAAGTCTAGGTGTCTCTACTTAGACACAAATCAATCCCCTTTTGACTCTTTATAAGATAAAAATGTTGTAAACGTCAATATACTATAGCATGAAGTTGATATTACTATTCCAAAAATGAAGAAGAAAAGAGTACCAAGGGAGGAAAGCCAAACACAGAACACTGTTCAGCAGGACAAACACTGAGTCCTGGCCCCACATGCATCATCAAAGACATGTATTTGTATGATGTGAGCTTCAGCAAACTCAAATAGACCCACCCTTATGTCCTAGCCATTTGAAACACATATGTGCCCTCTTGGTCTGGGTCTAGTTAGTGCCTAGTTTTCTTGGGATCTCCATTTCAAGTGAAGCATTATTCTCATAGTTTGAAGGTTTTCTGATAGGTTACCTTCTGTCAGATTTTGCTGGTTTCATAGGTATTTCTCATATTCTTGATGGAATATTTTATGATTCTATAATCCCTACATTCTGAATATTTATAAACATAGAATCATAGTTTTAGATGTAGCCTGGCCTGTTTGGACCACAACTGCAGTGGCCTTTGAGTTCCTAGACAGCTTAGCCTGGGAAACACTTCCTAGAGGACCCCTAAATAAGCACAGCACTCTGGAGCCTGTGGTGGGTGGCATTTTGCCAACAATTGTTATTGCCCTACTGTGTAAATAACTTAGCTTCATTTGAACAGTTCTAATCTCTTTTCTTAACTGTTATGGGCTCTTGGTCTTGCCAATACTCTTTTTTTCTGGCCAAATCACATTCTTTTTCCCCTCTGGTCTGCAAGGCTGGCTAATATTAATTTGCTAGCAACAACCATGCTACATCTCAAATGTTTTTGCCTTTTTGAAAAGTACTCTGCTTAAATGATTAGTCCATTAAATTCAGCCTCCTTCAGATTTCCAGGACACTGCAAAATATGCAGAAATTCTTTGCCAGTTGTAACAGGAATAGTTACAATTCCCAATAGAGTCCTTGTTTGCCCCTGAGACCATGGTTTCAGGCTTCATTGTCTACTTTTCTGTTATCATTCTGATCTTTTTGAACTTCTACTAGAAGTACCCATTACACTCTGCTTATAGAATTTGAGGATTTCTCTAGTTCACATATCAAGACTTTTACAATTTGCTCCTATAAATCAGTTTTAAAAAGACTAAGCCAAGTTCAGGTTTAGACACAGCAGTAACTCTGCTTCTTTGGTACCAGTTTCAGAGTGAATGCTGTGACCAAAATACCTGACAGAAACAGCTTCAAGGAAGAGATTGGTTTTGATTCATGGCTTTAAAAAATTTCAGTCTCTTATAGCAGGGAGACTTACAGAGTATATGGCAGAGTCATTCTCATATCAGGGCTAAGGTTAGTGCCAATGGTAAGTGTAGCCTTCAGTGGCCAGCTTCTACTGACATATTTATGCAGGCTTGTACCCACTTCCTCAAGGTTCTATACTCCTCGAGGTTCTACATCCTCCTAAAATACCAGTAGCTTGAGAACAGTCATTTGAAACATGAGCCTGTGTGAGCTTTGCATATTTAAACCATAAAAACATTTGTGTATTTTGTTGATCTTAAAAAAAATCAAAAACCACAACTCTTGCTTTCATTGACTTTAAGAACTTGAAAAAAAAATCTTTTGAGATGTCAAAATGACATGACTTATTGTACATATGTTACACTTGGGTACAACTGAGAACAAACCTAGTTTAGATTGCCTCAGGTCCAGGCAGAAAGAACAGGGACTATATTTGGTTACAAATGAGGCAGGTCTCTTGGAAGTGGTCTTGATGATTAGATGGCAATGAAGTCCTAGATAAAGTGTTATTAGTCGCATACAGTCTAACTACTTGTACGAGCACTTCAATCACTGGCATTCCTCATTTCTGCTCCTGTAGCCATCACGGGTACACTGTAAATGACTAGTTACTTGGCCTTTGGCTGATCTTTCTTCTCTGGAGCTTTAGACAGTGTATTCATTGTATATAGTGTATATTTATCTGATGACATTTCTTAGTAAGCATTCTCATTTTCCACTTCATTCTCATGCCAAAGGAACTTCCTTAAGGGATGCGACAGTAAGGCTGAGGGACTTGAATCTTATTTTCTCCTGTCTGTTAATTTTAGATTTAGTTTTATGCATAGTTTCTTAATGTATGCTATTGGTTCATCATCTTCATTTTAAAAATTTAAATGTGGTACCACTTTGTTTTGGTCTTTCAAGTTTTGGTGACTTTTTTTTTTTGCTTTTGTTTACCCCATATATTTTCTAAATTATTTTTGTGATTTCTTCTTTGATTCTTAAATAGTTTACAAGTATACTGTTTAGTTTCCACTATTTGTAGACTTTCTGTTTCCCTTTTATTTCTAGTTTCATTCTATTATAGACAGAGAGGATGCATGTCTTCAGTCTTCTTCAATTTGTTGAGACTTATTTTATAGGCTAACATCTAGTTTATGTCAGAGATTGCTTCATGTGCACTTGGGAAGAATGTGTATTGAGCTGTTCTTGAGTGGGGTCTTCTGTAAATGACTCTTAGGTTTGTCTTATGCTTCAAGTCCTTTGTTTTCACATTGACTCTTGGTCTGGTTGTCCTGTCCATGAACATGCGGTGTAGGAGTTTCTTATTATAACTATATTGCTAGATCTCTCTCTCTCTCTCTCTCTCTCTCTCTCTCTCTCTCTCTCTCGTTCTGTTGATGTTTGCTTTATTTATTTTGTACTCTAGTGTTAGGATATCTATTTACAACAATGATATTTCCTTGGTAACTTCTCTTTGTCTTTTGTCTTTAAACAGTTTTTGCTTAAACTTAGTGTATTTGTGTATTGTAACTATGGTACCCTACTTTCTTTGTATCATGCTTGCATGAAGTATGCTTCCCCACCATCTCTCCTGAAACACATGTTTTTAGACCTAAAGTGTGTCTCTGTGGGCACTATGTAGTTGGATTAAAAAAAATCAAATTAGCTAATATATGTTTTAACAGACATTATACCCATCAATATTTAAGGCAGTCATTGATATGAAAGGACTTACTGTTGTTTTAATTTTTCTTCATAGCTTGTAGCTCTTCTATTTTTTCTCCCTTACTGTCTTCTTTTGTTCCCTTCATTCCCTTCCCAACTTACATTCTGTCAATATTTTCTTTATGGTTATCACAGTAATTACATAGATTAGCTTAATGAATTAGCATCAATTCTTAATTAATTTTAACTTGACTAATTACTTGTAAAAAGCTGTATACATACTTTTACCTCTCACAGCTTATTAGAGAGTTTTATTAAGTTATCAGCAATTACTTAAAAAACAGACTAGAGCAAAAATAAGATGTATATAAAGTACTTAGAATTAAAATTTGGCAAGAAACTGTAGCACAAATTATGTTTTCTTCTTAGTGTTACGTATTATTTCACAATAGGTTTATAACAACCTTTATAGTTTTACTTTTAAACATTTGTACCATACTTATATATATTTATAATATTTATTACATTTATATATACTTATATATGTTTACAGTGTTTCCATTGTAAACATTGGAAGTTCTGTATTTAGCTTTC
The DNA here is from genome assembly GCF_004785775.1 of Grammomys surdaster. Taxonomy (NCBI): domain Eukaryota; kingdom Metazoa; phylum Chordata; class Mammalia; order Rodentia; family Muridae; genus Grammomys; species Grammomys surdaster. Next base: position 13,092,255 of record NW_021621338.1, on the reverse strand, counting down.
CAAGGAAGGCTTATCTTTTCATATAGCTTTTGCTTCAGCTGAATGGATTGTCATCAGTAACTCTGTTTGGCTTTTGCTTACTTTTACAACTTAAAGATTAAAACGTTATTCTTAACCTTGAAAATGTTTGTAGGTCACTTTTGCCAGATGTTTTGTTTACTAGGTCTTATTGGATCATCCTACTTCTGTTTTAGTCTGAATCTGCTGGTAAACTACTAGAACTCTCTAGTATATGAGAATTGTTTTCTTGTATTGCTGTCAGGATTCTCTCCCTTGTGACATTTTTCTCCTATGATGTTGGGAATTGAACTCATTGCCTCCTGGATGAGCCTATGGCCTATCCATGACTTTGACAGTTTGATTATACGTCTTAGATGTTCCTTAGGTTTGTGCTCGATTGACTGTGAGCTTCTTAAATTTGTACATTTCTCTCCTCATATATGGAAAGTTCTTCTCATTTTTATCTTCTCCTTTGAGACATTTTATAACATATTCTGTTTGACTGATGATAGCCCACAAGTGAGTCAACTTCTTTTAATTTTTTAATTCTTTCTTTTTTGGTTCCTTTGTCTTTGAAATTTCTTTTTATATATATATATTTTCTGTTTTTTACTGATTTTCTGGTTTAGTTGTATATCTGTACAGTTCCTTGAGCTCCCTCTTATTTTCATTTCTCCCTTTCCTTTATCTTTTCTTTACCATTATTTTTTCCTTTTCTCTTTTTCTCCTGTCTTCTCCTGTTCCCTCTCATCCTGTTCCCTCCTCTCCTTTCCCTCCACTCTTCTCCCCTCCCCTCAAGACAGGATCTCTAGCCTAGTCTGAACTTTATTTATAGCAGTCCTCCTGCCTTAACTTCTCAAGTGTTTGGATTACAGATGGGAGCACCCATTTTTTAAGGGGAAGTCCATGGAGATTTAAATTTATCCCTTGGAATGTTTTTGGGCTTCTCCTTTTCTTTGTGTTGCTTTCTCTCAGGGTTAGCTTTTCTTAGCAGTCTGGTTCTAGTCTGGGTCGTTTCTCCAGCTAGTTAGTCCATTTAGAGAGTGAGGAGACATTTCAAACCATTTCTAGGGGTATAACCTCACTGAAGAGCTTCATCCATATCTTTATTTAGGGAACAGTCTGGGCAACTCCTCTGCCCTACTGTGTCCTCTCACACACTGTAATAAGCCATGGTGCTAGAGCTCCACCTAATGTCTATCCCTAGAACTACAGACTCTGGGTGCTGGACCAAATCATTTTGATATCCTTTGTTCTCAGTTTAGCTACTGATGTCAGTGCTTGCTTAGATTCAAGAAAGACAGCAAACAGTCCCTGTAGTAGCACTTCTACTTTTCCTTTGGAGGGCCACCCAGGGAAAGGAGTTGCATTTCCTCCCAGTTCTGCCTTGCTGAGAAGGGTCCTGGGCTTGGATGAGGTTTTGCGGTTTTCACCCAAGAGACAAGACCTCTTAAGTAGTTTCTGGATTTCTTACAAGGATGGGTGGTTCAGATATTACAGTTTAGTCTGTGTTTCCATGTGGAAGGGGGTTTGGAGTGTCCTAATCTTCAATCTTTTTGACATTATACTATGTGTTCTGATTTTTAAAGTCTCATCTTAGCAAAGATGACAGTTCTTTGAGCTTGATAGGGATATAGTAGATTCTCACCTCTTTTTCTCTTAGAGCCATTTGGGAGTAGGTAGAAGGGGAGGGGAGGTGGTAACCATTTGTTAAGAAGGTGCAGGAATGTGGTTAAATTGTTGAAAATGTCTTGAGGCAGGGCTTTATCCCTGCTGTCCATCTCCAGATGCCAATGCAGTTTAACAAAAACTCCTAAGGCAAATTTTGAAATCTAAATTAGGTAGACACTAACTTCAGGTTGACTTAATCTTGAAAACATTTTTATTTTGATGTTTGTTTTAGAGTAATAAACTTGATGTGAAAGTTCTTTTTCCTATGTGTTTGTTATAGGTTTACAAACTTTATGCTAATAATCACATATACTTTAAGACACCTTTCTAAGTTATTGGCAGAAACATTACCTTCCTTTGGATTGGTAGGTCTCAGATTTTAAAGTAGTTAGAGACTGATTTTGGTGATTATGATCTTTGTGCTAACTGTTCTGAGAACCTGTATAGGTTATTATTTCTGTCTTTGCTGTGATAAAATACCTGAGGAAATAACTTGCAGAGGACAGAGATTAGTGTTGGAGGGTCCAGTTCAGTTGATTACAACAATTTGTTTTATGTTGTGAAACAATGGACTCCCAGAATGGTAGCTGCAGCTGCGTGAGAGTGTTCACAGCTGGGAGAAGTTAGTTAGAGCTAGGACAAGATGGGGCAACTCTGACTGTGGGACCAGGGTACACTGTGAGCTGGTCATATTATGCTGGTGATCGCCTTGTTTTCTCCTTTAGTCTGTTTACTTTACATAAGCTGCTCGCAGTCAGATTAGCTTTTTTCCATTTTTGTTAAACTGTTCTTGAAACATCCTCACAAATACATCCACAAGTTTTGTCTTCTAGGTTATTCTACATCCCATCAAATTGACAATCCCATCACAGTGCCCATTTTAAAAATACTTTATTTCTATAAATGTTTTAATAGCAGAGAACATTATTAGTAATTTGGGAACTGGTACTTTAAAAATATAGTTAATCTTTCTGGCCATTTAGTTTATCATCAAACTCTTGACAGAAATAGAATATGAAAACCTTGTGAAACAATTATTTTCTTTTGTACAAAGCATTTTAAAGCGAATTAGCACTATTAATGGATAACTGTATAAATGAAAGAAATTATGACTATAGTAAAATCAGTAAAATTAGTATTTAAAACATTATTAAATTTCTTTAATATATATAAAACTCATGATCTTGAGAAATTACAGTTAATATTTGAATTGCCTAAGGTTTATCTGTTACAAGTCTCTTTTTGATATTTTTGTTTAGATTACTCAAAAGGCATACATTTTTATTTTGCAGCATATATAATGACATTTTAAAACATGGTGTTATGTTTATGTTAAGAAACTGAAAATAGGCTATCCTAATTTCCTTTATTAATAAGATGCCATCTTAGCACTGGTGCATCTAGAAGAAAATGTGCTGTTGCTGTGAGGAAGAGAGAGAGTCTTTAGACTTAGAAGTTTGATTTGGTTCTCAGCTGTTGTAGGAATGGTTACCATTACTTAGCTCTATATTCTTGGAATGAATCTATAGATGCTTTACTATTGGGTTATTCTGAACTGAAACTGGCATGATCTACTTGAGGACTTTCTAGCCATGATAATCTTGGCCATATTGTGTTTATTAACTACATAGATTATTTTGTGTGACCCTCAAAGCCATTCAGTTTTTATTCTGATTCTGTAACCTGACTGCAACATGAATGTATTCTTTGGGAAATCTTGAGGAACACAAAACATTACCTCGTTATCTTAGAGAGGTGGGGCATGCTCTACTAGTTCTAATTATTATAAGGCTGTCTAAGTGCTAGTTGTAGGTGACAGTGATCTCTAGGATTTGGGCATTACTGAGACTGAAAGATGGATTCCATGTCATGTGTCCATACACATTTTTGTTTGCCCCCTGGTTTAGGATATTTAAATTTGATTTTTTGGTTAATGTAGACTCTTTTTATCAGAACAATGCTGCAAAAAAGGAAGAGTTGGAAACAGCAAACAAAAATGATTCTTCCAAGAAGTTGTCTGTTGAGAGAGTATACCAGAAGAAGACCCAACTGGAGCATATTCTCCTTCGTCCTGATACATACATTGGATCAGTGGAACCACTGACACAGGTAATTACTTGATAAAATGATTGAGATTAGGGGATATGCATGTCTTCTTTTTAAATATTTTAATAAAGTTATAGTTATATAGTTTGCAAGTTTGTGACTTCATGTCTGTCTGTAATCATGATTAAGAAGGAGAGAGGAGCTAAGGATATAGCTCAAAATGCTCAGGGCTCTGGGCCTGAAACTCATACCAAAAGCAAAGCAAAGCAAAGCAAAGCAAAGCAAAGCAAAGCAAAGCAAAGCAAAGCAAAGCAAAGCAAAGCAAAGCAAAACAAACACAACAAAAGAAACTCTGAGAGAGATCTAGGAGAGATGGAAATCTCTCCATTACTTTATGGAAATAAGGACATCAGAATATAGAAGTATATAATAAAATGGTGCCATAAGAATTTGTTAAAAAAAGTTCAACATAGTGTGTGCTGTGGTTTACTTTATTAGTGGTACCTTCTAGAACTGATTTATTTATGTTTACTGTGGCTTTGGCTTACATATATTATCTTGCTTAATTTCACACTTTAGGGAAGTCCAGAGTCAGGCTTTTATTGTTTTACTTTGCTATTTTTTTCTATAGAATAAACATAAATTATGAAGTGAAAGTGGAAAGTAAATAGATGTTTTTCATAATTTTAAACATTATGTAGCTGTTATTTCTAGTGATTCATAGTTCTTGACAGAAAACAGAAATTTCTAGGCCTTAGGAATTTGATTTGGGGTCTCCATATGATGTAAAATGGTTAGAATTAGAACTCCTAACCTCTACTCTATCAAACTGGCAGAGAAACTGAAGTCAGAGCTGTTTTGTTGGACACTGGGGATTGAGCCCAGGGGCTTATACATGGCTCAGCACAAACTGTTACTGAGCCTTATGTTACAGCCTTATGTTAAAGCTAACCTTATGTGTGAATAAAATACAACCAATGCAAACTTGAACAACTTTCAATTTTAGTTAATTAAGTTCATTGTGAGACTACTGAACTTGACTCCAGCTTTACTTTGAATGCCTGTTTTAAATAGAGTCACTGACAATTTGGATTTTTGGGATTTTTTGTTTGGTTGGTTATATTTGATTTTTTGTTTTGTTTTGTTTGTTTGAGACTGGTTTTTATTTTGTAGTTCTGACTAACATTGTCAGTCCAGATTGACCTCAAACTGTGGCAGTTCTCTTTCCTCAGCTTTTTTTGAGTGTTGAGATTATAGATGTGTACCACAATAACTTGTTGATAATGTGGATTTTTGCTATGTAAAAATGAAGTTAGGAGTTTATGTTGTAAAACTATTTTTTGAATCATTCTCTTAACACAGTTAATGTGGGTGTATGATGAAGATGTAGGGATGAACTGCAGAGAGGTTACCTTTGTTCCGGGCTTATACAAGATCTTTGATGAAATTTTGGGTGAGTACTTACTTATAATGTAATGCATGTATTTCTGTCAGTGTATTGGCCATGTACACATGAAGCAAGTCTTACAGTATAATTTTATAAAGCATTTTGCTAGTTTTTATTTTAGTATATATGCAAATATACAAAATATCAATAATTTATGATATATGCAAGTAATATTAACATAAATAATATTAATTAATAATTAATAAATATGTATATAAAATGTATTCTTCAGAAATATTGATATGCAGCTGTAATTTTTTTTATTTCTTTGCTTCCTAGTGTTTTCCTGGTGTTTTTTCATGTGTGAAGTTAGTATATTGCATTCATAATTCCATAGAGATCCTGTACCCATGTGTGCCCTCATCTGGGTTTTATTAGCATCATGGTTATTTGGGAAGCATGTTACACAGGGAGACTTCAAGGCCTTATCTTGGCAGATTGTGCGGATCGGAGGTTGCACGTGTAAATGTAGTTTTCTTACCTACTGATTAGGTGTTTCTGTTGGACAGCTTACTTTAGTAGCCTCTGCTTCCTACCCAATCTAATTACAATTAATACAATTACAGTCAAGTAGCTATGCCAACTGACTCAGGCAATGCTTATACTTTGTAAATGCTTTTAGCCTTGGACTTCCTAGAAATTCTCTGATCACTTCACTAATGTAGTTTGAGGTTTCTTAGACTGATTTTGTAGATTTCTGAGCTTCTTCCTATAAGTCCGTCAGAAAAGTGATGGAGTAAACCCGGTTATCCTTTGCATTTGTGCTGGCCTCTACTATTTTAGGCCTATTAGATGGTCTTTTAATCTGAAAACTCAGAGTCTTTGTAAGATTTTGAGATACTAATTATACAAACAAAAGTATTTTTATGATGTGTTTAAGATTTAGAATTTTGAATCATAAGGGCATTAAAGACTTAAGTTAAAAAAAACAGTTTAAAAAACTAGTTTAATCTGCATATGAAATCATTAGTTTTTTCAAGGAGACTAAGACAAGGTAACTATTTGTCACTAAGATATAAAGTGAACCATACGTTTTAAGTAGATTTAGATGTTTTTGTTCTTTTTTTATATTTGTGTGTATATGTGTGCGCGCACGTTTTTGTGTGTTTGTTGTAACATAATAATTTGGAATTACTGAGTAAAACTTAGTTTAATTTAGCTAACAATATTTTTATAGTTGAAGTTAATAGTGATTGACTGTTAAAACTTGTAGATATTACTACTAAATTGGGTTGTACATAGAATTGTGTCCATAATATGTTGATATGACCCTGTATGCTTTATCACTCACTATGATGTTTTAATCTTGTAGTTAATGCTGCTGACAACAAGCAGAGAGACAAGAACATGACCTGTATTAAGGTTTCTATTGATCCGTAAGTATATTTCAAGTTTAATTTCTTTTATGTTAAGTTGCTTTATTCAGGTAATCCTCATTTTATGACCAAATGTGTATATGTGATATATGTGGTTCTATCACTTTGTTGTCTTCTTGCTGCTTTGGACTTGGTTATTTTCTTTCTCTTCTGTCCGTTGTGTCCATTTTCCTCAAAGAGTACTGGCTTGACCATTTTTTTTTTTCTGATACTGTTGGTTTCATTTAGTTCTTAAGAGAACTTATCTCTTTTATTATTTTTCTTTTTTCAGGGTTTAAAGTATTTGAGATGTTAGTGCTACTCTGGGCTTATTCTGAGATAAATTTATTTTTCTTGTCTAGAATTTGGCTCTTTTCTATTTTATGTGACCTAGTTAAAAAATTGAATACTGCCGAGCATTTTAGAGTGCCTACCACATGTTTGGCTAGTTAGCTTTTTAAGGCAATTTTTAGTATTCAGTTTGAATCTGTGTCTCTGAAAATCTTACTTATATACAAGTGACTGCTTATCTCACTTCTCAAAGCAAGATGGTAGGTGAAATTTTTTATCTAAGCTACTACCTAAATCAAGGGTCTGTTGCTAATTAGTGGCCTCCGTCCAGTACCATTCATGGTAGAAACTAATGGTTTTATGATAGAAAATTTCTAAGATTTAGAATAGGAAATATTTGTATATTTAAAAACCTTTAAAGTTAATTTATGACAGTGATTTGCAACATACAAAATATAAGTTGAGAATGGGATACATTTTAGGCTACTTGTGCCTTTTTTGTGTATATTGTATAGCTCTTAACAGACTATTGGGAAATTAAAATGGTAATCACTGACTATGTTTGCTCTGCCAAAATGTGACAGAGAGAATCATGCCTAATGGCTTCTTTTAAAACTGTGCCTCCTTCTTACTCTTGTTTTGAAGATGGAGAAAGGTTTATTCTAAGAAATGTTGTGGTCATGTCTTGCAGATCTTACAGATGCTAACGTGAGTTATGTCTCTAATAACAGAAGTCCATGTTTTTGTCAAGTTATACCATTATTTTCTAGTTGACACTGACTTACATCTTGTTGTAACCATTCACATTTATTTTACAGTTCAATACTTTCTTTGTAAATTAGCATATTTAATTTTAAGTTTTAAATTTTGCTTATGTATTTGCAGTGAATCTAATATTATAAGCATTTGGAATAATGGGAAAGGCATTCCAGTAGTAGAACACAAAGTAGAGAAAGTTTATGTTCCTGCTTTAATTTTTGGACAGCTTTTAACATCGAGTAATTATGATGATGATGAGAAAAAAGTTACAGGTAAAGTCTGAATGGAATTTTGATTGATAAGTATCACTTTTCTTAACATAGAATTACTAAGTTCCTATTTCTTAAAACATCTCAGGTAAAGTTTCATTGTGAGAAAATTCTCTTTAAAGTTAATACTTTTTAAAAAAATCTATTATCTGTTTGGATTATATAGTTTTAATAGTATCATCTCAAAAGTTGGATGATATGCAGACTTTAGAATAAAATTGCTGGAATTCAAAAAAAAATTCTGGAATTCTAACCTAACTGTCAGTTTGGGTTTTGATTTAGATAATAATCCTATGGTACCTGACTGTTATATACACATGTATTCTTCAGATTTTTATTATTTTATTCTCTGTGTATGGGTATTTTTCCTACATGTATGTTTGTGCACCATGTGTGTGTCTGGTTCCTGCAGAGGCCAGAAGAGCTTGTCAGTTGTCCTGGAACTGGACTTTCAGATGGTTGTGAGCTTCTGTATGGGCGCTGGGAACTGAACCTAAAAGCTCTTAACTGAGCCATCACTGTATCTCTTGCTACAGAGCTTTTGATATTAAAAGACTTTAACTCTTTTCCTTTAGTGGATCAAGAGAGACAAAAGGACTATGTATATAAGAAACTTTGGAAAAATATTTTGCCTCAATAGGTTAATAATTTCTTTTAAGCCCAGAGCTCCAAGAAGTTGATATAAATGAGGTGGCTTTGTTAGAAAATTTAAATTTCATACTCACATAAACTTACTGTGTTATAAGATACTAGGCTTATTTTTCTTAAATCATGAAAGTAATCACAAATACTTTAATGATACTATATTGTATGTTATATAGTATCTATACTGTATTACTAAATTCTAATATTTTTTAATATGAAAATGCTAAACATAGGACTATTCAGTCAGTACTTGAGAAAATGCTACAACAAATTAAATGGTTTTATGTCAGACTTGCTCTATGATAGGTAAGTTAATATACTTCCATTAAAATAACTCTTTAACTAAAATTTTCATATTTAACTTGTTTTACAGGAGGCCGTAATGGTTATGGTGCAAAACTTTGTAATATTTTTAGTACAAAGTTTACAGTAGAAACGGCTTGCAAAGAATACAAACATAGTTTTAAGCAGGTATGAAAAAGACATGTCCTTTTTTTTACTTCTTTAAAAGTATTCTATTGTTTTGCTTAGATAATAGAAGTTCAAGTATAACTTTTTGTGTTTGATTAAAAGTATTAAGCAAGTTGCCAAAGAGAAGGTAGAATGTCTAGATAATTTTATATAGCCTCTTTATCATTCTTTTAAGGCAGGATGCTTTATTTAGCAGATGCAACCACTTAAGCATGCTGGAAAAATTCCTTCCTGAGTCATCAGGTTCATATGTAAGAAATGTTGGCAGGCCTTTGAATTTTACATATACTGAAATAATTTTATCAGATAAACATGTCTGTTTACTTTTATAAAAACCCATGGGCATGTTGAGTGTGAAAGATGCATCACTGTCTTTGTATAAAAGCTGTGCAGTTTATTTTCATTTCCAGCCTCATGTAATTTTAAAATTTATATTTTTTGACTTTAATATTAATTAGTTTCAAGGTGTTTTGTTGTGAGGCTGGAAAATAAAAATGTTGTGGTAAATGAATGTTTTTTGGGCGCTGATTCTTTGTGTTACGAAAGTTAGAAGCATTAAAGAAATACTTGTGTATATTTTCTTTTAAAGACATGGATGAATAATATGATGAAGACTTCTGAAGCCAAAATTAAACATTTTGATGGTGAAGATTATACATGCATAACATTCCAGCCAGATCTATCCAAGTTTAAGATGGAGAAACTTGACAAGGACATTGTGGCCCTCATGACCAGAAGAGCATATGATTTAGCTGGTTCGTGTAAAGGGGTCAAGGTCATGTTTAATGGGAAGAAGTTGCCTGTAAGTATTTTGGGAAAATAATTTAATAGTGTTGTTATTTTGTAGACTGCAGATAGTTGCATTTTGCTTTTTAAATCTTGTCTGATCTTATTTAAGTGGTGTGTTTAAAAGATTACTATTTTAACATGATTATTGATTTATCTGACCAGCTATCTTGCTAGCTAATTTCTGTTTTTTGCATATGTTCTTTTCTTCTGTCCTCTGATCATTCAAAAAATTAATCTATTCCATATTATCCTTTGAAAATCTTTTTAGTAATTTCCATAGGGTTGTAATGACATTTCATTTAATATTTCACATATAACTAAGGGAATTCATAAGTCTGTGGCTCCAGGTCCCCTCTTCCACTCCTTGTATAATGTATATGTACGTACATGTGCCATGCTATGAATTTGAAGGTCAGAGGATATTTCAGCTGTTGGTCCTCACCTTCCAGGTTGTTTGAGACAGGTTCCTTTGTTGTCCTCACTGCTGCACCTTGCAGCATGTACCAGGCATGCTGGCTGTCAGTTTCTGGCGGCTCTCCTGCCTCTACCCTAGTTTTGCTGTAGGAGCATTGGGATTGAAGATGTGTGCTGCTACGCCTGGCCTTATATTGGTTCTGGGGAATTTGACTCAGGACCTCCTGCTTTTACTCCAAATGCTTTACTCACTGAATTGTCTCCCAAGCCCAAGACATTTTGCCTTATTTATATAGGTTGTAGTCATCATATGGAGAAGAAAAGGAGGCAGAAGAAATAGTACAGTTTTCAGTTTCTGATATGTATACTGACATATGTGCTTGTAGATATATGTGTTTATTGTTTGTTTGTTGCTGTCTTGTTTTGGTGATATAGCCATGCTGTCCAAACTGACTTGTTTTCGTGGTATAGCTATGTTGTCCTGGCTGACCTGTGACTCCTAGGCTCAAGCAACCCTCCTGTCTCAGCGTCCTGAGAACTTATAATTAATTACAGACAGGTGCCATTTGTCTCAGTTTTAAGTTTTGATTTAATTTTACATTTCTGCTTGAAGTTTTTCATTAACTTGTCTTGTGCAACACCTGGTAATTTATTTCCTGTTATTCTATGAGAAAGTCCTGATTTTTTTCATGTCATTCAAAGGATATTTTCAATAGAATTGTGGGTTGACTGTGATTTTTGTTAAGCATGTAAAGATGCTAGTCAATTCTTTCTTGGCATGGGTTATGATTAGAAGTCTGCTGTGATTTGTTTCTCTGTGTTCTTCTCTTGGTAATGTTAACACATTTCTTTTTCCTTTGTCATGAGGATTTTATACATCTAATAGGTACTTGTGTATGTGATGACTTTGTGATTTCATTTATTCTGTGAAATGTCTTTGGGCGTCTGGACTCTTGCTTCATTTTTTAAAAAAGATTTATGTATTTATGTATATGAGTGCTCTATCTGAATGTACACCTGCATGCCAGAAGAGGGTGTCAGATCACATTATAGATGGTTGTGAGTTACCAAGTGGTGGCTGGGGAATTGAAATCAGGACCTTTGGAAGAGCAGACAGTGCCCTTAACTGCTAAGCCGTCTCTCCAGCCCCCTTGTGTTATTTCATTTTTGTTATGAATTTTGAAAGCTTTTAGGCATGATTGTGTCAACTTTCTAATCCATTCTTTCTCTTCCCTCTGGTACACAAAATATACTGACTTTACTACACTCCTCCAGGCTTGGGCTATTTTGTTCTGTTTCAGTTTGTTTAGTTTCTGTTCCTTACCTTCAACTTTATCAGTTCTTTTTTCTTCTGATGACCCTGTCAGTACCATTTCTTATGTCTTCTGTGCTTTCGAATTTCAGCATTTTTATTTTGTTCTTTATTATTTGAATTCTATCTCTCTACTGAAGGGGTGTGCCTTTTCCACTAGAGACTATACCATACTAACAATAGTTATTCTAAGTGCCTATTACATCTGAGATGTTTTGTTTTAAATTTGGATTTATTTTTATGTGTATTAACATAATATAATACACATAAAATACAGTCTTGTGCCTGTGTATATATTTGTACAACATGTGTGTTACTGATGGTTGTGAGAGTTTATATGGTCTGGGAATTGAACCTGGGCTCTCTGTCCTCTGGGAGGGCAGAAGTACTCCTAACAAATGAGCAATCTATCCAGCTCCATCTGAGCTGTTTCTGATAATCATTTTATTTTCAGTTTTTAAGGTTTAGTTTGGTATTCCTGAAAGTATTCATTGAGGACTTTGTGTTGTGTATAGTGTCAGACACTGGGGTAAATGGGCTTTATTATTGGCCTTATGTTAATCTCTCCAAGTATTTGAAGTTTGTTTCTTTCTAGTTTTCATTGTTTGTGTCTTCCAGCTTCTTGACAGAGATGGTTTGTGTCTTGTACTTTGTTGCTATTAGAGGCTTATCAGTCTGGGGATAGTGTGCAAGAGAGGAGTTCTTTAACAGCTGATTAAATCTCTGTCTTGAATTGCACATTGAGCCTATTCTGTACAGGTTGGTTTTAGAGTGCACACACATGTCTTTCCATGAGTAGAGATTTTTCATTTGCTCTTAAGTCTTTTTCTTAGCCATGGCAGCTAGTGTCCTCCTTAGTCTGCTTCTTGAGTTCCACTGACCTACAGAATAGGGCAGGCCCTGCTCCTTGTTTTCTTTTTGTAAGAGAATGGAGGCTGGGTGGATTGTTCACTGGCTGCTGCTGTCTTCTAGCCAGTACATGCCAAGTGTATCTTTCTCTTGATCCATCCTGTTCTTTCCATGTGAAGCCTTGATGTGGTCTCTGGACAGAAAACTTGCTCAGATGGGAGCCTTTCCCGGCCATGCCCAGAAGCTGCCCATGTTTGCATTCTTCCAGTACTGATTAGCTACAGCATCTAGTTTAAGGTGTTACCATCTTATTAAACTTCTACTCTGGTTAAGCAAATACTGAGATTCTGTGTTTTTTTTTTTTTAGCATGAATCTCTCTACAGACTTCAGAATGGCAGTTATTTCAGTCTAAGTTGTTTTTAGGGGGTTGTGAAAATTTGTTAATTTATTTGGTTAGCTGTTTTCCATAAGATATAGATGTCTTTTGCTTTAATTTTTCTCATGTCTGAACTCATACTGGAAAGTTAACATTTGTCACTTACAAAAAAACAATTTTCTGAAAAACTATAATTTACTTAAATAGACATGTTTTCTCATCTTAATCAAGCACACGCACAAATGAATGCTCTAAGAACAGAGGTCAAGAAGGGAATGCTTGATAGCTTGCATCGTGGGTGAAAGCTGCATGAGAATGGAAGTAAGAGCAGTAACTGACGACATGTTTTTATGCTGTTGACCCATGAGTAATTGTTCATTGTTTTATAAATTAACAGGTAAATGGATTTCGCAGCTATGTAGACCTTTATGTGAAAGACAAATTGGATGAAACTGGGGTAGCTCTCAAAGTTATTCATGAACTTGCAAATGAAAGATGGGATGTTTGTCTAACCTTGAGTGAAAAAGGTTTCCAGCAGATCAGCTTTGTGAATAGTATTGCAACTACAAAAGTAAGTGTCCAGATTCTTCTTGTTTTCCAAGTCATTGGTAAACAGTACTTTAAACAATAAAATAAACAAAAATGACAAAAATATCTGGCTTTGTTATATTAAAATTGACTCATGAAAATGTAAGTTATTTTATCAAGTAGCTGTATTCAAAGTATTTAAATATACATTGAGAAGTTAATGTATGCAGTGCTTATTATTGAACATGTTTTATGAAATTTAGATTAATAATATTCATTATTTTGTATTCTGAGTTTTGAGTGTGGTAGACAATAATAGGAAATGAGCTGCGTGAGGAGTCAGGCTGTGGAACATGTTGTTTGCCATTTTATGGAGCTTGAACCTTCTGTAGGGTTTTGGATTTCAAAGCCACACAAAGTTCTTCTTACCCAAAAACTTTTATTGGCTGTAGGTGTAATCCAGTGGAAGAGTGCTCACTTAGCATGTCTGAGGCTCTGACTTTAAACCAGACTCTGCAAAATGAATGAATGAGTGAATGAATGAGTGAATGAATGAGTTGAAAGGATTATTCACTGATGATAATAAAGTACTGAGTAATGTAAGCAAATACTATCAGCTACTTTAAAGCAGTGACTTGTGACTCTTGTTTAAGTTTTGCTTTGTAATGTTTTAGCATTTTCTCTTTTCTTTCTTTTTTTTTAATGATATAGAATCCCCAATCTTTCTCTTGGACAACAGAAATTTATCCCAGTGTTGATTTGATTCTGTTGGACAGGGACTTAAAGCTTTATTTTTTAAAAAGTTTAACCTTTTTATTTAAAGGTTTTACTTTTTTCTCTCTCATTTCTCTCAGGAACTAGAGATAATTCCTTCTAAAAGAGGGACACTTTTAGGCTGTTACTCTGTGTAGTACCATAATGCCACCAGGGACCTCTGTTTTTCCTGACTTTCTTTTCCACCACCTATGGCATGTGGCTTTGTTTCCTATCCTCAAATGCTATTGCATTTCTATAATTCAACTCTAAATTCTAGGGAGAGGAAAATGGTAGTAACCCAAATTGCCATCTTTTGGTCAGGAATATAATAGTTTTCCTAGAAGAACCACCCAGCCAGTAGCTGCTAAAATCTCGTTGGTTGGAATTGAGTCACATAGTTGTTTCTTTAAAAAAAAAAAAAAATGGGGGTGGAGGGGTTGATTTTGCATAAAACCAAAAATACCCTAAGCAGTGATGTTCAGAGATATCTTAGGTTAAATAACACAGTAGTATTGGGAGAAAGGGCCGTGTTGCTGTGGAGAAGGTTAAGAACTTCTCTTTCCCTGAATCTTATCCTATACATGTTGCCCATTTGGCTTTTTATGAGTTCTTTCTTTGCTGTTATTTTTCTTTTTAAATTGAAAATGGATTTTTTTTTCTTACAAAATATTCTGATTACAGTTTCTCTTCCCCCATCTCCTCCCAGATCCTCTCACTTCCTCTTTCACCATAATCTACAACCCTTTCTCCCTCTAAAAAATTAAAGATAAAATAAAATATGATAAAAATGAACAAATTGAATAGAATGAAGCAAACTGGAAAAATAGCTGAAGAAGAAGCACAAGAAACATAAATAGATGTAGAGACACACATTCACACATAGAGAATTCCATAAAAACACAAAACTGTAAGGCAAAGTATATTCGTAAAACACCTTTAAGGTAAAAATAAAAAAGAAGGACCTCCAAAAATGCAATTGATTTTGTTTTGTGTTAGCCATCATTGCTGGGCATGGGGCCTGCTCTAAGAATAGTTTCTATATCTAGTGAGACATTCTTGGGAAAACTGTCTTTTTATTAATAATAAACTGTTAAAGGAAAGTGAAATCTAAATATGTTCTTGGTTTTGTGAACCATCTTATAAAATTGTTAAATCTGAGTGGGACATGGGATTTCTCTGGTTATACAGCTACATAGGCAGCTCAAAGGGATTTGAAAGTTGAAGGCAATCCTGAGAGACTGAGTCATTAACCAATATGTGGTACCTATGCCAGTGCTTAGTGATGTCACTTACATTGTTGGACATTCCCTTGGTGCACAGATAGTCTGAGAACTGGTCTTGAGTATTAGAAAACACTGTAGATGTGGGGGTATGAGACGTGGAGTGAGGAGGAGAACGAGAGGGGATAATTTGTTGCCACTGTGATCTGAAGGATCCTTTTAGATCCTTGCTATCATTTTCAGTCTCATACTCCTCTAGAAAGTAATTACTACTCTACTACCAAGTTGATGAGTATTTTGTGTTCTGTACTCTCTTCTCTGCAGGGTGGACGACATGTGGATTACGTAGTAGATCAAGTTGTTGGTAAACTGATTGAAGTAGTTAAGAAAAAGAACAAAGCTGGTGTATCGGTGAAACCATTTCAGGTAAGTGATGCTTTTATATGTTCTGTTATATTACCACATTGTGCCTGTTTAATGTTGACCATTTTTATTGTATTTTTCACAGGTTAAAAACCATATATGGGTTTTTATTAATTGTCTTATTGAAAATCCAACCTTTGATTCTCAAACTAAGGAAAACATGACTCTGCAGCCCAAAAGTTTTGGGTCCAAATGCCAACTGTCAGAAAAATTTTTTAAAGCAGTAAGTTAAACTTGTATTATTTTTTCAGAATTATTGAGAACAGAGTAAATGTTTTTTTTTTTAATTTTATTTCATTTGCAACTAAATTTTCTTTTTTATCATAGTAACTGTGACCATAGTCATGCTTATACTTTGAGCTAATACATTTCATTGTGCTAATTTTAAAAATGTAGAACACATTGTTTCACTAAACTATTAACTGTTTTGTCAAGCACCATAGTAAGGATTTATATAACTGTGTTAGCTTTGAATTGGCCATTGCAAAGGTTCAGTTTTGCAGTGACAGACATGCAGGGCCTCACAGCCTTCTCTTTTCATCTTTCTGCTCTTTGGTGTAAATTATTCTACATGTACATACATACACACAAAGATATTTATATATGTACATATATATATGTGTGTATGCATGCATGTATGTATGTATGGGATAACCTACACAAAATTTAGCGTTTTCTACATTATTACAAATTGTATTTGAATTTGCACATTATTTAAAATTTTTCTAAAATGAGGACACAAGTAAATAATAAATCTTGATTTTGTAACTGAATTTTATAGCAATGGGCTATATATATTGTATTGGCTTCTTGTAACCTATTGCACACAACCCAGGATTTCATTTGGCTTCCTTGTTAGTAGTACCACCAGTTAAACATTTAGTAAATACGTGGAAGGCTCCTTTAAAGTTGTTTGGCAGTGGGAATGGAATCATGTAATCAGCTAGTCAAAGTTATCTTCATCATGTCCATATGTGTGTCTTGTGTGTGTCGTTACCCCCGCCTTCTCTGCCCCCTCTCCTTTGAAAGTTTATAGTATGGTGGGGGAAATAGAGTACAGTTGTCACGGAGAATATGTTTTTAAAATCCCAATATTAGGTTTTCAAAGGTAGGATATAAGAAGTAAAAGCAAATTTGCTTTTTAGGTTCTTGCTTTGCAACCTGTAGAATATTTATAATAAATTTTGAGCTCACATTACATTATAGCTTTCTGTCATAACAGTTGCTCCTACAGAGTTATTTGGTTGTAGACACTGTATTGTTTTATTTAGATGAGCCAAGTCTAGATTTGGCACAGGTTACTTCTTTTCCCTATTAAACTGGCTAGAAAACTATTGGGCCTAAAACAACACATCACTAAAGATGATTTAGAAAAGATTTAAGAAATAGAATTGAAGATATTGAGTTCTATTAGGGAAACAGTTTGTCATCTTATCACACACCAATTCATTCCAAATTATAAACAATGTATTAGGTGAACTCTCTGTTAGCAGAATAAGGTGTTTGCATGGGTTTCTGAGTTATCTTAGAGTGATTTTTATAATCAGTATTTTTTTTCTCATAGGATTTTAGGCTTCAAATTTAAATGCAAGGGTATCAGAGATGTCAATGTCTGGATTTTTCAATTAGCGAATTAACGGGTCATTAAGCTTTCACAATGTTAACTTGTAATCAGAGTCTTACTAGAGCCTTCATATTCATGAAGTGTACAGGATTTTTCTCATGTTTGTCTTAGTTCTATAGATCATTGTATATATAGTTGTCTGAGTTAGTTTGACTAGCTAGCTATAATACAGTTTTATTGTCATTCAGTAAAATTTACTAGAATGTTTTATAATCATTATAATTTTGTCTTCAAACTGCCTGAATTCTGTCATAGACAATTGTATAAATTTAGGTGAATTTATAAGCTATTTTATATACTGCTGACCTTTGATTTCTTTTTTTAAGGCCTCTAATTGTGGCATTGTAGAAAGCATATTGAACTGGGTGAAATTTAAGGCTCAGACTCAACTGAATAAGAAGTGTTCATCAGTAAAGTACAGTAAAATCAAAGGCATTCCCAAACTGGATGATGCCAATGATGCTGGTAAGAGTCAAATCAAGTTTAAGGTTTTACATTTAACCTTTATTTAGTTATAGAAAACTTTCATTTATACTGTGATTTTCTATGACAAGTATAATTGAAATTGCTTCATGCGGGCTTAGGAGGGTGCTTCTGTGGGTAAGAGTGCTAGCAGTATAAGTGTTGAGGACTTAAGTTTGAATCCCTAGCACCATGTACAAAGCTGGGCATGGTTGTCTGTGCCTTTAACCCTAGCACTGTGAGACAGGGGTTGAGTAGAGATGCAAGTGCATTCTGAGAGCTTACTGACCAGTCAGCTTCACTGAAGCAGCAAACTTCTGGTTCAGTGAAAGATTCTGTCTCAAGGTTATTAATCAGCTAAAGAGCAATACAGGACAACAGCTAATGTCCTGCTGTGGCCTCTGCATGAGTACATACATACATACATACATACACCATACATATGTAGAGAAAAAAGGAAGGAAGGACAGAAGGGAGAAATTGCTTCATGTACTATTTATTACTATCTTAAGAGATTGGAAATCCAGTACAATGTATTTAAAATTTATAGTTTACAATTACAATTACAAATTACAGTTTACCATTTAAACTTCATTAAGCATAATATAAAGTGACTGATAGTCTTCCATTATCACTGTTATGATAATTTTTCTGTCTACATTTTTCTTAGTGAAATAAGGAACTCAAAATGTATTTAATTTAAAATATTTTTCAGGTGGCAAACATTCCCTGGAGTGTACATTAATATTAACGGAGGGAGACTCTGCTAAATCTCTAGCTGTATCTGGATTAGGTGTGATTGGCAGGGACAGATATGGAGTCTTCCCACTCAGGGGTAAAATTCTCAATGTACGAGAAGCATCTCATAAACAGGTTCGTATTCATTCCCACAGGTATCCATGACATTTCTAACATCGTGCTCAAATTGAATTTTCAAATGTAGATTCAGACTCATATATACTTTCATATAATTCAGCAATTTAAAAATAATTTCAATGTTTTTCTTTTTGTATAGATTATGGAAAATGCAGAAATAAACAATATTATTAAAATAGTTGGTTTGCAATACAAGAAAAGCTATGATGATGCAGAATCTCTGAAAACTTTACGTTATGGAAAGATTATGATTATGACTGATCAGGTTGGTCTGAAAGTTATTAAGTATTTACAGTTCATATCTTCAGATTGTGTTATTCATATATATGTATGCATGTTGGACTCAGGACAGATGTTTTACCACTGAGCTACATTTCTAAGCCTTAGACTGTTTTTTGGTAATTGTCTCAGGAAGGAGTATAGGTGAAAGTGATTGTATGCTTCTAGAGGACACATTATTGTATGGAAACCTACACATGAAGCTCATTTTATATTATTTAATTTTTGGCAGTTATTAATCTTATTGGTTATTTTTAAATGTTCTTGAAATGCAGCAAGTAGGAAAAGAACAGGACACAGTGTTGTATCACAGTAACTAAGCCTATGTGGGAATAGGAATAAAATGTTGACATCTGTAAGAGAAAAACAGTGACCTAGTAGGTTGCTAGTTACTATTAGCACATGTTGACCTAAGTTGGGGTGAACAAAACCAACGAGGACTTTAACACAGCAGTAATCAAGAAAGAACTAGAGTATTGAAAAGGGAGAACTTTATATGTAACCAACAGTCTCTCTTAAAATGTAAAAGCATTTGTGAAAAATTCACCAGAAAAAGCTGCAATATAGTTTTAAGCAGAAGTTTTGCAGCTTTCATGTCATGAGAAGACATGTAAATACCTGCATCCAATGGTCTTTCTCTTCCATTGCCCAGGGAAGTGGGCTTATAACCCTGTGTGAATTTTTCCACCTTTAAACATTCTGGTACACCATACAACATGTATGATGATACTATAAGGACAAGTATATTCAATCTATTGTAAACTGAACTTGTAGTTTAAGTGACAGTCATCTAATCTATACTTTTTCATAAATACTTATCTACAGTTTGAATGGGATTTTGCCTTGGAAAATTTGTTTAAAAGTAGTTATATTTTATAAAATTATGGGACTTTTTACTTTATATTTATTTAGGATCAAGATGGTTCTCACATCAAAGGCTTGCTAATCAATTTCATTCATCACAATTGGCCGTCACTTTTGAAGCATGGTTTTCTTGAAGAATTCATTACCCCCATTGTAAAGGTACAGTTTGTATTCTGTTAATTTTGTACTGTTTTCTTAAGTGTTAGCAGAAGAACTAATTTCTTTCTTTCTTCCTTTCTTTCTTTTTTCCTAATTAATTTAAGGCGAGCAAAAATAAGCAGGAACTTTCCTTTTATAGTATTCCTGAATTTGATGAGTGGAAAAAACACATAGAAAACCAGAAAGCCTGGAAAATAAAGTACTACAAAGGTTTGTAGCTTAATATTGAAGTTTGTAAAGTGACTGCTTAGGTAATCAATTTTATGAGAGTAATAAAATACCATGAAAGCTTGTCTTTTAGATTTTAAAATCATTGGTTTATTGCTGACTGAAGGTTTTTTAATGGAAATTTCTGTAAGAAAAATGTTAAACTTCCACAAATAATAATAATAGTAATAAAGTTACAGAATTTCTTCTTAGCACTTTTGAATTTTGTCATATAAACACACACACATATTGTATAAGAATACAAGTACTTACTCACTTTAACAATCATTGTTTTATGCCACTTAGCCTTTCTTAGCTAAATGTTAATCTGAAATTGCTGTTAGACATTATAGTGTTTCAACTGTCACTACTTTAATGTGCATCTAACAAATATCCATATTCTTTTTTAACATATTTAAAATCCATCCAAGTTAAAATTTCTCAAGATTACAATAATGTGTTGTATATTTAATATTTTATATCAAGATTCAAATAGTTACTAATCTGATTTATGGGTCTCTTAAATCTCTGAATGTAACGTTTTCATATTTCATGTATATGTTCTCATTTTAATTCATTAAAGAAACTGTTATGTATAAATTTTCCACATCTTAAAATTTTCCCATTGTACTACTTTCGTTTCATTTAATATGTAACAATTTCCTTTTTTTGCTTATTTTCTATTACATGATACTTAAATCAGAATGTGATTATATTTGAGTTAGATTTGTTTGACAGAAATAATTAATATGTAGCATTGTATATTTAAGTCATGATCTGTCTCAAGCTTGATCAATTAGTAACAATTTAATGACTTTCCCTATAAGTTATTCATCTGATGGTTTTGAACAGCTGTTATTTGTGACACTGTTTTATATTAAATTATATAGGATTGGGTACCAGTACAGCTAAAGAAGCAAAGGAATATTTTGCTGACATGGAAAGACATCGCATTTTGTTCAGATATGCTGGACCTGAAGATGATGCTGCCATAACTTTGGTAATGTTGTGAATAAAACATTTCTTTAGCTATTCCCTTCCTGCTATACACTTCCTTCTAGAGTTTTGCGTAAGAAGTCTTTCTTGAAAGTATAATACCTAAAGTAGTGAATTTTGATTTTATTATTTCCTTAATAAAAAGACTCAGCTCAGATATGAATTTGATTAAAAGTTACTAGAAAAAACACTTTACTTCATTAGAGCTATTTACCATTTATAAATTCTGGTTTTATAATGAAATCTATTTTAACGTATGGCATTATTACTTGGATTTCTTCAGGCATTTAGTAAGAAGAAGATTGATGACAGAAAAGAATGGTTGACCAACTTTATGGAGGATCGGAGACAGCGTAGGCTACATGGCCTACCAGAGGTTAGTCATGAAGGTGCTCTGGGGAAAGAGGTGAGACTGAGAGTCATGCAGCGAGAATGACAACATTGCTATGTAACTTTCTCCTAGCAATTTTTATATGGTACAGCAACAAAGCATTTGACATACAATGATTTCATCAACAAGGAATTGATTCTCTTCTCAAACTCGGACAATGAGAGATCTATACCATCTCTTGTGGATGGTGAGTAATCAGAATTTCTCATCCTTGCATGCTCTGTATGGTTTAATTATGTATACTTTATGCTACCCTTATGGGTCACTTTAAATTCTTATTTAACATACCAAAGTCTATAGTTCATTTAAAATTCTTATTTGAAATCTTAGAAAACATGAAGAATTGATTCAAAAGGGCTTAAAGCTTTTGAGGTAAGAAAGCTGATGTTTTTACTATTTCTTTGAGTTTTTCAGGAAAAATAAGGACAATGTTTAATGGTCTTTCTTTTTTGTTATTCAAGTACTTTCAAAAATTGAAATTTCAAAAATTAAGTAAAATAGAACTTTGTCTACATATTTATGAAATACTTGTTTTAAAAATGCCTTTATATCTCATTAATAAAACCCAATCTAAATAATTTATATAATTTATAAATCTAACTTGCAAAATTTAGAAAGTTTCTATTAGTAATGATTTTCTTATTTGGAAAAACTCTAACCCCAATTATATAAGTCATAGCAAATTTGTTCATCTTTGTGTTGCTTGGTTTCTCATTTAATAACAGTTCTGTCCATCTATCATGTCTAGCCTGAGATTGTGTCCCTTCTGTCAAATATTCCTTCAGTTTTAATTGGTCTCGGATACATGAACTTCTATGCTACTTCTTATGTACCTCTTTTTATTTGAGCTAATTTTGTATCCTCAGTTACATTATGAAATTTTCAGAGAAGTAGCCATATTTTATTATCTTCTTTCTTTCATGCTCTGGCCTCACAATGATGGATGCAACTGTCAGCATATAAGGATAAGGTTATTTCTGTGCTCATTGGTCTCAAGCAAGAAGGAGAAAACAGCACATAATCATAAGACTGAGGTTGTTAGAATCTTATGACTGAGGTTACTTCAATTGCTTTCAGGACACTGAGACTGGTTTAGTAATTTGCTCATTCACATAGCATGAGTATCCAGATTACAAACATTCTAAAGTCTACATGCATTCTTAACTACTACAGTAAACATTTGTAAGTGTTCATGACTATAGATATGCTAATAGAAACTATCAAGCTTTTGTTTGCTAATACTTACATTACTGCTGGCATAAGTCACATGAAATAGAGACTTGTGGAAGAGGTATGACACTTCTGGACAGTTCTTTAAGTCCAGGATATCTTAATTGATACTCGGTAAATGTCTTTCATTTTTTTCTCCCAAACATATAATGTTGCCACTAATAGAGTTGATATTTTGAAGTATTTTATTTATGACATATAAAAATGACAGAAAAGAATGGTTAACAAACTTTATGGAGGATCGGAGACAGCGTAGGCTACATGGCCTACCAGAGGTTAGTCATGAAGGTGCTCTGGGGAAAGAGGTGAGACTGAGAGTCATGCAGTGATGGTGTTTTAAAAATAGTTTTAAAACTATTTTAAAAGGAGGGTTTTGTTTGTTTGTTTGTTTGTTTTAAAAAAAATAGGCTTCAAGCCAGGTCAACGAAAAGTTTTGTTTACCTGTTTCAAGAGGAATGATAAACGTGAAGTTAAAGTCGCACAGCTGGCTGGATCTGTTGCTGAAATGTCTGCTTATCATCATGGAGAAGTAAGCATTAAAAATGGAGTCAACTGAGAACTGTAATTTATGGCATGCTAAATGATAATTATTTGTAATAGAACAGTTTTCTTTTTATGAGATCTTTGAAAATACAATAGAATTTAGAATTTTGGTTTCAATATAAACTGAGGCAAAGTTCTAAAAAACTTAGGCTATTAATCTGCTTTTGTTTGTTTGTTTTTTCTATTTTGTAGCAAGCATTAATGATGACTATTGTGAATTTGGCTCAGAATTTTGTGGGCAGTAACAACATTAACTTGCTTCAGCCCATTGGTCAGTTTGGAACTCGGCTTCATGGTGGCAAAGATGCTGCAAGCCCTCGTTATATTTTCACAATGTTAAGGTAAATGATTTTCTAACTTGCTGACATAAGGTTTAATTTGAAGTTTGCTATATCAAGTAAAAGTTTAGTAGAATTATAGTTGTGTAGAGAGAGGATCATTTAATTTTTCTGCTCTGAGTGAGTACTTCAAATTATTTGATCATAAATAATTTGGCCTTAATTTTATGCATTCTTGGTAAAAATCAGTACTAATAAAAATAAACTTTTATTCTGCACTTAATTTTATTCTTTAGACTGAAAATGGGTTAGGTATTTTATTCAGAATAATTGGAACGTCTTACAAAGTTCCAATATTAAAGCACTTAAGAAAGTAAGTAAATATTAAAGTACATAAGGACTCTTAATACTGGTTTGTGCTTGAGAGAAATATGCCTTTTGTACTAATGTTAGGTGAATTTTATTATATCTAGTCAAAATTATTAAAAGTAAGCCCTTATAAAGTTTTATTTCTCAGAGCAATATTCTTCTGTTTCCTTTTGTTAGCTCTCTGGCAAGACTACTTTTTCCAGCTGTGGATGATAACTTGCTTAAGTTCCTTTATGATGATAACCAACGTGTAGAGCCAGAGTGGTATATCCCCATAATCCCCATGGTTTTGATTAATGGTGCTGAGGGTATTGGGACTGGATGGGCTTGTAAACTGCCCAACTATGATGCTAGAGAAATTGTGAACAATGTCAGGCGGATGCTAGAAGGTTTGGATCCTCATCCCATGGTAAGTTGTTATGGCTTAAGTTGTTTACATAAATAAAGGACAAAATTCATTTCTCTTCTTCATTATTTTTCTAATAATGGAATCTTTTCATTTTAGAGCTGCTGTAGATATAGGATCCTATTAAGACTTAAATTTATAATTGCTTACCTGAAACATATAAATAAATGAGTCTGAAGATAAGTTTTATGGGGTGAAATTGTTTATTGAAATTTTAAAATACCTTGTACTTTATTTAGAGTTTAAAATTTCTGGATTGTATAAAGAATGATGTTCTTGGTACATTCAGATGTTAAAGTATCAAGCTGTGAAACTTTCCATATCATGACATATTACACAGACACAGACACACACACACACGTATAGTACAGAAGCCAGAAGAGGGCATTGAGTGCCTTCCCCTTTCACTGTTTTACTGCTTTGAGACCAGGTGTCTCGCTGAACTGGACATGTCCATTTCAGCTAGACTGGCAAGCTAATATGAGCTCCTGGTATTTACTTGTTTTTTCATCTCTTTGCTGGGGTTATTGCTATATGTAGCCATGCCTTGCTTTTTATGTGGATACCGGACTTAGGTCCTGCATGCATCCACAGCAAAAATCTTACGAATTCCCAGGCTCCAAGTTATTTTCTATGATAGTATTTTATTTAAGCTGTTTTAAATCCATTTGAGAATGATGAGCTAGTTATTCTATTAGTATATACTTCTTATATCCCTGGTATCACATGGCCCTGTACTAAGAGATGAGTGAGAGTTAGGGTCTTTGTTTTTCAAAGTTAATATCTTGTCAGAAGAAGGTATTAGGGCTTGAAATTTATAGTAATCAAAGATATTCAGTCGGAAAATGTCCCCTGCTATATGTTGAACTTCTTAGTGATAATGAAAAAGTGTATAGATTTTTGAAGAGGAAATAATCTGTTGTGATTTGGTTAAGGGTGAGTAAATTTATGTTGCTGAATAAAGTGGGGTTCTAAGTATGTGTCAGAGGTAGTAGATGGTCTTTTTGTTATCACAATGAAATGCCTAAGGCAGGTTAATATTTTGAGGGAAAGAGGCTTACTTTATTTCATAATTCTGGGGTTTTGAGGCCTAGAGGCCTCATCTAGTGCTGGCTTTGGTACTGTCAGAGTCCTCTGGTAGCACAAGGCTTCATATGGTGAGAAACAAGGAGGGTGTGTGTGTGTGTATTTGTGCGCGTGCACACATGCCCTGTCTTTCTGTCCTCACCTCTCTCTTTCCTCATGCAAAATTCTAGGATTCATTCATAGGGTTTAACCTTTGTTTAATTCTAACCATTTACCAAAGCCTTACTTTAAAAATCCTCACTCAGACTTCTTAGAGTGTTAACTATATTTTCACATGAAGCCTTGATAGAACATTTACACTATTTACATGTTAGTAGATAGTTATAAGCATTCAAAATCTTCAAATAGAGCATGGGAGAAAAGTAGTGGCTCTGCAGGAAAGAAAAATCACTAGAATAAAATTAGAAAGTTCAGTTAGAGCCAGACAAACTACAAGACATTCAGTGTGAAGCAAAAGGAGGTTGAATTTAAAGGATATTAAGCTAACATGAAAGGAAATTGAGAAGGAGACTGAAAAAGAGACTAATCTAGGAAGCCTGTGAAAAGTATTGGGAAGATTAAGTGGTGTTCAGGTTATATTAACAGAACCTATGCATTTAAATCAAGAAACTTAGGGAGCAACAAGTGAGGATGAACAGTTTTAGTCATATTAACCTGCTGTATCAGTAGGCCATGTGCTAAGGGCTATTTAGAGGTGGTCCTGGCACTCAAGAACAAAATCAAATCAAGTCATTTCTATTTTCCCGGCAGCTTCCAAACTATAAGAACTTCAAAGGCACTATCCAGGAACTTGGTCAGAACCAGTATGCTGTTAGTGGTGAGATATTTGTGGTGGACAGAAACACAGTAGAGATTACAGAACTTCCAGTTAGAACTTGGACACAGGTGAGTATAACCGAGTGAGAAGTTCATTGCTTTATTTTTTTGTGGCACAAATAATTCACCTGTTTGTTTATTCTGTGTCTATATAAAGGTTTGACTCCATATTTTTTTTACCTTTGTATTTGAATTTTTGCATTTTGAATTTTCAAGTTTTTAAGTACATGTAAAAAATAGTATGTTTTATAATAGCTTAGTGGTTCTCACTGTGGGTCGCATCCCCTATGGAACTGATCAGCCCTTTCACAGAGGTGACCTAAGACCATTGGAACACAGATATTTATACTATGATCCATAATAGCAGCAACACTATTATAAGTTATGAAGTAGCAACAAAATAATTTTATGAGTGGGGTTCACTGCAGTATTATGAGGGTTGAGAATCACTGCATTAGTTGGTGCTTCCTTTAATTCATTTTTTAGAAAGTGATTGTATATTTGTGTTTGTAAACAAAAGGCATGGAATGAGAAATATTATAGGCCAATATAACTATGCTTAGTAAATTAAAATAAGTTTCAAGTGCTATAAATCGATGCCACTCTATTAGGTCTAGCAATGTCATCCTCCTTACACCCTGGACTTACAGTACCTTTGGTGTGTAATTACCTCAGAACCAGAACCACCATCTTGTATGGCTTTTCTCACCATTAAGCATGCACTCAAAATTTTTAAAAGATTATGTGACTAATGAGAACATGATAATGTATTGTAAAAAGATTTATTGTCTTTTTAAATGTTTTCTAGGTGTACAAGGAGCAGGTCCTAGAACCTATGCTTAATGGGACAGATAAAACACCAGCACTGATTTCTGATTACAAAGAATATCATACTGATACAACTGTGAAATTTGTAGTGAAAATGACAGAAGAGAAACTTGCACAAGCAGAAGCTGCTGGCCTGCATAAAGTTTTTAAACTCCAAACTACTCTTACTTGCAATTCCATGGTAAAGTAATCTTTTTTAAATGGTTATACATTAGATTATCATAATAAGAGCTACAACAATAAGCTTGAGTGCTAAAGAATCTAGCAATTAATTTCTTTCCTCTGGTGCTAGGACAGTATGTACTTTTAACCTCAAGCCACCACTGCAGCCCCCTAAGAAACCCTCTAAAAAATAGTCTCTCAACA
The DNA here is from genome assembly GCF_004785775.1 of Grammomys surdaster. NCBI lineage: Eukaryota > Metazoa > Chordata > Mammalia > Rodentia > Muridae > Grammomys > Grammomys surdaster. The sequence goes on along the minus strand of NW_021621338.1, from coordinate 13,064,853 downwards.
TTTTTACTATTTTAAACTTTCCCATAGTTTTTGATAATTGTATTTATCAAATTCCTGTTACTAAAGGAATATTTATAGAAATGTTTTTAATAATTTTGGTTTATTTTTAATGGGTTTCAGGGGTAACATATATTCATATTAGAGTTATTTTAAGTACTATAGGTACTGTATAAATTACAATACTAGTACAGATTTATTGAATTTAAAGAAAACACTTTGTATTTTATGTAGGTACTCTTTGATCATATGGGATGTCTGAAGAAGTATGAAACTGTGCAAGACATTTTGAAAGAATTTTTTGATTTACGATTAAGTTATTATGGTTTACGGAAGGAATGGCTTGTAGGAATGTTGGGAGCAGAATCTACAAAGCTTAATAATCAAGCCCGTTTCATTTTAGAGAAGATACAAGGGAAAATTACTATAGGTAAGGCATAGTCTTTAAAGATTTGAACATTAGTTAAAATGGAAAAAAGTCTTTATTAATAGAAGACATTTTTGTCAGTAGAATATAAGCAAATACAAATTGATCTCTTTTCTTGATCCTAATTTTATTTTTCCCTCACATAGAGAATAGGTCAAAGAAAGATTTGATTCAAATGTTAGTCCAGAGAGGTTATGAATCTGACCCAGTGAAAGCGTGGAAAGAAGCACAAGAAAAGGTAATCACCTGCAGAAAAAGATACTCAGAGAAGCTCTGAAAATCAACTTACAAAAACAAAATTCCCAACCCCAAAAGTTTGAATTTAGAACTGATAAAGGTGCTAAGCTGGCTGTTTGGAGACTAACCCACAGAGCAGACACAGTGTAGGAATTCACAGTGCATACTCACCACAAAGCACCCATTTCTAACAGGGCCTTTAGAAATGGCTCCATGCTGAGAATGTGGCTCAGTGTCCTTGATCTTGAGTCTGCCATTAAGAGGCTTAACTTGTTATGATGGTTTCTGTAAAGTACATGTATACTCTTTCAGAGCCAGACTGGTCGCCCTCAGAATCCTTCCATTTTCCAGTCTGTGATGACAGTGTGGCATCTGCTTGGTCTAGTTGTGGTTGGGGCCGGGAAGATAAGAGACAAATGTTCCTTGTAGACACTAATATCAAGCATGTGCTCTGCCTGTGGACTTTTAGGCCGAAACTTAAACACTATAATTAAGTTGTCTATTTTAGATAATAGTTGTATTGATTCAATGAATGAAATATTGAAACCTTAAGAGTTCCCTCAAGAGTTAATTTCTTAATATTTGTGATGATAAAAAGGCAATGTAAAAACACAGTGCAACATCATGATTGAGAACAGAAATGTAGAGAAGTGAAAAAACAGCAATGATTACTATTTTTAGATACTGAAATAGATTTGTATGAATATTAGATAGTAATGTTAACCTTGTTTAAGAAAGTTAAAACTGTGTGATATACTGTGAACTGATATGTTAAATTTCCTTGCAGTTTAGAATTTGCAACCATAATATTTTTGAATTTTTCATCAAAGTATATTGAAATACTACTCTTGTTCAAATTAAGCTCTTCTCAAATTTGAAGTCAATGTAATATGTTGAAGTGAGTAAAATCAGAACAAATTCTGTAGTATTAAGCTAACAGGCTTATTTACTATTTTAATATTTACTATTTTAATAAAGTAGGACAGGACAATGTGGTGAAAGAGCACATTCTTTTCATATTGTGATTTATTGTGTTGCTGAACTCCAAATTATGCTTTATATCCTTCTCGAACTGTGTCGTTGTTGGTTTAAACTGTAGAAAATTGTCTAATAAACAGTGAATTCAGTGCTTACTCAGTTTTAAAATATAAGGGTGTTCTGGTTTTGGAATGCCCTTCTGGTGGAAGCAGAATTCATGGATAAAAGCTAGCTTGCTTTTAGTAGTTGCATTAACACCATGAAAGTTTTGCAGCATTGTTGCCCAGTGTGCACTTAAGGAAGTAAGGAGTTTAGGTACCAAAAGGTATGGTTCTTACTAGAGCCTGTAGTGTTGGGAGAGAGAAAGTTATAAAACATCTACTTAAAAATTATTTCTTATACTGCAAATTCTATCATTAAACATGGAAAAGTTCACTTTTTAATTGATTTCTGAAAGTGCCCTTTAATATATTCTTGTTAATAGTGAAACACACACACACATTCTTAGAGTTCTCATTTGATAGTGCTTCTGGTGTCATGAAAACCTAGATAAGTGTACTCTGAAGTTTCAGTTTTAGGCAGTATTGCACTGTGCTCTAATACCTCATGGAAGGCTAATCCCCCAGATTTCTGTAGCTCTAATGGCAGCTCACTGTAGAACAGTCTATTAAACATTATCTGCTATATGCTAATCATCTAGCAACTGTTCTTTAGTTTAGTGTACAGTTTTATTTATGTCATGAAGCATCTTGATTTGCACTTTTAATTTTTATCATTTTATTTCCAAAGTATACTCAAACCTAACTTTGTAGATATACATTATTTTAAATTGTAAAGCCATTTTGTTTATGAACTTTTGGCTTATTAAGAGTATCTTTCATTTTTAACTGTCTGAGTGTCTTAAACAACTTTAATTTCATTTAATGCCTTTTTTTAAAGCAAGGCAATGACACCTATAATTACTTTTATTGGATTCATTGTAATTTGAACATATTATTAGGATAAGAGGCTTCTTTAAAGTGCAGTTGTTTTTCTAAGTAGAATTTCAGAAATCTCGCTTCCTTAAATCATCAACTTAGTTCTCAGTCAGCTTACTTTCTGAGTTCACATTTGTACAATCCTCATAGTAATAGGGAATTTTTATTAAAATATATCTGTAGTGAGTAAATATAGCCTATTTATGTTTCTACAACTATTGAAACATTTTTGTAAGTGATTTCTTGTATGTGTTTTCATGTCCATTAACTGACCAGTATAAAAGTCTGACAATATGCAACGACAAAAATTTCACTTAATAATTTTAAGATACAGTGTCTTTTTACTTTGGGACTTAGGAAAGCAATTAACATTTCATCAAATTCCTGAGTAAATAGGAATACAATATACTATTCCTTCCGAAGATTTTATTATTATAGCTTATGAAAATCTTAAGCTTTTTTTAAATATAAGAAGTAGGGTTTATAGGCAATCTTGATGGTAATGTTAAAAAACTCCTACCACCCTGAAGGAGTAGCATTAATAGTATAGCATTTAAACCTAATATTAATGAAATTAAAATACTAATTTGGTATTATAATGGAAATTAATATAAAATATATTATTTTTTACAGGCCGCAGAAGAGGAAGATACACAAAACCAACATGATGACAGTTCCTCTGACTCAGGAACTCCTTCAGGCCCTGATTTTAATTATATTTTAAATATGTCTCTATGGTCTCTTACTAAAGAAAAAGTTGAAGAACTCATTAAACAGAGAGATACAAAAGTATGAACGTTTGTAGGTTAAATAATTTGGAACTATTTCAGTATTATCCGTATCTTGATTTTTTTTGTCCAAAACTAAGTATTTTGATTTATCCTTTACACATTTAAAAACTATTAGATGTTAAACTGTACTACTCTCTCTTTCTCTCTCTCTCTCTCTCTCTTTTTTTAATTGTAGGGGCGAGAGGTTAATGATCTCAAAAGGAAATCTCCTTCAGATCTTTGGAAAGAAGATTTAGCAGCATTTGTTGAAGAATTGGATGTATGTTAAATTTCTATTAAATATATGTTTTTCAGGCTGTGAATATAGCTTAGTGGTAATGCATTGGCCTAAAATGTGTAAGGCCTAAGTCCAGTCCCAACCCTACCAAATGAATAAATAATTTTTAAAATGAATAAACTATATTTAGAAGAATAATGGTTTTGAGATATTTTGAATAATGAAAATTCTTCTTTAACTATCTCAGAAATTTTCTTTAACTTGGTATTAGTGTATTTATAATCCAAGTTAAGATCAAGCTAGTTTTACCCCTATGAAGTTATAAAGAAAAGCTCTTTCTAGTTTAACAATATAAATATTACAGAGTTCATTAGAATAATTGAAATTCTAATATTTTCTATTGGTTTAATTCTCTTACCTGACTTCTGACTCTGCTAATTGATTTAATTTGGCATTTTCTGAAAAGAGGTAAGACAGTCCGTGGGTATGGTTGAATATGGGTATTTTGACTTTATCCTAAAGGAGAAATTTCAGTGATTTTCTGTTAGTGGAATTCTAATTTTAAAAGTAAAAGTAGAGAAATTATTTAAAATGTAAGCCTTTTAAAAATTGCTCTTAAAGTACTAAATTGAATTAATGGCAGCAGAGTGAATGTCTGATTTTGAGTACCAAAAGTAAGCAGCCACTATTATTGCATGATGCTAATTTTTTAGTTATTTCACTATGTTAGATTCTTAATTATATTATTACTATTCCAGTATTTAATTTTCCTGCCCAGGGTTCTCTTATAGTTTGAATTTGTAGGAACAAGTGTATCATATTACTTGCCTGATGGAATTTTTGAAAATTTTTTGTGTTGTTGTTTTAGATTCCGTCTGTGATCGTTTAAGTACCATAGTACACACTGACCTAATTAATTAATTAGATTTTTTAAAATAGAGGCATATTTTCTTTCTGCTAGCTTATATGTTAAAAAAAAATTTTGTGCTGTGGGTATACATAGTAGTGCAGCACTTGACCTAGCATGAGTGAGATGCTAGCTTCCATCATATTTAAGATGTCCAAATAAACATTAAAAAGAAAATTACTGTTTCTGATTACTATTACTGCAAGTCTGATACTGCTTTAAATTGGATCACTGACTAGAAGAGTGGAACATGCTCATTTTTAAAAATTTTTTATTTTTTTTTGACACTCTAGATTTTATTTCCCTCCCAGTCCACCCTCAGACTATTCCATATCCCATACCTCCTCCCTGACCCCATCTCCACAAGGATGTCACCACCCCCACACTCCCACTCCACCAGACCTCTAAACTCCCAGGGGCCTCCATCCAGTCTCTTGAGGGTTAGGTGCATCTTCTCTAACTGAACACAAACTCCTTTTGTGCTTACTTTGTTGTAGAGCTAGAGCTGAAACATTACCATTCGTTTGTTGCTGTTTGCTACACTTTTAATTTGTCACTTTATTATTTGATAATTAGCAATATTCAATCAAATGGCTCAGCATTTAAAAGCACTTGGTGATCTCTTCCAGAGGATCCTATTTCATTCTTTTGATTTGACAGTTCTCATATACTCCCTCACCCCCTCTGGCCTCTGTAGGCTCCCATCCACAATGTAGTATACACTCACACAGACACATATACATAAATAAATCTTTAAATTCTAGAGAGTTTTAATTTTTTGTAAATTTAACTGTTTTATTTATCTTGAGTGTTTTGTCTGAATGTTGCTTCTATGGACTTCAAAAGAGAGTATCAGATCCCCTGGAACTGGAGTTATAGATGTTTATGAACCACCTTATGGGTGATGGGAATTGAACCTGGGTCCTGTGCAAGGGCAGTACTTGCCCTTAACCATTGCGCCATCTCTCCAGCTCAAAGATACAGTATTTTTTTTTTTTGTTAACTAAGAATATTTAGACTTAAATTTTATAACTTTGCATTCTTTAAAGTCATGACACTATCAATTGAACATACCTTGTGTGCTGATACTATACTGCATGTAGTTCTCAAATGAAAGAAATCATCCTTTCTATAAAACAGAGAAGGTTTTAGAGCCTAGAGAAGTAGAGGGACTTGCTTAGAGAGGCATTCTGTGGGTATGATTAAAAATAATTATTCATCTTTGCAAAGCCTTTTTCATCATCATCCCTAAAATAGATATGATAGAACTTTATAAAGCCTGCCACATGGTAGGTGCCCTGCCAACTGTCAGTTACTTGTTAAGAATATATAACTAGTAAGTAAAAATATCAACATTGAATACCAGTGTGTTTGTTTCAAAACATCATACTTATAAATGTTTATTAAACAAAATGTATTTAGATGTCTTTCAAGAGATGGCACTTTCCTTTGCATCTTTCCAAACCTGTTAATTATTATAAAGAATAATTTTGTAGAATTTAGAATTTGTCACATTTATTGTGGTTATATATTCACCCTATAAGCTCAAAGTCTTATGATTTTTTTTTTACTTTGAAATTGTGAATCATTATTATGATTAAAGCAATTGAAAAGAATAACTTCATATTTATTTTAGATTTTTTTAACTTTATTATGCATATAGATTTTTTTTGCATGCATGTCTTCTTTTTTGTTTGTTTGTTTTTTTTTTTTTTTTTTTTTTTTTTTTTCGAGACAGGGTTTCTCTGTGTAGTCCTGGCTGTCCTGGAACTCACTTTGTAGACCAGGCTGGCCTCAAACTCAGAAATCCGCCTGCCTCTGCCTCCCAATTGTTGAGATTAAAGGCGTGCACCACCACTGCCTGGGCATGTATGTCTTCATACCACCTGTGTGACTAGTTTTGAAGAGGTCATGAGATGGAGTAGAATGCCCTGAAATTGGAGTTCAAATGGAGATGAACCGCCATGTGGGGTGCTGAGAACTGAGCTCATGTTCTCTGTAAGAACCACAGTGCTGTGGAGAGCTGAGCAATCTGTCCAGCCCCACATCATACTTTTTAACAGAACTGTCTTTGTGATGTGCCAGGTTTCTGACGACAGCAGGTCAGCAGTGGTCCTATCCCATACTCTCATAGGACTATAAAGAACCACTTAGGTCACTAATTACCATTGCCATATTATATTAAGAGTAGGAAGCTACGTTCATGAATTGGGGTTAAGACTTAAAAGTTTTTCCTCTCTTCCCATTATTTCGTCTCAGATTAGATCAGCTGAAAAGAAACCTTTGTTTCTTTGGTTTTTCGAGACAGGGTTTCTCTGTATAGCCCGGGCTGTCCTGGAACTCACTCTGTAGACCAGGCTGGCCTCGAACTCAGAAATCCGCCTGCCTCTGCCTCCCGAGTGCTGGGATTAAAGGCGTGCGCCACCACCGCCCGGCGAAACCTTTGTTTCTTAACATGAGAATAATTTATTTCAGGTTTTTATGCAATGATGATTTTTTTTTTTAACAAAGAGCTGTTTATGTATCTGTTCCCTTTTAATCATATTTCAGAAAGTGGAAGCACAAGAACGAGAAGATATCCTGGCAGGAATGTCTGGGAAAGCAATAAAAGGTAAAGTTGGCAAACCTAAAGTAAAGAAACTTCAGCTGGAGGAGACAATGCCCTCGCCTTACGGGAGAAGAATTGTTCCTGAAATTACTGCTATGAAGGCAGATGCCAGCAGAAAATTGCTGAAGAAGAAAAAGGTATCACATTCCTGTGTCAGCTCATTGGTTCATTCTACTTTAAGCTTGTGTTTAAGCATGCTTTATGATTTATAATGTACTTTGATGTGATAGGACATATTCTTTCACGAGAGCAATTGAGCTAAGGAAGAACACCTAGTAGTCAAGGATCACACATATATTTAAAGCCACTTACTTAGTTCAGTTTATACCACCCCTTCATCCCGTCTGTTTGATCTCAAACTTATGGGCTTAACTGATTTCTTGCCTCAGCCTCCTGTGTTGATTGGGACTACAGGGGCCTAAATTCTGTTTTTAGAATGAGAAACACTCTGCTGAACATCTTTCTAAATTAAAGTCTTAGCAAAAACCAACCCAAAACCATACAAATTATTAACTTTGTAAATTTAAATTTTATAGTATCATGACAAATTAAGGGTGTGTTAAGCAGAAAATAAACTTTGTTTGGTTTCGAAGTGACTTATCACTTTCTATGATCTCCTTGTTTGTTTTTGTTGAACACTATTAAGTACATCTAGCATTATTGGCATTGATAATTGCTATCAAGAACTTTAAAAAAAAATGTGAAATTTACCATTGAGCAGGATGGGCCAGGATTACCAGATGTAGAGGCTTCAGTGAATGTTCAGAGCCAAGAAAGCAGATGTATGATGGTCTTATAGAATCTAAAGGATTTATAGTCCAAGTAATGTGTATGCATAACTGAGAACACAGGCTCTTTGTGATGACTGAATAAGCTTAAGTTGGAGTTACAGGTCAGAGAATTTTTTTTAATTTTAATTTTTTTTGTTGAGAGCTGATATTTGAAGGAATTTGAAACATAGGAGCATTTGACACTAGAGAAAATATTCTTTTCTGTCTGATGACTGGGCTGTATTCCCCTAGCCTGGGTCTTCATCTCACTCTGCTTTAACATTAGCTCAGTGGCCTTAGTCCTTTGGTGTCAGATTTTCTTTTCTTTTCTTTTCTTTTCTTTTCTTTTCTTTTCTTTTCTTTTCTTTTCTTTTCTTTTCTTTTCTTTTCTTTTGTTTGTTTTTTTGAGACAGAGTTTCTCTGTATAGCCCTGGCTGTACTGGAACTCACTCTGTAGACCAGGCTGGCCTCAAACTCGGAAATCCACCTGCCTCTGCCTCCCAAGTGCAGGTTCATTTCTTATCATTCTTTTTTCCCCCTGCTTTATGTAGTGTCAATAAACTCATCTTGGCCTACCCTGAGCTTTGCCTACTTAAAACAATAACTCTAAAATGTTTATCTCTGAGCTATAATGTAATGCCAAAAGCCCCTTGAACTAAGCATGGCTGAAACTAGGCCTGTTAGCCTGATTGTGGGCCTGCTTTGTTTCCCATCTTGCTGCTTTTACCACTTTTCTACCCTGCTGGCAAACCTAGATGATTCTTTCAGAACTTGATAGGAAAGACACCTTTGACTTGTTCTCTCTGACCCTTCATAAGCATAGTGGTTCACATTTCCTCCAGCTGCTGCTGCCATTCACTCCTGTTTTGACTGGTGTTGTATTGACATTGTACCTACCTACCAGTTCTCCTGACCTTAACAACAATTTCTCAGGTTAGATTTGGCCTTTTAGTACTTCACAGAATACATCTGTTGCTTATTTTTGTTCCTCAATTTGAAAATGTTTTCCTAGTAGGTACAGGCACTGATAGTGTGGGTTTTTTTGTATGTTTGTTTGTGATTTTTGTTTGCTTTGTTTTGTTTTTTATATGTAGCTTTTAGTCTCATAGTTCCTTTGCTAACCAAGATCCTGGCTTATTCTTTAACATTTTCTAAGTGGCTATCATCTCAGTGAATATATCAGAATGTTAGGCTTATAAATAGTGTTATTTGAAACAGGAAAATGGAATACATTAAAAAAACTTAGCTGGTATGAAGAAACTGTTGAGTGAAACTGTATCTCTAAAATAAGCATTGTTAATTTACTTTTTACTTTTATTCATGGTTGGATTTGGTTTGATTTTTAACACATAGGGTGATCCAGATACCACAGTAGTGAAAGTAGAATTTGATGAAGAATTTAGTGGAACACCAGTAGAAGGTACAGGAGAGGAGACATTGACCCCAACTGCTCCTGTAACTAAAGGCCCCAAGCCCAAAAGAGAGAAAAAAGAGCCTGGTAAGACATTAGGATGCTTTTGTGCATGTTTGTGTATAAGAAAGAAAAGGACTGTAGGGTGTGTCTAGAGTCTACTGATTTTGATGGTTTATTTATTTTTAGTAGTTCAAGTAATAACTTTAATTTTTATATACATTTCTATTTTATAATGAACCTTTCATAGAAAAGCTTCACTAGTAACTTTGAAAAAGTATTTATATGCAAATTATCATTGTCTTGCTTTTAGGTACCAGGGTTAGAAAAACACCTACATCAACTGGTAAACCTAGTACAAAGAAAGTGAAGAAACGGAATCCTTGGTCAGACGATGAGTCCAAATCAGAGAGTGACTTGGAAGAAGCAGAGCCTGTGGTTATCCCAAGAGATTCTTTGCTTAGGAGAGCAGCTGGTATTGTGATACATTTTATATTTATTTTATTGTATATGATCATTGACCTATACGTTTGGTTCAGTAGCATTATCAGTATCATTTAAAGTATTAAATCATCACTCCAAAGAAAGATAAGGTGAATTATGTTTTTTAAAAACAAATTTATTTTACATGTAAAAATGTTTTACATGCATGCATGTCTGTACAATGCATATATGTCTGGTGCCTGCTGAGGTCAGAAGAGGATGCCAGATCCTCTGGACCTGGAGTTATAAATGGGTGCTAGGAACCAAACCTGGGTCTTCCTCAAAAACCAAGTGTTCTTAATCATTGAGCAATCTCTTCAACCCAAATCATGTTTTCTACTTCATTTTATTGTTAAAGCTTAGATAATGCTTCCTCCATGGCTTTGGGATATTTGTTAAAAATGAACAAACCCCAAACCAAAGAACATAAAGATTGTTTTGTCACAGTATTGTCAGCTATGATAGCTCTGTTGGAAGTTCTCTGTATAAATATTCTACCACTTTTATCGAGAGGTCTCCTCCCTGAAACTGTTTACACAGATTCTTTGTACTCAGTTCTCTAAATATGATTCTATGGTTAGACTACAGTGCCTTGTCTTCTAGTGCATTGCTATTAAGAATATGATTTGATCTTCCTTGAATATTCATTAATGGCATGTACTCAGATAATTATAAAGTCTGATTAGTTTGTTTCATGGTTCTCTTATATTTTCTTAAGTTTTAATTCATTAAAATGAGTATTACAACTTTATTGTTGTTAACTCTGGCAAATGTATTTTTAATTGTATGCCATTGCTTTAAATTGTTTGATTCTCTTATCAAATGGGCAAGTTTATTTTCCTAATGGGTATAGGTATAAATGATAAGGGTGAATAATTTACGTGGTTAGATTATGGTACATGAAAATTAATTAGTTAAGACTAGTTAATGCTTCAAAAATTATGCTTATATTTTTCTATACATGAAAGGTAAAATACGAAATTATTGAGTGATCAAATAGTTTAAGAATTTTCCCCTATAATGCATGCTAGAATTTAAAATAAAACTTACTTGCATTATACCAGAATGCATAATTCTTCTCTTTAGTTGTTTCCTATCTTACAGGCATGTACCAGCATGCTCAGTGTATGACTTGACTCACTGGGACTTGACTCACTGGGACTTGACTCACTGGGACTTGAATCCAGAGATTTTTGCATACTAGGCAACATTTGCTAACTGAGCTAGTCCTTATATTGTCATTTTACAGTGCAGCTAACCCTAAAGGGAAGTAAATGTTGTCACTTAGACAAGCTAAAAGAAAGTTTATCTTTTTTAAAAGAAGGTAAATTTTATTATTTGTAATTAAAGAAGAGGCAGATCTTATATCAATAGTCCTTTGTATAGGGCACACATGACATCAGGACAAATGACGCAGGTCATTTCAGTCATGGTTTTGTGTTCTTGAATAATATTTAAATATAATGAGAAACATCTTAAACAAATAGTCCCATCAGTTTATGTTGTTATAACACACACAGTAAGTGCTAGTATTGTAGCCTCCTGGAAAGTGCTAAGGGAGACCATAGGTTTTTATTCTCTAAAGTTTCATCCTTTTCTTAATATACTTAAAAAATATTTTAGGTGGTAAATCTTGGATTTTGAGTTTTACATTCTTTTGTTGCTTTTGAGCAAATCCCTCCCTATATCATCCAGGGTGCCATCAAGTTCCTTGGCATAAATGATTTTCCCTTAGTCTCTTAATTATTTGGAACTGTAGCAACACATCACTGCATCCTGGTACATTCATTTCTGTTTTCCTCCTAGCTGAAAGACCTAAGTACACTTTTGATTTCTCAGAAGAGGAGGATGATGATGCTGATGATGATGATGACAATAATGATTTAGAAGAACTGAAAGTTAAAGCATCTCCTATAACAAATGATGGGGAAGATGAATTTGTTCCTTCAGATGGCTTAGATAAAGATGAGTATGCTTTTTCTCCAGGCAAATCCAAAGCTACTCCAGAGTAAGTAAAGCAGCAGTGATTATCCAGTAAGCTCATGAGCACCAAGACGTGATCAGTTCTAGCTAAAGGTTTCTTTATATAGTTTATTTGTACTGCAGGTCTTCCCTAGCTGTTGCTGTGGGTTAACTGAAAAGCTGGCAAGCTTTTTCAGTCAGGGCTTGAAAATAATTACTCTATATGCCCAGGTCATATGGCTTTGTAAGAGCTCATTATTACTGCTCTTGTAGCAAGAAACTAACTTCAAACAACATGTAAATAAAGGAATGTTGTTTGTCCCAGTAAAATGTTTACAAAGATATCATCCACATGGAGTGTATTTGGACAGCTCCTGGCTTGGGAAATGTTTGTAGATCTTTAGAATTAGGAAACTTGTTTTTCCAGTAGATTTGTCCTTGGTTATTTTTATTACTTTTGATGAATGCCAGCATTAACATGGAGAATGTGAGATTTTTGAATTAAGTAGTTTTTTTTAAAAGACATAATAACTCAATATAACCAGCCTTGATTAGCTTCTAAAGTAACTGCCCACCTGTGGTCTGTAGCCAGTAATGGTATGGCCCCCTGCTGTGATAGGGAGTCCACTTTTCTCTTTGGATCTTTGCTTATAATGTTTGAGTTAGTGTCACTTTGAATAATTTTAAACCATTGCCTGGTTCCCATTCTTATTTTATATTAAATCAGTATTTTTTAAATCATTTATCTGTGTTCATGTATTTGCTTATATAAGTTTGTGAGGAAATGAGCAGGGTGTGGGTGTTGCCTTATCTTTAATAAAAAAAAAACCAAAGGGGAAAGAACTAAAGTTTTGGTAATTATAATCCCACAGTGTATATTATCTTGAATATTTTAATTATGCCTCTTTGTGATATTTTCTTTCTAATAGAAAATCTTCACATGACAAAAAAAGTCAGGATTTTGGAAATCTTTTTTCATTTCCTTCATATTCTCAGAAGTCAGAAGATGGTATGTTCTGTTACTCTTTTCATTAGTTAATTATTATATTATTGCTGTACTTGATAGAGAGAAAATTTGAAAAATCATTATGCCAGAATTTAACTGCAGAGTTTTTCATTAGTGAAAGACTTTATGTTTTGCCCAATATGATAAGACTTACTTATTATTGACTGTAGAATAGTTATTGTGGAAGCATGTAGACAGATGCTAGCCCAGTAGGTGTAGTGTCTACATACAAGATTTAATAATGAGAAAAACATAAAAATAATTGGAAGATTGAAATTTGATTTTCATGGTGATGTGAATGTATTTGCGGCTATAAAAAGTACTAGTATAGATACAGATTCATAACCAAATTATTATATCTGAGAAAATAAAATTTTTATTAGAGCAAATATAATTAGGGTATATTTTTAGTACATATATTTTTGTGTATATGTGCAGTTTTCAGGGTCACTTAATTGATTTGCTATCTTTATTTTGTGTGTATGATGTGTGTGAGGGTTTGCACATGTGCATGTGAAGGCCCAAGGTTGATGTCTGGTGTCATCTTCCATGTTCTCTACTTTATATATTGATGCAGAGTCTCTTCTTGAGCTTGAAGTTTTCCATTTCAGCTAACATGACTGGTCAGTTTTTTTTTGGTGTAGGAGTAATTTCCTTTCTCTGCCTCCTGTGGTTTGGAATCTCAGTCAGGACACTATGCCCCCTTTGCTTTTATGTGGGTTTTACTTGTAGAACAAAGGCATTAATGGTGAACCAACTCCTAAACCCTTGTTTTGAATTTGTAAATATATACATACAGAATCACCTAGACTTGGTACATTTTCTATAATTTGGATAGACATTCATTGGTGAGACAACTTGTCAAAACTGTCATGTAAAATTATTAAGTGTAAGAGGCCATTTTAAAATTTCCTGCTATGGTCTGAGTGAGGAAAAAGTTGATTGCTACATTTAACTAATTTGTGGACAGAAATAAGCTAAAGCTGGTCATGGGGGTACATGCCTATCCTAGCATTTGGGAGGCTGAGGCAGAAGGATTGCAATTTTGAAGCCAATCTGGGCTACATTGCAAGACTGTTTCCTCCCCCCCAAAAATAAATTAAAGGTATGCTTGCCTTTAAAATTAGTCTTCAATGATTTGTTGATTTAAAAATAGGAGTGCTTACTGCTCATTTAGATTTGGGCACTAGTACTGATTTTCTTGAATTGACTAATAGGGTTTGTATAAATACTGAAATTATCACAGCGGAGCTTTCTCATCTGAAAACAAATCACCAATTTATACTGCTGAATGTGCCAATTATCTTTTAAATAATTAACTTTTGATACTATTAATTTTCACTGCCATGTACATTTATATATTGTTTCATAACAGTTAACATTTTTGAGGTATAACATTGGTATATTTTCTATTTTCAGCTGTTTGTGTATTGTGGATTATATGGTCAAAATAGAAACAAGATCAATTTATTAGCTAAAGAGAAGTCATCAAAGAATCAGTTTACTAAGAGGTCTTTATAGAGTCTCTTTACTAAAAAAAAGCTTTGAAATTTTTAGATTCAGCTAAATTTGACAGTAATGAAGAAGATACTGCTTCTGTTTTTGCACCATCATTTGGTCTGAAGCAAACAGATAAAGTTCCAAGTAAAACAGTTGCTGCTAAAAAGGGTACGTACTTAATACCTGCTTGTGTTGTTGCAAAAGCTGTGTAGAGATGGCTGATGTGAAAGGGAATCTAATATAATTTAAACTGTTTGCATGTGTCCTTCACTATGAAACTTAAGAATAGCTAAAATATTTATTAGACTATATTCTAAAACTATAGTCCCCCAGGCCCCTACTTAAGATTACAGATTAGCAGAGTTGTGGTGGCACACTTGTTTAATCCCAGCACTTAGGAGGCAGAATCAGGCCTCTGTAAGTTTGACACCAGCCTGGTCTAGAGTGTGAGTTCAGGATAGCCAGGGCTAAATAGAGAACCCTTGTCTAGAGCACCCCAACCCATAAAAAGAAAAATAATTGAGTTTAAAGGTTGCCTACCCTAAGAGCTCTTGGCAATGGATGACTTCATAGGGAGGGGGTGTCATTCTTGAAAGGTATTCCCAGTAGTAGATTTCCTATGCTCATAGGGGCATTAATTGGATTTAGTGGGTTAGAAAAAGTTAAGTTGGAAGAGGGACATGTGGAGGTGAATATGAGAGAAGTTAGAGAAGGTAAATAGGGTAGATATTAGCATGTTTCATTGTACAAATATGTGAAATTATCAAGATTAAATAATTGTGACAAAAGATAGTTTTCCTATAAAGTTCCTTTGGTACATTGGGTAGAAAATACACATTTATCTTGATTCTATATTCTGCTTCCTACAGTTATCCTATTCCTTTTCATCTTGAATTATAGCTTCCCCCTCCCTGCCATAGCTTTCATGAAATGCTGAATTGCCTCATTAATATTATACAGTTGCAAATTATGTAACTTGTTTTTTTTGAAGTTCAGTATTAGTGCTTTATATTTGAAAATAATATTTATCTTAAAAATACATATCTAGGCGAGATATTAAGCAATATGGACTGCTCCCTAAAAGCAAGGAAATCTATAGTATTCACCATTAGAGACACATGTGTATTAAATGTAGCAGAACTGATAATCACGAAAGTCTTTGTTCTGTCTGAATGCACTAGAGCTGTGGAGAGATTGTGCAGAGGAGTATCTAGATGGCATTCCAGGGACCACCCCTAACAGGTTCCCTCATGTCTTCAAGACATGTTGGCCCATGTCTACATTTCTTATTTTCTTTTTCTTTTTCTTTTTTATCCAACATAATATTTTTATTTATTATTTGGGAATTTTGCATAATGCATCCCTATGGTACTCACTTCCCAGTCAGTCCTCCTAGTGTCTACATTTCTTTACCTGAGTACTTTGACTTTGTAGTTGTGCTGGACTATTAACTCTCCCCACCTCACCTAGCTATCTTCCAACAGTGATTGAGGAAAGCAAGTATAGACATAGCTCAGTGCCATGATCTCTCAGGTTCTGAGTCTGGGTTATTGTATTGGCACTCCAGAGTTCTCCAAGGGGACTAATTAAGCTTCAAGTCTATGAACTGGCTTGAAAACTTAATTCTTGACTGGCTGTTTGCTTTTCGTGGTCTAAATTCTGTACTTTTATCACTTACTAAGTAAATATTTATTCTTGAATTCATACCCTAGGGTCAGTCAGGTTCTGAACTCAAATTAAGACAGATTTTATAATTTCCTTTCAAGACATCACTTTTGGGGCTGTCAGTGGTTAACAGCACTTACTATTCTTTGAGAGGATCTGAGTTTAGTTTCCAGCATCCATATCAGGTGACTCACAAACACTTTTAATTCTAGTGTCTAGGATCTGAAGTACTCTTCTGGTCATGTGGGCATTCCATATACATGGAGCCCATAAAGAAAAACAGGAATGTATGCAAATACATGTAATTTTTCTTAATCAAAAACATTTAAAAACATTTTAAGAGATTTTTTTCTTTAAGTTTTTGTATGAGCATCTTATAAAATACTGTGGGACATATATCCCTTCTTGAAATCTGTCACTATGTTTCTTTCATTAAGCTAATGAGTTCAAGTTTAACGTTAACTAAAAGACCAGACCATTTTCCACCTAACCTATCTAGCTGTTTCTCTGCTAGCTGGATGGAGCTTGTATTAGTTGAACTAAGAAACTGCCTTCAAAGATCTCAGCAAGATCTTCTTTCTCTACCTTCCTGAAATACAATTAGCAGATAATACCTCAAAAAAAAAAAAAAAAGATCCACTACAGCCTTCCCTTTTAAGAACTGCCTATGATAATTTGATTTACATATATTATTATTCACATTATGTTCTGAAGTTCCAATATTTTACAGCAGAAGGCAGCCTATATTGTTTAGCTAACTGATCTGTATTTGTTGGGAGGGGAGGTGTTGAAAGTGCCATATTACTTATGAAAACTTGAAAATGTGACCAGAGAAAACTGGTTTCTATTGCCCTGTTGTGATGAACATGCATTCCTGCTAGGAGCTGCCTTTGGATTCCTGTAGTAGATTTAGTCATGAGGAATCAGAAGTAGTAAAAGCCATAGTCTTTGGCTCTCTCTTCATGTACTATGTTGCATCTCAGCTTGAGACTCAGTTCTGTTTTTCAGAACATTAACAACACTTTTTAGCTTCTAATAGGAACCTCTGCCACTCATCTCAATCTGTCTGATACATTTGTTTTCCAGTTTCACTGTTATTACACAAGTACAAAGTGATTATAGTGTTTATATCAACCATAAATATAAGACTTCTTTTTAAAACATAATACAGTAAAGGGGACCTATCTACAGATCTAGGATTTCATGTTTCTTTCCACATAAAAATGCCAAATCTTGATTTTTAACTACTGGAGGGAAATGAGTTGCTTTGTATTTGTTCTGAGGACCAGAAAACCAATAAAAATGCCTCCCTCCCACTAAATTATCTTTATAAGCTAGAACTTAGTGTGTGTTTGTACATGGGTTATATAATTAGTGTGTCAAAGATAATTTTTTGTCATAAATATATATTTAAAAGATGCTGTTTAATTTCCTTTAAATATTCCTTGCTTAAAATATCTCAATTGGATTACCTAAAAATTAAAGTATGCCAAATTGAATAATACTTGTTTTATCATCCACGGGATGATATTTACCTTTATATAGGCACCAAGCAGAGAGAAACCATTTCTTAGTTTAATTACTACTCAGTTTATCATCAACAATAATAATAATAATAATAATAATATCCATTGTTACAGAATTCACATCCACTTGGTTTGTTGGTAAGTACATTGCACTGACTAACTCAAAGGATGTTTGCTTAATAGGTAAACCACCTTCAGATACAGCCCCTAAGGCCAAGAGAGCTCCTAAACAGAAGAAGGTAGTAGAGACTGTAAACTCTGACTCAGATTCTGAATTTGGCATCCCAAAGAAGACTACAACACCAAAAGGTGAGGACTGGCTTTGTATAACTCTTAAACACAAGCTATAAGGAAAATATTTCCTTCTTCAATTTTATTGAGTTTAGTGACAGGGTACCTACTTTATTTTAAATTGGCTCACATACTCATAGTATTTTACTGCATTCGAGTGAAGGATATAGAACAGCTTTTGTTTGTTTGTTTTTGTTTTTTCAAGACAGGGTTTCTCTGTGTAGCCCTGGCTGTCCTGGAACTCACTCTATAGACCAGGCTGGCCTCGAACTCAGAAATCCGCCAACCTCTGCCTCCCAAGTGCTGGGATTAAAGGCATGCGCCACCACTGCCCGGCAGACATAGAACAGTTTAATACAGTTACTTGTGAGTTAAAACATTGACAAGATTAAATATACTGAAAATGAGACAAAAAGATGCCATAGTGAGCTTCCTTGGGTTTGTCTCTCACTTCCTGTGTGTGGTTTATTTAAGGCAGAGTCTTGTTTTATAGGCCACAGAAATAGAAAGAATAAGAGGAAAGCAAAAACAAAACAACAACAAAACACATTCTTATAAGAAGTTCATTTCCTGAGTTCAGGAGTTGTATTTATAACTTACTAGTTTTTTATCAGAGCTTAATAATTGAAACTTATTTCCAGGATTTTCTCACTTGTTTAAGTATATTTTTAAAATACTCTTTAGTCAACATATACTCCATGCTGTCAAAGTATATGTGTATCATTTATAGTACGAGGGTAGGATTGCAGGTCTCACTGTTGGGCATGCCAAAGAAAAAACTGTAACACTTGGGCATATATCTTATTTACCTTTTGGAGGAAAAATTCGTCTCATGTATTTTTTAGGAAAAGGCCGGGGGGCAAAGAAAAGGAAAGCATCAGGCTCAGAAAATGAAGGTGATTATAACCCTGGAAGGAAACCATCTAAAACAGCCAGCAAGGTAAGCAAGACTCCACAAAGCATGGCTCATGGTCTGCATTGCATGTGGTCGCTCCCTGATTGATTGCCTTGTCAGAGCTCTACCTGTCTCATCAACAGGAGACACTCACTTGTATAACTAGTCTAGTTCTTATGCAAAGAGAGCACTAAAGTTAACTTAATCAGAATCTTCTATTTCATCTATTGAACTGTTATCAGTATATGCTACTTGAATATTAGAATATTCTTATAAACTTGGATTAATTTGATTTTTAAAAATTGAGTTTGTTTGACTGTGCCTAGTATTCCTAATTAATCTGACCCTTTAGAAACCCTGATTCTTTTGGGTAAATGAGTGGCCTCAGCTGCACTCTCTTCACCACTTATTTTATCTTCCTAATAAAACTTACAAATGCACATATGGATGGTTATAGCTTTAGAGATTCATCCTCTCCATCACTTCCTTTCTCTCTTATCTACTCTGTGATGTCTTAAAGTATTTTAGCAATACTTGTGGTAGTGTGTGCTATATACCATGCATAGCCTTGTTCTGCTCCCATAAATTCTGAATATGTTCTTAAAAATAGGGCAACTTGAATACTTTCTGATTTGGACATGTATATACTTGTTTAATATAAAGTTTTGGAATAGTGATGTTCCATTGATGAGGGTTTAACTTGGGCTCTTGATAAACACAAGAGCCCAAGATAGGTAATTACTGTATCTAATCTGTCTTTTCTTCCATAATTCATTTTAGTCTTAAGTTAGCATGTCAATTATAATTTTAAAAGTATGGTTATTGGTAATATGCCATAAATGTAAGTATAAGGAATAATAATACTTAACACTTTTTTTCCCTTATGTTGGGATTTTTTAAACTTTTTTTTTTGTTGTTGTTTTGGTGGGGGTTTAGAAACCGAAGAAAACGTCTTTTGATCAGGATTCAGATGTAGACATCTTCCCCTCAGACTTCACTTCTGAACCACCTGCTCTCCCACGGACTGGTCGGGCTAGGAAAGAAGTAAAATATTTTGCAGAGTCTGATGAAGAAGAAGATGTTGATTTTGCAATGTTTAATTAAGTGCCCAAAGAGCACGAACATTTTTCAAAAATATCTTGTGTTGTCCTTTGTCTTTTCTGTCTCAGAATTTTGTACATCTGGCTTATTTTAATGTGATGATGTAATTGATGGTTTTTTATTATTGTGGTAGGCCTTTTAACATTTTGTTCTTACACATACAGTTTTATGCTCTTTTTTACTCATTGAAATGTCATGTGTTGTCTGATTGGCTTGTAGAATTGTTATAGATTACCGTGCATTAGCACAGATTTTAATTGTCATGATTGCAGACTACAGACCTGCTTTTTGAAATGAAATTTAAACATTAAAAATGGAACTGTGTTCTTAGACTCTTTACTGAAGGTGAAACCATAGTGAAAGCTCCCACACACCTTTAAAATAAATATATTTATTCTTTGCCAGGAGACTCCATGGAAAAAGGTAAACAGTATATGAACATAGAAAGCACTGTTAAACCATCTCAATGTACAAACAGAGCCAGTGGTACATCACAGACTTTTGCTAATATATCAAAAACAAACAAACAAAAAATTCCACTAGTGCTTACATGAGAACTCAGAACCCAACTCTTGAGTCTTTCAACCACTCACTCTCCCAGAGCTGTCAGTCTCCATCATAATGATTGAACAAGGCCAGAGGAGGCCACTTGCCCATACCTTCAAGCATCAAGTCTGGGGAAACTCCCAGGATCAGGCCTGAGTCAGGAAGGTCACTGGGCTACTAGAGTCCAGATGGCAGACTAGCCTGCTGATTATCCTGTGATATTTCTCCAATGGCTTGTGAACAGGTAAACAAAGTTACTAACACTGGACAGTGTTTTTGCCTTGGAGGCTATCATGACTAAAAATGCATCATTTTTTTTTCATTCGGTAGTTGTGTCATTAAGGAATAAACCACTTACAATTTAAAGTGACATTAACAATTGAACAATGACATTGGATTAACTGAGCTGGCAGTTACACTGATACAGAATTCTCTTCTGCTAGTGCAGTGAAGTGGTGTACTCTATCTGGGCAACATAAAAGAAAGGATGCAGCTTGAGAGCATCAAAAAGCAAGGAGAAGCTTCCACACTACTTAAACCAGAATGTCTTTAGTCTTATCCTGTACTGTACAAAGGTCCTGGTTCCTTACCATGAAGCCTTGTTATTCATGAAAGCAAGACGTACAGTGGACGTACAGTGTTCTGCTCCATAACCTTGGTGTCTTGGTTATTGAGTATGTAAGACAAAAGAAAGCACCAACATACAGTATAGAAAGAACAGAGCCGTACTTCTGTATGTACAAAGTCTTCAGAAACTTAACCAGGGCTAAATCATCTCAACTGGGTCTTTGCCATGCATCTTGACTGTTCAGAGAGGAAAGTAGAAGCTTTAAACTAGATTCTGGTGGCATGAAATGGCTGATTTTCAGAATTTGAAAAGTTTGTATTTCTAGGCAAGTTACACAGTAAGGAATATATATTGATACATATGAAAACTTCTTGGTCCTTTTTGAGTTTAACATATTTCAGTTCAAAAACTAAGCAGCAGTAAAAATGTTTTCCTTGCATTTTCAATCTGGAACTGACGGTCCTGGGGAATGTCTGTAATAGCTGGAAATGTCTCACTGCAGCAGTGGAGACTGGCTAACTCCATTGTTCTCCACTGAGCTGGGGGACACGCTGGGACTGTGCTCTGCTGTATTCCCACTTGAACTTGGGGTCAAGGGCTCATGTCCTTCAGAATTCTCCAGCATTTCCTGAATGAGAGGTGGCATTGATCCAGGAATTTCCATTTTCAAGGTAATTACTCGTTCTGCACCTTTTTCGAGAGATAATAGAAAACCTGTCAGATAAGGGCTCAGCTAGATCCTAAGAACCAACATTCCCCTTCAGGTGTATAAAAGAGTTGTGAAATACAGGTATCAAGTGACTTATGTCTTTGTTGAAAAGAATCAATTTATTGGAAGTGAAAAACATCAAGGTGTTTACACTGGGAATGTTAGCCACGAGAAGGTCAGTGTCAAGTGTGTTGCAAGATCCCAGTTAGATTAGTTCTCAGGCACAGGCTGATCTACCACTCCCTTTGGGTACAGGATATATACTAATAGATATATTAGTTTATAATATAAACTAAGAGGTTCTTGGTCTTTAAGGAAAAGCAGTGGAGATATGTGATATGCATATTTGATAGTTGCAGTATTTCAGTCAAATTCAGGAAGTAAAATTTACGAAGAGAAGTCACTGATGAAAGATCAGAAAAATAAAGGTGAAGGGATGGGCAGTTTTCACAATGGAAACATTGACTGAGTCACAGTATATGGTGGTTCTCTGCAGCTCATCCAGCCTCTGGATGGTTTCATGCCGCCACATCCCACATCCCCACATGCAGCTGGTTAGGTGGAAATTAGTAAATAATAAAAAAAACTACCTCAGAACCAGGCTAGGATTGCTGGGTTGACTCTTCTAATATGGGGCTTGGGAAATTTCTATACGTGGCTGCTAGTACTCAGGTCACTGGCATAGCTATTTATAGAGTGATAGGAACTCTATCTATCTATCTATCTATCTATCTACCTATCTATCTATCTATCTATCTATCTATCTCATTTAATTACATCCATTCAAGCACTGGTATCTTTTTGCTTCTCTTAATCCCATGCTGGAAATGAACTTAGAATGTCTCCCCTGCCCCCCATTAAAAAAAAAAACAACCAACAACCAACCAACCAACTAAACAAAATCCAAAAACAACCCACATACACATATACACACACAAAATAAAAAATAAAAAAGAACTGAGGTTTCTTGTCGAGCAAGTTCACTGCGCATTTAAGCACTTCTGAAACAGTTTGTGTCTTGGCTTGCCAAGCTCCTCAGGAGTAGAATCTTCTAATGGGAAGGAACATGGTAGGTAATAGCATGGCTGGCACAAGGAATAATTGCTGAGTCATCTCCATAGAAAAGCCCTCTGCATTCAGCTGAGATAGATGCCTCTGGGCATTTCTATAATTGCCTGAGTTGCCACATAGACTGAGAATCACGAGGTGAGAGTATTTATATCTCTCAGCCAGGCAAGAATTCCTTTACTCAGAAGTGCCAACTCTAGAGCTGTGGGCACAGTGACCTTCATTTGCCTAGGGGTTAGGGTGCCATGCAGAGATAGGCCAAGTGTATAGAAGCCTGAGGTATCTGGAAAGCTGGAATGAAATGTATGGAATCAGAAAAATAAAACCTGAAAAAAGAGGACAGTGGTGAATGGCTCCCAGGGCTCAGAGCTTGCTCTGCAAGCTGCCTGACCTGAGTTAGTGCCCTAGAAAGGACACAGATTACGGGAGAGAGGTGACTCTACATAATTGTCCTTTAACCTCCAAGGGCATGCATGTGAGCCCCAACAATAATAATAGTCTGAAAACACACACCATGTGGGAAGAGTTGCTCTTCTAACCAGCCATGCCATTTTAAAACAATAATCTCTTAATATCACTGGGTAGTGGGATCTGCTTTCTGTTTTTGCTATCTCACACCAGACACAACATCAAAATATCTTCCTAAGGAAGCCTAAGGCACTCTTAACTACACAGACATGGATGCTCAAACAATGCTAATTCCTCTTGATTTCTATGAGATACATACCTCAACTTAAGCAGTAATGGGACTCCTGATATTAAAACATGGAATTTAAAAAGCAAAAGCAGACCAAGCTCTGCTTTCCACCCTTGAAGACATACCTTTAGCGCTGATGCTGCGGAGATCTGTGATTTTCATTAAGATCTTTGGAAACATGTGGGGCTTGCTGGGTCGTCGTTTTCTAATGTAAATCTTTAGAGCTTCCAGCAGTGGTTCTTGGAGCTTGTCTACTTTTGTTGGTTCCTCAAGGTCCTGGCGGTCTGGATAGCAGGAGAACGGATTCAGTGTTTAGTGTCTAGATAGCTCAGGGACTACTGGCTATCCTTCCTTGTCTTCCATTCCTCCTGTACAGTGGCTCTATTTGGTGACTCAGTTGCACACTAAACTGAGTAAATGCAATTGCTTTAAGAAGTGAAATTTGAAGATGTCCCCTTAATAAGCTCAGGTCCAGAGGCAAGAATTACCTCTCATGGCCAGATGGTGTCAGTATTGAACTGAACAAAAGAACCTTGGGCAGCCTGTAAAAGCCAGGTAGATAACCCTGCCCCTTAATTACTACCAGTAATCTTAAACTAAAGTTGGCTTCTGGTTAGCCTGCAGGGGTCACTACAGAGAGGGGGCCATACTTTATTCCAGCCCACCAGGTAGGCACCTGCATGGTGGGGGAGCCCAAGTGGTGATTGAATTCAAATGACAGGCGATTCATTTAGGTCATCACTAAAATGTTCTTAGGTATGATCCTGCCTTTACAAAAATACCTGTTTCCCACAAGAGAAACTGGACAAACTGCATTTTGGCATTTCTTTCAGAGCAGAAAGAGTTCAAATACCAGCACTTAATTTGCAAAGGAAGAAGTACAACTGGCCCTAGCAGGAGGGTTGTAACCACATGCCTTTCTCCATGCAAAAGAACCTCAGTGGAGATCTCTCCTGCGCCTTTGAAACTGCTCAGTGTGGGGTCTGGTGACGTTTCTAGGGAGTCAGTACCTCCACAGATTAAGCAGATGGCACTGAGAAGGCCTGTTTCTGTGTCATCCATTTCCAAAGGCAGGAGCTGGTTGGCAAAGGTGAACACAAGGTCAGTCAGAGGACCGAAGCCAGCATTGTGCATCTGAGTTCGATTTAGTGTAAGGCCATCAGAGAAAGTCATGGTGTCTTGCTCTGGGGTATACCTGGTACAAATTCTGAGAATCTGGAAGAAAAAAAAGTATGCATGTACACTCGCTGCATCATCTATGAGGTCCTGTCCTGACAGCACTGACCAGATATATGGCAGAAGAAACAGCAACTCCCAAGGAACCTGGGTCACATGGACAGTATGCCCCACTGTTGACCTTAGTGGCTTCTTTCATTAAACATTGACAGATGTTGAAGAACAGAGCTAAAGTTATTCAGGGAATAATAATACGTAGAACTCATATGTTGAGAAATAACTTTTTACTAAAATAAGTCATCATTTGATTGAAATATCTATTTCCTGAGTACTTACCTCTCAGGCACTAAGCCAGGTGCTAGGGCAAAGAAGATTAACAAGATTCTATTTTCAAAAGTTTAGTCAACCAAAAATAAGTAAGGATGATCCTTACCAACTGTGATAGCTAATCTTCATGTCAACTCTATGGGATCTAAAATTGCTATGGGAACACACACACTTCTGGGCATATCTAAGAGATGGTATTTTAGAAGAGCTTAACTTCTAAAATCAGACAAGATGCACCCTGATGTGAGTGGCACACATCCCATAGACTAGGAGCTTCCAGATTGAAAAAAAGCTGTCATTTTCTTGACTCTGGGCACAAACGTAACCAGCTGCCTCACAGTCCTGTAGCCATGGCTTCCTTATCATTGTGGCTTGTATTCTCAAACCACGAGCCCAAATGTTCCTCCCTTAACTTGCATCTTTCAGGTATTTGGTTGTAGCTACAGGAAGGTAACTATAACAAGTCTTTATTAGATACTTAGCATGCACCAAGCGTGCACGCCCTATACCCAGTCTTTCAGATGAATGTCCTATAGTTTACAGATGAGGAACAGTAAATCTGGCTCAGACTCAGGGAAAGACCTCTCACAATGCAGTGTGTTTGTAGCCACACAGGCAGCTATCATACAACACACAGGAACAGAGGGGTTAGGAGAAAGTTGGGGTCAGAGTTGGAGAGAAGGTGCCTGCACCCCACTATGGAGCATAAGCAGATTCCCTGCTCTAGAAGCTGCTCCTCCTCGTGCTTATTGTTACTGGCCAGACCTCCATGTGCTCCACACCCTCTACTTAAGTACACTGTCACCCCAGAGAACTTCAGCCTTCTTACCCTCACCACCCTAAAGGCTCCAGGTCTGGTGAGCTCTGACAGTCTCTAGTCCTTCCCTAAGAGCTGTATCCAGTGGACCCCATGGAGCAGGACCTCCATGAAGCAAGCCATGTACGCCCTGTTCCCTCTGGTAAGCAGAGGTTAAATTACCTAAGAAGAGTGTCCACCCAGGGGTGGAGGGAGCCTAGAGGTTTTTCCTGACATGATTCAACTGAGGGTGGTTCCCTAAAAGCCCACCACTATGTAATGATCAGTAAGATGAGTATGAGAGGAAAAATCTTAAGGTGGTATGCACAGTAGTCCCCAGAGGGACACAGTACCTGCCCTTACAGCCTCTTTACCCTGGCCTTAGCTCCATGGTTTAAAAACAGACGCTGGAAGCTGTGGTTGAGGAATTCCCCATTCTCACAGGTACCAAAAGGGCCATACACAGTGCTGCTGTGGACTGAAGCTGCAGCCCTACCACTGAAAGTACTAGGTGTTGGGGCCCTACTTCTAGAGTATGAGGCAGTAGACATCTGGGAGACACGAGGACACAGCCCTGAAAAGAGATAAGTGCCCATTAGACAGGAAGGGACCACAGAACTCAACCCGGTGAGGAAGCAGCTGGAGGGCCTGTGCCCTAAGACCTCAACTGCAGGGCCTGAGCCTGGGTACCCAGCCTCCAGACCTGTGAGCAAGGGGTTGGGATCTGCCTGGTCTCTGATTTAATAACTGCATTAAGTCAAAGGTTCCCTAGACTACAGGTGGTGGCCTCACAAAGTTATGTCAAGGGCTAGGTCAGGTGTTTCCATATTCCCTGTAGTCAACTTCAGCAGGGAATCATTATGGCCTTGAGCACCTGCAAAGCTATGCTATGTGTAGGTTGCAAATATCCCATGGGGCTCCAGGGCAGGGTGAGAAGGGCTCGTGAGCAGAAGGAGGGAGGATCTCTGTAACGATTGGGCTTGGTTGGTCTAGAAAAGGATATACAGGTGCTAGGAAGCAAGCCATCACCGAAGGCCAGTGAGGAGTCACTCTCATGATCACATGGTGTGGTAGGGGTTGGGGGAGGTCACAATGGAGAGGGATACAAGGAAAGTCCTATCAAATCCCAGAGACCCCTGAATTTTTGTCAATTCAGTGAAATTCTAACACCTGGAAAGGGCTCTCCAGATCTAGGAAGCAAATGGGAAGTGGCCTCCTCAGAAGCTCCTGGAAGCCCCCAACTCCCTCCTCCTTCCTTCCTGACATCTTCTCTTTCCTCCTACCCCCTCCTTCCTCCTAGAATTCATAAAAGATCCTACCAAGATGTCCAAGCAGGCGGCCTTTAGCAGGGTGATCTGGTCTGCGATGGTCAGGCCCGTGAAGCCCGGCAGACGCTTGGCGAACTCCACGATCTTAATAATGCACTTGGTGGCCAGCTCACTGAATTTGTCCCAGAGGCCCAAGTCCAATCGGACCCGGTGGTCAGCGCTGGAATTCTGAGAGGGAGGGAGAAGAAAGGGAGGAGGAGAATGAATGACAGCATGCTATCAGGCGTAGGGATGGGATGCTTCCCATGAGTAGGCTCATACTTGCTTTCTCTGAGCAACCTCCGATTCCTGCTTTCAACCTGCACAAGTTTCTCACATTAGCCACAAGACAGCCAAGGAGCAAATGAGGGCAAGTTTCCCTGTGTGCTTATCTACTCCTAATGAAGGAATGATACATCGACTGTTGTACAGCTAGTGAACTGTAGCCTCTAGACATTGATCATCACTGCTTACTACTGCCATGTGGGTATCCTGAGGGAAAACATGCCACCAGCTTTAGTCTAGCCTAGGTCAAACTTGAGTCAGATGAAGCTCCTGGATCTGCTCATAGGAGACACAGGAATATGGTGAGCACCACTATGGGCATGCTGAGCCCCAGGAACTATGCAAAGCTAAGGAGCCGCCCAAGACATTGCACAGGAGCAGTTGCGGAGAGGAAGCCAATGGTCAGTGATATTACAATGCTCAATAATGGCTATTCAGTGAATGGGAAGGTGCCCTCAACAAAAGGGAGGAGACACTCATCTGCAGCAGCCAACAGCATTGTACTAAAGGGAGGAAGGTGGATGCACAGGATCAAGGCATCGTAGAAAAGGCATGATGTACTGGTGGAGAATGAGGTAATGCCTTCCGGGGACTGTGGGTGGGACAGGCTGTCACAGGTGAGGAGGGACCTTTCTATAGTGTTGACAATAGTCTGGAACATCCCAATTCATACATCCTTAGAAGATGATGCATTATATAATGAAAATTACACTCCAGAAGCTAAACTCAGACAAAACAAGCTATCTACAAGACATTTATTGGTGGAGGTGGAAACCTTCTCTGAGTTCCATTTCAAGCAAATAAAGAAGGAAGACTAAGGTTTAGGAGAAAGTGCAAAGTCTGAGTGGCAGAGTGTTCAGAAGGCTTGCTTTATTTAACAGTGGCACTGTGGTTTACTAGCCATCCTTAGAATATATATTGAGGCACGCAAGGGTAGGATGCCGGCAGCTTGGTATGTACAACAGAATAAACAGAGTATTAACCACTGAGTCAGGGAATTTAAGGAGCCAGGAGGTGGCCGACAGTGGCCACAAGCACCATGGCAGGGGCACGATGGAACAGAAGATGGCCTGCAGTGACAATAGAGCTTCAGTATACTGTCTAGTTACCATGATGCACTGAAATATCTCCTAAGAGAAACAAAGGTCGAAAAGTGACACTCAACAGTGTATGATGTCACAACTAAAGGCTTGGGCCTTTCAGGTTCCTAGAGCTACAGAGGTATTAGCTATTGCATCCATGGGGTGAGTGTCCCAGACACCTCCTGCCTACCATCTCCTCCTTCTTTCATTATCTCTCTCAGAACTTCCTCCCTCATCTCTGTCATTATCTCCCTCATCTCCGTGAAACTAGAAGCCCAAATCACTATGGTGATGGGAGGCAATCTGTCCCCCGCTCATGCTGTCCCCACCAACTCTCAGCTCTATCTTCTCATGTCCCCTTGCTTTACCTGAAAGTTGGCTATGGCCTAGCCTCAGGCCTTTGTACTGTGAATTTCCCTTTCGAGATAGCTGTCTCTCATCTCTGCATCATTTACTCCCTTGAGTCTATGGTCAGCTTAACCTTCTGTTATACCTTCCTTGGCCTTCTATCAAAACTGCCCACCTTCCAGCGTTCTCCCCTTCAGAGCCTGTGGCTGATTATAGTGCTCACCTCTAAATCCCTGGGTTGCTTCCTGGTCTACACATAGTCCTTGGCCCATTTGCTTTGCTTGTCACTGCCTATCATACAGAAGACAGAATCAGCACTGAGTGGAGCCCAGTTGAGTGATAGTCTCACAAGCCTTTGCTTGTCTGAGAACAACTGTCATTGTGTAGAAGAGGCTATTTCTCTGGTAAGTAGACTAGACCTCTTTGTGAACTATGGAACTCCAAGGCAAACTGAAGCACACAAGGAGAGATTAGGTTCCCTAGGCCTGGTGTGTGGCCCTCTTTACAAATGCTCCTAGCTCTGCAAAGGCAATTATGCATTGTAAACCAATGGCTTCAGTGCCCTATTTCAGTCATATTGGTCCATAGAAGTTCATAAAGCTATCTTTACTTCTCAGATCAGTAGGAGTCCAGAGGAAGAATGTGAAGATGGGAGTCTAAAGAAGGCCTCAGAATAGTGGTGGCATTGTGGCTTCCACAGAGTCCCTGTGGAAATAAGCATGCATCCTCCAGATTAATTTTATGTCTCCCTCAAGGATCTTTGTGGAACACAGTACACTCGGGGGTATGTGTGTGCAAGATCAAGGCAAGCGGCCATTCGGGCTATAATTAAATTTAATAGGCAGTTTATCCAGTTCACAGAAATATGCCATGGAAGAGAAGGACAGAGCCGAGCTTGGTGGGAAATCACTTTACAATGGAGTATCCATCTGGAAAAAATGACATTGCTGGATGCAGCCAGTGTGAAGGAAATCTTCATCAGCTTTGGATGAACTGCTCCATCATGCAAGATGGGGAGTGGGAGGGGGGGCTATAGTCCCTTCTATTAAAACAGCGGACAACTCAGTAAGGGCCTGTCAATCTACCTCATGATTATGCAAACTGAAGGCAAAAGGCAGTTAATAAAACACAAAATAACCCCGTGTTTTATTACCCTGACTGCTGGATTCATAGGCATGAGGCTTTAAATGACTCCTATATTATCTTCCAGCTGTGGTAGGGGGAGAGTATGGCCTGCTAGGGCTGGTGATGAAAGCGGCTACTGTGAGCACTGAGTGGGTTGAGGGGAGAAGATGCTCAGAGCAGGTGAGGATGTGTTATGAGGAAGAGGAAGGAAGAGGAACAGGAAGGAGAGCAGGTTGAGCCAGGCCTTGATTGCTGCCTGCTTAGGAAATCCTCCAGGAGAATGTACATTTCCCAAAACTCTGTGCTATGCTGTCCCCTAGGCCTTCTTGGGAAAAGTCCAGCCCTGTCAATCCAGTTAAATGACACCTTCTGCCATGACGCAGCCCTTCTGTTGTTTCTCTGGCTGGCATCACTTTCAAGAAAATACTAACCAATGGAAGTAAGATTTCCATTGTCTAAAAGCCCACTGAGGGTCAATTGGAGTTCCTGGGCAGGTCAGTGGCTTTTTTTGAGAGTCTTTAAGCTAAGGAGTGAAGTGGAAAAAAAAATTCCCTTTCTTTGTGGAGCTGTGGAAAAAACCCAGGGCCACATGCATGCCCGGGGAGGACTCTATACCAAGCAACAGCCCAGCCCTGCTCCCCTGAGTCAGGGTCTCAGTGCAGCCCAGACTGGCAGTCATCTTTGATCTGAATCCCAAGGGTTGGGATTTTGGGTATAGGCTACAGAATCTCTTCAGAAGAACTGAGTTGAAGGTCTGTGGGAATGTCGTGCACCTCTCCTGAGCAGCCTCCCTTCTTAGTCCTGGAGTCACTTGCCTATCCTAAGAGTACCCTCCAAGTCCTCTTGGTGGAGCGGTTCTGTCTTCTGTATTTCACCCTCAAGAGCCAGGCACCATTACAGTCCTGTTTGGCTGAAAAGAAGGCTAAGGTTCAGAAAAGGGCAGTGACCTGTTCTGGGTCCCTGAATAAGCAGAGGGGAAAGTATTCACCCATCCAGACAGATGGACTATGGCAGCCACATTTTTTTTTTTTTTTTTTGGTGTTTCATCTCTTTTATTTCCTGGTGAGAATTCAATGTCCCTTAAACTTTACATTGTGTTTGTAACTTCCTTCCTGGTCGGAAACTCTCATGAGATAGCTACAAAGTCCCAGCGCCATCATGCCAAGGATGTTGTAAGTGAGACTAGCATCTTTCTGGCCAGTAAACATGACCTTAGATACAGTATGACACCACGCCCATTGTCCCATAACTGCCATTCATGGCAGTGTGAGAACAAGGGCAAGCAGCAAGAGTGCCAAAGGAGACAGTCTTCATGAGACGCTTAGGAAGGCAACAATGTTTCCTAAACCAAGCAAAGGTAAAGACAGCCACCAAAGGCAGAAGGCAGGGATGGGGAACCCTGGGACTGTCCCAGGGCCCGCTTGAGTGAAGATTTCCATTCCCCTGGCCTGAGAGGAAAAAGTAATGCTACTTCAAGTAGCTCAGGGTGTGAAATTTTTCTGAGGTAGCTCCACAAGACCAAGACAACGAGAATTGAGTACATCTAGCTGGAAAGTAGCAGGCAGAATGGGAACATGGCAGGCAGGTGTGTATGGTACAGGAAACTGAGATCGAGGAAGTTATGGACTGGTTCAAGGTGACACCTCTTCGAGGCAACAGAGGGTATCAGAACTCTGTCTCCTGACACCCCAAGTATCCTACCCCAACCTGGGTAGTACAACTCCCTTAAGGAGTTAGCCTTCCTGAGTTCTAGGTTTTCTCCTCCCTGGACAATCAAACATGTGATTTCTCTAAAAAGCAAGCGATGCCTAGAATTGCTTACACATCTTGCTGTTGTACCGCTTGTCTCCCAGAGACAAGATCTTATCTGGTAAGATCATGGCTCTGTCTGTGGCCATTGTTCTGGGTGTTAAAGCTCCTTAATCTTCATGGTTCAAGTTTCCAAACCTCGGCCAGGTCAGCTTGTGTCCCATGAAGCCCCACGAGTGGGTGAACAGCGGCACATGCCAAAGTAGCCTGTGTTCCTAGGAAACTAGAGTCATAGTTGCCAACTCATTTTTCTGGAAGCCAAGCATGTGGCTCTAAATGATGTCAAGTTACTCACAGGGTCCAGGGGACAACCCTCTACTCTACATACTCTTTCTGCCAGAAACTGCATAAAACTAGCTTAGACCCTTTACTCACAGGACCATTTGGCTACACATGAAGACTGTTCCACCAAAATTACTGCTATAGAGATGAAGAGCCCAGGCTTAAGGGATGATTTAAATGCCATCTAAGTAGTATCAGAGATAGCAGAGAGCCTGGTGGTGGGCTTCCGGCTCAGGTCTGGGGTAGATGGTGGTAGGTGTGTATCTGTGTCCTTGTCTTATCCGTTCTGGTTCTTCCAGGGATCTGCTAACATGTCCCTAATTGACTATATTTTAAAGAATAAAAGCTACAGTGAAAGATTGGCAGAAGTGGCTGTCTGCTGTCTGATTCTTCCCTGACCACTTACGCTACAGGCACCTGACATGTGTGCTACCCCAGGAGAGGGGCAGGAAGTTTCTTGCCTTTGAAGAAGCAACTGCCTTCCTATAAAAAGACTTTAACAGATGCTGAATTTGGATCTGGGAGCTTTCAGAGGATGTGCTGGGGCTGCTGTTGTTTATGTGTATTCCCACCCACTTCCAGAAAGGATCTGAAGTCCCTCACACTGAAAACAAAGTCAGATCTGGGCAGAGATGTAAAACTAAAGGAACAGTCTGTTGGAGGGAGCTCCGAGCACTGAAGGACAGGGATACACAATCCTGAAGACTGTACTGCGGCCCAGCTGGGAGGGTCTGGCCTCTGATGAACTTATTATTCCTCTCTCACTCCATTGGAAAGGTCCCTAACCAGAGTGCTTGGGACAATGGTTGCCAGGAGCCAGGTGGGCTGGTTTATGGTGTCTGAGTACTTGGTCTTAGGCAGATGCTATTTCTGAAGAGTACGGAACCATTCAGAGATAAGGTCTAGCTAGAGCAGGAGCAGGGTCACTAGAGGATAAACTCTGCAGGTCATTTCCAGCCACTGTTTCCTGTGATAATGTCTGCTTTCTGGCCACTTCAACCATACTCTCCTGTCCCATGAGTGTATCAACACATTCTCCCCACCTGCCCTGCCATGAGTACCCCCACCCACTTCTGTACGATGCCAAGTCCTCAGAAACTGTGAGCCAAAAGAAGCATTCCCTCCTCACCCCAAGTTGCTTCTGACAGGCATTTTGTCCCTACAACATAAAAACAACACAGCAGATTTGTCCCACAGCGGCATACATGGGAAGGGGTCCAGGAAGCAGCATGGATACCCCTCAGCCTTAACTTTAAAACTAAGATTTGGTTGTGGTTGCTTATCTGGAAGGAGATCCCAAGACTCCAGGAAAGGGAATAGGAGAGTCAGAAATGCCCACCATTGAGATAGCCAGGGCTGGACCCTGCTGAAGAAGGGCAGCAGGAAAGACTCATCATCCTGTTGAGGTAGTGAGAAGGCTGGGGTGTCTCTCCACTGAGTCTGTTTATCTGAGGTTGAGGGCTGCCTCTAGAGAGTTGAGCCTTATATCAGAGTGATCTTACTGAAGCAAAGGCCACACTTGGATATGGGCCCCCAGAGGAGGCAAACGCTACCTATTGTAACTAGGTCATTTCATCTAGTTATCTTGTGAGTCAGGGTATAGGGCTTGTGTGAGCCATGTTTAGACACCTCCATGTGGAGAAGAGTGAAGGTCCCTGGTCAGTGGAACATGGCCCCTGGTGTGGTTATACTCAGGGTTACACTTCCAGCTCTGCCTCTCTCAGTCCTCTTCAGGGGACCTGCCTCTTTTTCCTCTAAAAGGATGACCTTGCCTATTCTGGCTTTAGGAGTTTGGTTTATTCATGGGCAGCAAGGACTACCTGTTGTCTAGAGCTCTGCCTAGCCCATTGCATAGGGTGCAGTTTAAGTCCCGTGTCAACTACTGGACCACGAAACACAGGAAAAAGTATTCAATTCTTTTATAGCTTGGCTTACCCGTGTGCATATGGGGCCAACAGTCCCTACTTATAGGGTGCTCAGAAGGAGAAAGGGATGAGGGTCCTGATTATGGTTCCTGTAAATGGTGACTACTTGGTAAATATGAGCTGCAAAGATGACAACCACCATAACAAAGACTTCTGATTTGCTCTCAAATGTGCTCCATCATTTAGATGTGGAAAGACAGGAGCCTCTTCTGTCTGTGAAGGCTCTGGAAGTTTTCCTATTTCTTACTTCTCACTCTTCTGGCATAGTCTGCCATCCCACAGGATGCTATTTCCTGGCTTTGTCCTTGGCCCCAGCTAGAGCCGATGTCTCCACTTTTAGTTTAAGACTCACCTTGACACTAAGCCAGATACAATGATATGGTGCCTATAACACCATTGCTGATAACCATCTCCAAAATTAAGAAAGATGCTCAACGGCACTAGTCATAAGTTAATTACCCACTGTGACGGCAGAGCCTCAGTCAGTTCCCATCCAGGGGATGGGGATGGGTTTGGTGGTGTTTCTGTCATGTCCTGGCAATATAAGAGTTCCAATTCCAGAATTATTCTAGAAATTATCTCATTTCAACCTCCTAGCCATGACAGCAGCCCAGGGACAGTTGAGACAGAAGTCATTTGCTCACATCACCTACTTGAGGAGATCTGAGCAACCTGGGACACGTGGCTTGTGCTCTGATATACCTGTGCTTTCCAGTCTTTGTGTCTTTTCCATGTGAGTATGACAATTTCCTGGAAGCATCCATCCTTGTCCTACTCTGGGCTAGGACAGTGAGCCCCAACACAGTGGGGACTGGGCTTGGCCCAGCAGGCAGGCTAGCATGTCTGCTTCTCTTGATGAAGGCAGAAAAGGCCCCCAAATGTCATTCTTGGCCATGGCTTTTCAGTGTAGGCTGAAGAGAGCTGTCTCAGCATCCCAGAAGCTTGTGCAGCCTTCCTACCATCCCCAGGGGGCCGGATTCTGTGGCTTCTCAGGCTCCCTAAGTGCCTCTGCTGCCACAAACTCTGGAAGTGGCTCTCCATCCCTCTTAGCTTCCACAAATGCAAACTCCTCGGCTTGGCCAGGAGACCCATTGCCTTGCACTGCTGCAGCTTCAGCTCCCACAGGAGCCTCGGGTCCCCTGGGCATCCACCGGGTTGTCCTCTTGGCCTGCTCTAGCCACCTCTGCCATCTGCTGGTGGGGAGTAATCCACGCACTGGGCACCATGGACTCCTAAAGCGTGGTTTCAAAGTCCCTCTCCACTGTCCCCGCTCCTTCCTGGCATCATCACTGAATCTTTTTTTATTTTATTTAAGACTTTTATTAACAGGTGCTTGCAGTTTGTTGATGTTTTTGAAAAAATCAAGTTGTAAGCTTTAATACAAATTAAAAATGAAGTTCTTAAAAAAAAAATCTCAACTTGACCAAATATGAAACAATTTAAAAACTGTTAAAAGTGTACTGAGTAAAATCAGGCCTTTTTTTTTCTTAAAAAAACATGTTTGTTATTGCCAAAAAGAGACATCTTTAGGTAAAAATAATAGAAACCCCATGCTGCATAGATAATGCATAGATAAGTTCTAATGTTATCTGGTCAACGGGCAAAAAGCAAGCACTTAAGGTCTTCAGCCCCAATCTTCGTTCATTTCTTATTGCTGGAATTTCTTACTCATTTCCTCTTGTCGGATGACCAAACCGGATGACAGTAGAGATGGTAAGACAGCATTTACTCAGCCCCGCCCTGCTCAGCCTCGGGAGCGGACGAATTCTCAGCATTCTCAGCAGGTGGATCGGCTGCTTTTGTCTCTTTGCCATCTTGTGGTTTAGGGTTCTCTGGGCATTTGTGTTGTGATTGAAGTTGAGGTCAGCAGTTGTCTGCTGACCTTGGGTGTCATCTTGATTTTCTTTGTCCTCTTCATTGCCATCCTCTCTAGGCTGTCTTTGGAGAGGAGGGCCCCTGCAGAATCGTGGTCTGTAACCCCATACATAAGTCTGTATCACTGATCTACCTTGCTCTCCTATACCCTAGTTGTCAGCATCCTTCATCACTTCTCCTTGCATAGGGCGTTGGAATACTGTGGTCGATGCACATAGGGTCTCCGCATGTAGTAAGGTGGGAACCTTCACCTGCATTGTTGGGCCTGGCCTTCAGGAGCTCTTTCTGATCCTTCGTTCTTTCTCCCACTTTCACCATTCTGGTAATTTTGCTGGTAATTGCATGGAGGACCCCTATGACATGGATAGTGTCTATAATTTATAGCTTGAGCAGAACAAAATCCCCCAAAGGAGACACAAGCATAAATAAATTGTGCTGCCACTGCCCAGCATGCATGCCACCACACAGTAGGTGCTCATGGATGAACAACCGCCTTGGGCCCTGTCCCGGTGATACATGTCAGGGAAAGAGGCAGCAGGTGTCCTAAGGGGCTGACAGACCAGTGAACATATTTGCCAGCCCCAGGAAACTGTATGGGAACTACGTGTGTGCACAAGAGCCTGTGCCCACACCCCTGGCATCTTGGGCAGCAGCTCTTACCGTGGTGTATTTACCCAGCTGGCAGAGTGAGGGAAAGGTTTCCTGGTGGGCTTTCCGGATCTTCTCTGTGAGGTCGTCTAGCTCTGCTGTCATCTCATAGCTCTCTGTGCATTCCGGCTTTGAAGGCTCCTTCTTTTTCTTGTTCCTGTCATTCCTGACAGCTGGAAAAGAGAGATGAGAGGTTACAGAGGGTCAGGTTATGCATCTGGACAAGAAGTCTCCATTCCCAGATCCTTGGAATAAGAGCAGCTAGAAAAGAGGGAGCAATTCACAGCTAGAAAAGAACGACGGCCTGGAGCGGAACCATGCCTGTTTTTCCTACTATGCAGTGTGCACACTTCAGTCTGTGTAAGCTAGATCTGAAAGGCATTCCCATGGAAGCTGCATGCCTTGAGTGGGAAGTGTCATAACGGTTGTCCTGAGTGACTATACTACAAGGACCCTGTCCTGGCTAGGATTTTGTTTGTTTTGTTTTTGTCAACTTGTCACAAACCAGAGTTATTTGGGAAGAGGAAATTCAATGAGAAATGCCTCCATCAGATTGCCTGTAGACGAGCTTGTAGGGCATATCTTTCATATTAATGACTGATGGATGGGTGGGGTCCAGTTCACCCCTGGCAGGTGGTGCTATATGTCATAACAAAGCATGCTGAGCCAGACACAAGAGCAGGACAGTAAGCAGTATTCCTCTAGGGCCTTCCTTTTGGTTCCTGGTTCCAGGTTCCTGCCTTGATTAAGTTCCTGTTATGACTTCCTTCAATGATGTACTATTACCTGGAAGATGAAATAACCGAACCCACAAGTTGCTTTTGGTTACAGTATTGATCACAGCAAAGAAACCCTGACAAGGACAGGTCCCCCAGCAAGGTTGCTTCATAGCAAGTGGAGACTATCTGAAGAGTCTCATTTATTTTCTTATTTACTTTACTGGCTGCTACCTGAAGAGATTCTGCTTGAGGGTGACAAGACTGTTGTTTATGTCCCTTGATGTGTTATTCTTACATTTCTTGTGTTAACCGTATAATATCCCATTACTTGGGTTATTTAAAACAGTATGAAACATTTAGCTAAGATAACTGTCTACTCATGTACATGTACATTAACAGACACCCAGTTCCAGGTCACTTGTGGCTGGCTGGACCTCAGAAGATATGGGCCACCTCTCCCTGCACATCTCAGCCCAATAGGACACTGGCACATAGTAGTATTCAGGACTAAGGGCTATAAGATAGCCTCCTTTAAGGGCCAGATCTTTCCATGGCTGTGAGTGAATGCCATGCCAAGCTCTTGGCTAGAAGCACTTGGAAGGAACCTGAAACCCAGGGAGCCGGATAAGTGATACCAGATCACACGAACCCTCCAGGGAGTCTGTGTTCCCTGGGGTGTCAGGACCGAGGCTGCCCGGATGTGTATGATGCCAGCCTGACCAGGGCATGTGTGATGCAAGATGACCCAGGGCATAATCTGATCTGCCTAAGAGGATTTGGCCTGGATGTCTCCCTAAGGGCACAGAGGCCAAGAGGACACGGACATGCAGTATCCATACTAGGAGAGTCCTCAGGCCCTGTGTGTGCAGGAGATGAGGGCAGAGAAAGGGAGACATGAAATGGAAGGCTGGGTAAGGAGAAAAGAGGATTGGAGGAAGTGAGGGCAGCCAATGGTACAGAGAGAAATCATTGTCTGTGTAAGTTGCAAATTGGGCCAGGAGGGACCACTGCTGGGTGGGAAGAGGAGCACTTCGTGAGTGTCTTGATACCTGAACCTGGAAGTCTGATCACAGAACTCACATAATCCCCTTTCAAGGAGGCAGATCTGCCAAGTTCTCTCTTTACCGGATCTATTTACTACCAAGGAAGTGGACACATGGGAGAACACAGGCTGGCGCCTGGATTCTCAGGCCCTGGAACAGAGCTGTTCACAGTGGAGAGGTAGAGCCCCAAGCAGGGGCTTCATGCTGGTCCCTTGTAGCTCTGAGACCAGACAGACCTTCCTTGGAGATGTGGAGAGGAGGTGAAAAGCCTCACATTGTAAAGTGTGCATGTGCGAACAGAACACTGCAGAAGCAGTATGCAATAAGATGGGCAGCACAGTGACAAACTGTGGTGTCTAGGCTTTCCCAAGGGATGGTGTTTTGCCAGGGAGAGGATACTGTATCCCAAAGGCTTATGCGTAGGTATCTCAGGCTCTTGTACTAGACATTAGACCCCTCCTTTGAACTCCAAGACAGAGGTAAAACCTAAGCAACAAAACAGCTCCAAGGGAAGTCTGACATTTCTAAGAGTTACCATGTGGCCCAGGAGCTCTTGCTCTGCCACACACCTCAGAACTAACCCAACGGCACCACGGACCAAAAATGCAAGTGTGAGTCTCGCCATTCTCACCATCTCCCTCCCCAGTGAGGAACAGTCCGTGTGCCCGTCTGTGGACGGCACATAAACCAAAAGGGTCATCAAATGATGGACTAGTGCCTGCTGTCAAAAGAAGGAACTGCTGAGGCAGCCGACACTGTAGATGAACTCTGAAACTGTGCTGAAGACCTTGTAACATCCCTTCCTGTTTGTACGGAGTACCTACAGTCAGACAACAGTGGCTATGAAGGGTTTGGGTTGGGGGAAGGAGGCTGGAAGGGAGTACAGTTGATCCATGAAGAACAGAGAGTGTCTGGGTTTCACAGTGGTGCAGGAGCAAGACCTGCATGAACATAGCACACTTCACATGACTAGTGAGTACCACACTACGTGCCTTTTGGAGAGTTTCTCAGGACAGTTCTGAGGCCTCAAGTCTCTAAACACCTCTGACTAGAGGCAGAGGTCAGATTTCACCTTTGACCCTCAAACACACAGCAGATCAGTTCCAGTGAGGGTCAGCTAGTATTGTAAGCTCAGGAATCACAGCTCATGAAACCCCACAAAAGCTGGGGTAAGGCGTCCCTTCTGTCTCTAGGGCTCAGAATCCCCTCTCTACAAGCAGGAGAGGAGGATTTCAGTGGAATATACAGAAAATCAGAGGAAGGGAGTGACTCCAAAAGGATCAAGCAGGCCCAGGGTCTTCTCTGTAGTAGTTGTTCCCAGAAAGTAATGCGCTGTGTTCCCAAAGTCTCTTCCTCTGAATGGAGCTGTTCCAGATCCCAGAGAAAGGAAACTTCCTGGAGGCAGTGGAGCCCTTATATGTATTGTAACCTGAACCTTGGACTGCTTATCATAACATGACAATATACACCACTTCTCACAGCAACCTAAAAGGATGGGGTGGATGGAGAGCCTATGGAGGCCCTGCATCTGGCAGGTAACTTGGCTGGTTCTCAATGTCACATGTAGACTGAATCTCTTCAGTGCTTCATGACACCTGTCACACAAAATGATAATGCAGCCCTATGAAGGATGCCACAGAGAGCTGGGCATGCTCCATGCTGTGTGAAGTTCCTCACTGTGGCTGCAGGTGCTGATGCAGGGCACGCGGGAGGTACCCTGAGGGGCAGTGAGGGCAATGGTCACAGAGCACAAGATCCCTTTCCCTCAAACTTCTCTGTCTCCCAAAGCACTTGGCTGTTGCACACAGCCACATACCCACTAGGCCCTGGGGTTTGACAAGCTGTTTTCTCCTCTTAGAGAAGACAGAGGGCATACATGGGCAGCTTGCATCAGAGCCTGCTCTGTACCCCATTGCTCTGAGCAACACAGGGAAAGCAAGGCTTCATTCTACTTTCTCCATATTCCCTAAGCTTGGCACAGCCCCACCTACAGTGGGCTTCCAGGGAATGTCCTGTGAGTGGCAAGGAGAATGGGTGAATAAATATGGGGTTCCATCCCTTTTGGGGGGCATATATGTGGCTAGGTAGATCTCATCTGAGCTGTTGCTTCCTAAAATTAACAACCTTGCTGTCACCTAGTGGTCTGTGGAGGAATCACTGACTGCTCCTGCCCCTCTGCAGTGGCCAGGAAGGGTGACCTAAGGGTGGGAGAGTGATTTATGCACCTGTGAGAGGACCTGGCCCGATGTTTGTAAAGCGCTTCTTGGAGTAAAGGTGCTTCATAAATATCAGGCATTCTACCCGTGAGGGGCAACGTGCTACAAATCAGATTTGGTGGCATGAAAGTAACATATTTATGATCCACTATCATATTGCAAATGAAATGAATGTAATAAAAGTGTCACTTATACAAATACCTCTGATGTACAGATCCCGACCTATGAATATGAAAACAGACACCCAAGCACTTTTATTTGAATGTCTAATCATGGAAATAAATGAAGCCATGTTCATTTTAATGTGTGCGCTTGTGCATGTATCTGGAATATTGATTTTCATCCACACGATAAAAATTTAATGCAGGAAACACAAGAAAGCTGTGAGCTCCGCATGGACCCAGGAAGGAGACAGCAGCACTTTTCTGAAATTTCCCTGTCATCAACAAGAAAATGCGAAAAGACTTTTTCATATTTAGTTTAGCAAAGGGAGCATAATGGTCTATTTATTCTTGCTTGAAAATTAAAGTCTGAAACTCACACATCCCAACTCCTCAGCTCCCTGCTAACTGCAAGAATAATGGGTCACAGTTGGTGAGTGAAGCTATCCTGTAAGTACTGTACTGAGATGCTCAAGAGACGAACACGAAAGTATGGTTTAATCAGAGTTTAAAGACTGTTTTCTGGACTAATTATGTAAATGAACTACCATGGACCTGACGGCAGGTGGATACATCACTAATTGTTGAGAGAATACTTTTCCCATAACTTATGGATGGAGCGGTTGATGCTCAAGCACTTAACACAGACAGTCCCAGTGTGAAGCTGGGCTGAGCTGGGCTGAGCTGGGCTGAGCTGGGCCACTTCTTCCACATTACAGTGTCCTTGCAGGTGGAGACTGCCTTTTCCCTAATCAACCACATACACTGGTTGGAATTCAGACACACAGAAAGGTGAGCGGTGACAAGGTGGACACTTGGCTTTCTTTCCATTCAATATGCAGGTACTATTGAACCAGCCTGAGGTCAGAGCACCCTGACTGTTTATGGAATGGAATAATCCTTTCTTTTCTTGGGACCTTGCTTTTAGCAACTCAAGGCATCTTCCAGCTACGCTTGTAGAAGGACTTGCAGAGGTGACTCCATACCCTGCCAAGTTTGAGGTAGCAGTGGGCTGTCTACTGTACCAGGGAGCAGGCAGGGGGAACTGTCGAAATTCTGCAGATAATTAGATAGTCAACTGCAGAGCAAGTAAGTTGAAGGTAGCATTTTAAAAGTTTAACTAGTACCAACTAGCCTGGACCAGCTTCCCAAACTCCAATTACCAGAACATCCAGAGGCCAAGTGGTTCTCAAACTATTTTATACTAATGAGATCATCAAGCCAGTTCCAACTTGCCCTTCCTCTTGTGACTTTTAGGCGCCAAGAGCAACTGTATCTTTGCACAGTGGACTTTGTTTCATCCTACTTCCACCCTCCATCTAAGCAGGTGTGAGCATCCCTGCTGGGGCTGCACATGCTTTTTTTTTTTTTTTTTTTGGTGGTCATGCTTACAAGGTAATGGTGTAGGGTATTGAGGCTGTCTTTCAGTGACATGTGAACTTCAAGAATCATTTTCAGTTTAGCTCTAGAGAAGAGGGCAGAAAAGCTTAGGCTTTGTGACACATGCTTGTCTTCCGAGTCACTGCAGAAGCTTAAGCAGGAGGGTCGAAAGCTTAAGGCTAGCCTGGGGAATATAGTGAGACCTTGTCTCAGCAAGAGCAAAAATTAAAAAGAGGCCTGGTGCTATAGCATTGTGGGAAAGTACTTTCTCTTGCATGTGAGGCACTGGGCTTAATCCTCAGGACCGTAAACAAAAACAAACAAACACAAATCAGCTAACAACAACTACTCTATCAATTCCTGCCTGGCTCAGGGGGCTGAGACAACATTCTACTGAGCTGGGCTGTGTAAGGGCACTGGACACGTGTGATGGGGTGGTTGTGGGCACAGTTTCCACAATCTTTCCCTCTCATTTGGTGGTCCTTTGCTCCTTCCTCTGGCAGTAAGGGTCTACTTCAGTGGTAGTTTTGTATCTCTGGTCTTGTGCTTGTAATAGTTGTCCTTTGTAGATGGGGGATGGGCCATGGTTGTAAGAGACGGCAATGGGAATGGAAGACACTGATCTAGCCATCCGACTCTAAACAAAGGCTCACTCAGTACTCATCTTGCTTTTTATATTGTTTATTCATTTACTAGTTACTCAGTTTGGGGACAGGGTCTTCTTGTTTAGCTCTGGCTGGTTAGCCAGGCTGGTGTCCGGTTCACAGAGATCTACCTGTCTATACCTTCTAAGTGCTGGCATTAAAGAAGAGCATCTCCTTACCCCGTTCTTTGCCTGTCTTTAAAAAGACTCCAAAGTGAGGCTCAGAATTCAAGGCCCACTTCACAGTGCACACTCACAGCACAAGTTTCTTGAAGTTCACAGCTGTGGCTGCCCTGCCTGTCTCTTGCATGTTTGAAACACTCACTGGTAAGCCTCCCGACTTTTTATTTAAAAGAAAAAAAGATGGTCATCTTAGCATCAGTAATGAGCATACTTAGAAGAGTCAGCTGTGTAAATTATCTAGAGGACATGTGAACACCTTTTGTTTCTTTGTGGAGCAGGCATGGGCTGCCTTCCAACAGTCTCTGAGGGAGGGAAGGAAGGACAAGCTTCTGGTAGATGGTTCCAGATAAATACATTCCTTGTTCTATGTAATTACTCTAGTCTTTATTGGAAGCTATGGGCTTTCAAATATCAAACTCTATCATGATGAATTGCAATGGCAAAGCGTCTGTCTCCCTGTGCCTTCCAACCCTGCCACATCCAGCAAGTGGACCAAAACCTTCTCTGGCCTTCTCACTGTACTTTCCCTCCTAGGGTATTTTTGAAACTCAAGTGAGATGTGGTTTTCACAGCTGGGAATGTTCTGAGTTTCAGAGATTCTGAAAAGTAGCGAAGAGGCAACCTGTGGTGGTTTAAAAGATAACCCTCATAGGCTCGGCATTAGAACCCTTGGTCTGCAGATGGTGCATCTGGGAAGGTTTAGGAGATGCAGCTTTGCTGATGGAGGATATCACTCATAGTGGCCTTTGAGAGTAAACAGACCTTGTCTATCTGCAATGTACGTTGCCTGCTTGATGCTGTGGACTGAGCACTCAGCCTCGGCCACAGTAGCCATGCCTGCTGATTGCTGCCATGCCTCATTGCCATTTTGGGCTCATCCCTCTGCAAGCATACTCCCAACATAAACTCTTTGTTCCATAGTTGCCTTGATCATGGTGTTTCATCACAGCATGAAAAAGTAACTAATACACAAGCCAGTCATTCCAGCCATGATTATCCTAGACTAAACTCGAGCCAGAATCACTGGGACTGGGGACAGAGCACAGCCAGCAGTGGTGCTGTACAGCAGCTACTGGCCATACATCTAGACAGCATGGTAAAAGCTCACTCAGTACAATGTGTCACTTTTGGTCACAAGTGTTTGCTGTTCTGAGCCTTGAGTGATGGAGAACTTGCTATAGAACCAACAGCTCACTGATACACAACAGTAGCATATACCA
The DNA here is from genome assembly GCF_004785775.1 of Grammomys surdaster. Lineage (NCBI taxonomy): Eukaryota > Metazoa > Chordata > Mammalia > Rodentia > Muridae > Grammomys > Grammomys surdaster. The sequence continues at coordinate 13,020,966 of NW_021621338.1, read as the reverse complement.
TACCAGATATTTGAACAAATGATTGCTTATGTTCCTGGTCCTGTCCTCTTATATTAGAACCCATAGTCATCACAGAGATCTTTATGTAGATCTCAAACAAATGAAAGTAGTGCTGAGTTAAATTCCAAAGGTCCGTGTTAGCTGGTCATTTGCTAGATGAGAAATCTTGGCCCTTAATATCCCTGGTCCTGAGTTTGTATAACTGAATAAGAAAAATGGTGACCACTGCCCATCAAACACAGGCTTCTCCTACTCCTTAGACTACAAATACCAATTCATGTATTCAACAAAGAGTCCAGGAGATGCTGAAGACTTTGAGCCAAATAAAGAAAGGAGTTTGACCTAATGAAGCACACCTGACATATGATATGGACTGTGAACTAATACTGAAGGATTGAGTGACAGGTGATGTCATCAGGGCAGCAGTGGAAGGTGGAGATAAACAGCAAAGAGGAGGAAAAAAAGAAAGGAAAAAAACAAAATGGAAGAGAGGAAGATGGAGCAGCAGGGAGGAGGAAGGCAGAGGAAGCCAAGCCAAGCACCATGTGAGTGGACACTACAGAGAAAACATATTAAGGCAAACAGACAGCTCTGAGCTGCCCACTGAGGCTCATCTTTTTGAAGGAATGCTGTATCTAACTTTGGCTTAGTTGTCTAAAAGTGGCCACCTCACCATCTTGGGAACATGCTGCTCAGATGTTGCTAGACACACCAGTGCCCATATCAATAAGTCATCTGAGGGATGGAAAAATTTGTCACTGGCTTTCTGGATGTTTGCTAACATTTGGAACATCAATGTCCTACCTAGAATGTTGATGTGGAGGAGCTCTTGTATACATTTTAGAAACCTGAGCCATTAGAAGAATGGTCTACATGTGGGTGTGTGGGTATTCATATTGTGTGTTTCATTTAGATGGCAAAAGATCTCTATATGCCTTCAGTAGACACACACACACACACTCAAATAAAAACTAAAAACAGAAAAAAGCTATATGGTAATTTGTTACTCTCTAAGCTCATTTTAAAATTAAAAAGAAAATATTAAAAAATCAACTCATGAAAAAATAAGACAGATTTGAAAACAAGGCTTTCTGCAACAAGCCTTTTGAAGCTGCATTTACAGGAGGAAAAGACTGTATGAACATCCCAAATAACAGAAAAAAGTCTCATAGAGACCCATGGAGGCCCCTTCTAGGAGAGCTTAGAAGGTATTGCTTACAGAGGTGACTGGAGCAAGCCTCTAGGGCTTTTATATCAGGTTGGATGTAGGACCACAGCTCAAAAGCTCCCCTTCTCATTCCCTGTGCCACTAATCTTGGGAGGCTTGCCAAGGAAACTTTGATTTAAGTTCACTGGGTTGTTTCTGGCAGTCACAGTAGCAAGGTGGAGAGACATCTGGGCTTGAGGCAGTAGTTGGAAGCTCCGATGCAAACATGGAATTTCTGAATCAAGAAGGGATCGTGGGGCAGAGCCAGAGTAGCGGATGCTGGGCATGGCCTGTGACGATTCTTGACTTGATAAGGGACAGGGAGTCCCGGTGGCTATGCTGTTCTTTGGAGTCATTCAGTGTCCTACTGGATAGCCTGACCTAAGGCTAGAAAGTGACTGGTGATGGCCGGAGCCTGGGAGACAGGCATTTCTTATCAAACAGCACAACAGGGAGGGCCAATCCTCTACCCTCAGTGTTTCCCTCCCCCATTTCTAGGAATTAATGTGGATGAAGCTCAGTTTTGGAACTAACTAGTTGCTTCTGTGTGTTGGGTACAGTGGGGATACGGCAAGGAACTAGACTGAAAGTAAGTGTGTGTGTGTGTGTGTGTGTGTGTGTGTGTGTGTGTTCAGCATGGAGGATGGAGGAAGGACTACCTACAAGAATTACTATGAGGAACTTTGACCATTTAAAGGCCCTTGCCTTTAAAACCAAAGACTAGAAACATTCTAACCTGCTGGTAGATGCTCACTTCAGGTCTCCTTCTTAGGACAGGCGCACTTATTTCTTAAATTACCAGTCTGGTGTGTAACCTAGACTTCTGGCCTGTAGTCATAGCAGTAAGTGTAGCTTGTCCCAACAGCACTGTAACTCGCATCTCACCACTTCCTTCATCCTTTCAGGGCTGAGGGATTCTCAACTCCCTGCTAAGTGCTTATCACATATATATATTGTCATTTAATTGTCCAGCAACTCCATATGGGAGGAGGAATTTGACTCCTATATTACTCAGGGTTCTCTAGAGTCACAGAACTTATTCTCTATACATTAAGGGAAATCATCGTAATGACTTAGTCTATGGTCCAACTAACCCAACCATGGGCAGCTGTGAATGGGAAGTCCAAGAATCTAGTAGTTGCTCAGTCCTGTGAGGCTAGGTGTTTCAGCTGCATACGCTGGAATTCTGAAGAAGTAGGTTCCAACAGATGTGCTGGTAAGTGCAAGCAGGTAGAGAAGAGTGAGTCTTCCTTCTTCCAGTGTCCTTATATAGGGCTCCAGCAAAAGGTATGGCCCAGATTAAAGGTGTATACCACCACACCTGGATCTAAACTGTTCATTATTTGGAACTTGCTCTGTCCCGGGCTGACCCCGAACTCAAAGATCCCCTTGCTCATTCTCCTGGGATTAAAGGCGTGCACTACCTTGCCTAAGCCTAAGCTTTTCACGGGCACTGTGCCTCAAGATCTGGATCACAGATGTCCCCCCAACTTCTGGGCTGTAGTTCATTCCAGATGCAGCTGAGTTGACAACCAGGAATGACCATCACACCTCCTAAGGTTGCCCATGAAGAAACCGAGTCCGAGGGTCTCAGAGGCCACAAGCTACTGGCCTACAGAAGCAAGACTCCAACACAGATGCTGCTTCCGATTTCACAGCCATATATTGTGCATAAAACGACTTTCAGAACTTCTTTCCTTTGCAAAAGATTGGGGTCTAAACACAAATGTAACAAGGAATTTCTCTCCTCTGCTTAGCTGCCCTTGAGTGTTATGGAATGATCATTCCATGACCGAGAAAAATAAGTCAGAAGATCAAACAACAAAAATAAGCTGGCACCAGCTTACGTACATTGTTAGTCAGTACTATTGCCAGCTTGACTTCCAGTGTGAACATAGCAGCTTCTTGCTATGAACAGAGAAGCCCCAGTTGCCCACCTATTAAAGGAATGAATCCTCCTGGGACCATACACATCCTCTGTCTCGCTGATCCTGAGCCTCAGGGGAGAATTGCTGGAAAGGAATTGCTCATCTGCTTTGATATTCTCCCCATCATGTGTAGCCACTTGATGTCTGTCCTTAATGGAGATTCTCCTCTCAGGAATGCTTATGCTAAGGAGTCAAAGCAAGACAAAAAAGTACTCCGAGCCAGGTGTAGCGGTGAATGCCTTTAATCCCTGCGGTCAGGAGGCAGAGGCAGGAAGGAGGCTCTCTATGAGTCAGAGGCCAGGCTGGTCTACAAAGCAAGTCGAGGACAGACAGGGCTACACAGAGAAATCCTGTCTTAGAACAAAACAAAACAAAACAAAACAAAACAAAACAAAACAAAACAAAAGTATTTCAAGAAACAACACAGCAGAATCAAGAATCAAGCCCAGTTCTTTTCCTTTGCCCTGCCCGTAACAAACCCATGCCCACATGCAGCAGAAAATAACATCCTGTTTAACCAACCAGAACGAGATCTACAGAGGGTTGGCAAGATAGAAACTCCCTGGGGACTGCAAAAAAGACGTATGTTGCAAATAAATAAATAAATAAATAAATAAATAAATAAAAGCCCCAAACAAGCAGTGCCAACCAACTTCCTATAGCTGCCATCCACTGCTGAGTCCAAAGCATGGTGCAAAGTCAGGGTCAGACCGTTGAAGTGGGCTCCAGAAGGACCATCTAAGATATGCCATCGCACCCTGTAGTCAGACATGCTGCACCCTGTACTCTGGGCCCGCTGTACCCTATACATCAGACATGCTGCATCCCACACTCCACTCTCACTGTGATTCTTCAGTAAGCAGCATTGTCTGGGCATCCACAATGGTCCACGCTGGGGACCAATTGAAAAATAAAGGAATGAACTCAGCCTGCCAAGACGGTGGCTGGAAGTAGGCAGGGAGTAAACAAACTGGCCCACTCTCCTATCTGGCCATGGCAGATCTTGTGGAGAAGCCCAGAAGACGAGAGATGGAGGGAACAATGGACAGGTGGCTGCGTTAAGACTGTGAGGGCAAGGGAAGAACTCTCATGTTGCATCTCACACAGATGTGGGCACATCCTTGTTCACGACTGCAGCATTTACAATAGACACAAAAGGGGGACAGCCTTAACTCAAAGAGCCCTCAAGTTCAAAACCAGCACTTACTGAAACTGCAAGTGTTCCCCCAATGAACTGCATGTGATTTGGAACACTAGAAGACAGTGTGGCCTCCATGTGCTCAGAACACCTCTAAGTATCAGGTGCCATTCTGAGCACATGCTCTGACTGCAGATATACAGAATTCCACACTGGTGACACATTAGGGTTATCTAGGACCTGGGTTGATCATAAGAACTGTGTGTGAGAGAGGGCTGGGCTGCAATGTGACCTTTGGCTTGAGTGGTTGTCTAAGCCCAAGTTTAGTACTGCTCACCATGGGTTTGAGCTTATAGAAGTTCTGAGCCAACATGGCCTTAGAAGGACTGGACACATTGTAGCCTTTCTTCTTAGCGAAGTCTCCTAAGATTACAGCAGTCACTTTCCCCTTTGCCTGGCTTTCTTTACCCTCTATATTTCCAATTACACTGAAAAGAAAACAAGTTTCTGAATACATTTCATGGTCCGCCGCCCTAGAAGATGTTCAGTTCTAGAAAATGTCCATTTTAAAAATGTATCACTTGGAACTAAAGACACAGCCTCAGGGTTCTTGGGTCAGCTCCAAATGCAGAGAGCTATGGTCTTTCAAGCCTGGACTTGTCAAACACCTTAAGATGGAGACATGTTATTAACATGTAGGGTGAGCATGCTGGTCACCTCACAGACTTACCCTTCCCCAGCCTTTGTGCCCACTGCTGCATTCAGTGGCCTGAGCCAGGATTTGTGAGACATCTTCATAAACATTTTCACTGCCCTGCCATTTCATTCTGCTTACACCTTCTGGAAACTCCGTAGCTCCTGCGGTTCTCACATGCCAGGACTATCTCCCTACCAGCTGTAGAGTGCACCTGCCATCCTGTGGGCTCCAGATGCCCGAAGGCTTGGTACCATGTCATCCCACTTAAATCTCTTCACCAACAGCAAATCGTAAAAGGAGAGACATTCCTTTAGGGCTGTTAGTGTAACTGCCAAGATCTGATTTCATATCATACCAGGAAGGCAATCACATCAAACTTATACTCTAGATCTGGACTCCGGGGATCAGTTCTAAGTCACAAATATAAAAAGCACATCTGGCTTCTCCAAAGTGACTCAGATATCTTGAGAAATACACAGTAAACACAACCCAACATATCTGGTTCTAAAAACAGAGGCTAGCTTCGTCATACAATAAGACAGAGACTAGCCTTCACATCCTCAACAGCTGCTCTGAGGAGTGTCAGAGGAATATTCAGGATGAAAACATAACATTTCTCTCAACCGTGCATGTCACAGTAGGAAGAATGATTACAGGAGGTCGGTAAGTCTCCTGGCCATCTTTCCAGGCATACCAACAACGTGCAGGGGAGGGTTTGAGTCTTGTTGTTTCCTCCGATGTTCGTGAGGGTGAAGCTTTCTGGAAAAGACTCATTTGATCATCAGCAGGTTAAAAAAAAAAAAAAAGTCTACCCAATGGCGGCAAAAGCCTGAGATGCACGCCACATTTAAAGGGATGGTCTTTCTAAGACTTTTCTCTTAGCGTGGCCTTAAAAGCGAGGGAATGTGAATGCTGGCTCTCCTGTATTATTCATTACATAATTGCTGTGCTTTGTTAGAAATATGATCTATTATAACCTTGAATAGAGTACATTAAATGACATTGAAAATTAGATTATTCTGATTATTAAAGAAGTGAGAAACGTGCTAAACATTTATAAGGCTGATAATCAATCAGGGTATCCATTTGAGTGCAATAAAAATAAATCTGGAGCTAGTGTGTTTAAATCTAATTTTTTTAAGCATGACATTTTCTTCAGAGTTTCTCTCTAAAATGTCACCATCTTCTAGAACAGTGATTGATTCTGTCTCTAGGGACAAGCACTCACTCCAATTACTTCACCCACTGCACACAAACCCAAGTCTACCTCACAGAAGCCAAATGAATCATGGTAAAACAACATGCTTTATGGGGGACACAGAGTTACATCACTTCAGCTAGAAGGCCACCCTTCATCCTCTGCCAGACTTGAATGGAGAGGGCATGCTGTTTAAAGCAGACTGTGGCTCTGTACGTTCTCCAACAGTAATGGCTATTTTCATATTGAGTTTTTACTCTACTGAGAAAAAACGATGGATTTATACTGCCCTGTCCACTGTCACAGTCCACAGTTGTCTTCAGATATTTGCAGAGAAAATAAATGATGCATTGACTGCCTTATTTTACCCTCTGCCTTTCATCTGCTGACCTGTTACCCTTGCACTAAAAGTGTGCCTGGCATGACAGAGGGACAGAAGGCACCTTGTCCATCTGAAGGAACAGGGAGGCAGGATGCGCTAGGGCTCACGGTTGCAGGGGTTAGAGTTGTTGGGAGGGATGCAGTGATGAAAGGACTCAGTCTGGTCAGCAAAGTCCTCAGAGAAGCTGGCTTTCCTTCTCCACCTGCTATCAGAATAATGCAAGCTTTGACCACAGGTGGTCTGAATGGAGGAAAGACTGCATGCAAGGTACAGGCCTTACCTAGTTCATGGTGTGGGCCAAGGTTGGCTGAAGTGTTATGCCTGTCCACAAGGAGATATTGCAGAGGTAGTCTCTCCAGAATGAAGGGAAAGAATTCCTTCACTACCCTCTATTTCAAATAAAGAACAAGAACCCAAGCTCCCATATAGCCAGCAGCCATCATAGTGATGTCTGAGGTAAGATGGGCACTAAGTCATTCTGATAGGAAATTTTTCATTTAGTTAGGCACTATATTTATTTACTGCAGCCCAAGCACCCAGGTGACCATGCAGTAGAAGTCTAAAATACTGATTCCTGAGTCTAACCCCCTAAGCTACTTAGACAAGCTTTCACGATGGTTTGAGCTGGAGCCTCAGCAATGAGGCCCACATATCAGAGCATAGTTAGGCCATTAGGCAGCAGAACTTTCTGAAACTCATCCTCTTCAGAGACCTCAGTTGGGTCCTGCACTGTTTTAACCCCCCCCACACTGCTGTTCTGGTGTTAAGCACATTGGCCTTTAGCGTCTTTCCGCATGTGGGTCTGCCCTCGCCATCGCCATCTCTGACCTTTCTCTCCTCTTTTGCCTCTTTCCATACTTATCCTGAACTTTATCTTCTGCTAAGACACCCAGAACCAGATTGTTCTCCCTTTGGTTTACATCTGTCCCCCAGTACCTTGAGCATCACAATGAGTAGATGAGCAACTCCAGCAGCCTGTCAAGAGTCTGGCCAGGGTTTTTCCTTCCACACCCTTATATAAAAGTCTTATTACTTAATTTGAGACCAGCTGGGATTGCATAGCAAGATCCTGTCTCAAAAACAGACAAACAAAAAGTCCTATTGGGGGTTTTTAGAAATAGGTGGGTCTCACAGAAAGCCGAAAGAGTTTAGCCTGAAGCCATGGACATTCCCCTTATACAAGGCCTGGGCATTTAGGGCCTGTATCTGTTTCAGTGCCTTTCCCAGCTTCAGTGAAAGGCCCTCCTCAGATTTACAATGAACATTGAAAGGGTGGCCAGGAGCTAAGACTAAAGTTGGGATACTATTTTGTTTTTGTTTTTGTTTTTGTTTTTTTAAGACAGGGTTTCTCTGTGTAGCCCTGGCTGTCCTGGAACTCACTCTGTAGACCAGGCTGGCCTCGAACTCAGAAATCTACCTGCCACTGCCTCGCTGGGATTAAAAGTGTGCGCCACCACTGCCCGTCATTGGGACACTTTTGAATCCATGCTGACAGAAAGCTATAGGAAGAACTAGAGACACTTGATTTGGTAAAGGAAGAGGTTTCATGGGAGCATAGAACCTGCACCAAGTTCTGGGGCTTCCTTTCAACATTATAAAAAAGGAGAACCTATGACCACTGATAGGGGAGTGTGCTGTGAGAATGGACCTAATCATCTCTGCTAAACTCAGCTAACACTGGAGCACGTTCTTCCTCGGATACCCAGCTGCCTGCTGGAGGGTTCTACACCAGGGATGGCATGGTATCCCCAAGACCTCTGCTGGAAGGATCTACACCAGGGGCGGCGTGGTACCCCCAAGATCTCTGTTGAACCTTATGCTTTGGTGCAGTTAGAACCTTCAACTGCTTTTGCAGGAGCTTCTGGTATCTAAATGTCTTCATACATTGGGAGAACTCAGAGTTGCTATAGGCTGCCTATCTGTTGTACATTCCAAGTTTGTGATGGCAGACTACAATTGACAAAACACCCGAGCAAGCACTGTAGTGAAGGGAGGGTGCATTAGGACTCACAGCTCGGTCTACCATGGAGGGAGAGGCATGGAGGAGCAGAATAGCACACAGCAGAAGTCAGGAAGCGGAGGAAAATCATGTCTGCTCCCTTAGCTTTCCTTCTTTATTATATCTGGGTCCACACCCACCGATGAGGTGGCACCACCCACATTCAGGGTGGGTCTTCCTCCCTTGTTAAGCCCTCACCTCACGGACACAGAGTGTGTTTTATAAATTCTGTCTATCAAGTTCACAAGAGTAACCATGACAACTGTAGTTAGAGGCATCTGCTTAATAAAAAAAGGTTTGGTCAGTTGAGTGTGACAATTTGTACCTGCAATCCCAGCACCTGGGAGGCTGTGGCAGGAATGAGGGTTCAAGGCCAGCCTGGGTTATGTTAGCAAGACCTTATCTGAGATACCCCAATATTGGTAGCTAAGGCTAGACTATTCACAGGTGATTTTTTTTCCTCTGCTCTCCTGTGATTAGCAGAGCAACACCTTGGGAAAGTTCTAGAAACAGCCATCACAGGCTATCTGCCGCTTTGAACTCTCTGAGCCCAATAAAATGGGGCTGGATGCTCAGTCTTTAGCTCTCTCGAAAAACACACACACACACACACACACACACACACACACACACACACACACA